>NC_135998.1:2922136-3254966 GCF_048128805.1 Centroberyx gerrardi | reverse complement strand
TGTTGGACTCTATGAAAAGGTCTGAATCTGAGCTTTAAATTGAGGTGTCACTCCAGTAAATCAGATCATGCTAGCCTGAAAGACCAGGCTAAATATACAGAACAGATTTGACCTCTGACCCAGCTCTGAAAGCTGTGTGGTATTGACCACACTAAATGTCTGATTTTAAGCAGCCAGCTTGTGCTATGATGGAAAGCCAACAATTGTTGGAAAGAAGAGAACCTAAGCTTTAATTTGATGTGCAACATGTTTGATTTGAAGCAGGTTTACCAGAAATACAGGAGGATAAGTTAGAATATAAAACCTGTTGGCTACAGGCCTTTTGAAAACAGCTGAATGTAACCATAATTCATCAGTGTGCTGCTAGCCACTAGAAGGGGTAAAATCAACAATGTTGGAGTCTATGAAAAGGTCTGAATCTGAGCTTTAAATTGAGGTGTCACTCCAGTAAATCAGATCATGCTAGCCTGAAAGACCAGGCTAAATATACAGAACAGATTTGACCTCTGACCCAGCTCTGAAAGCTGTGTGGTATTGACCACACTAAATGTCTGATTTTAAGCAGCCAGCTTGTGCTATGATGGAAAGCCAACAATTGTTGGAAAGAAGAGAACCTAAGCTTTAATTTGATGTGCAACATGTTTGATTTGAAGCAGGTTTACCAGAAATACAGGAGGATAAGGTAGAATATAAAACCAGTTGGCTGCAGGCCTTTTGAAAACAGCTGAATGTAACCATAATTCATCAGTGTGCTGCTAGCCACCAGAAGGGGTAAAATCAACAATGTTGGACTCTATGAAAAGGTCTGAATCTGAGGTTTACATGAAGGTATCACTCCAGTAAATCAGATCATGCTAGCCTGAAAGACCAGGCTAAATATACAGAACAGATTTGACCTCTGACCCAGCTCTGAAAGCTGTGTGGTATTGACCACACTAAATGTCTGATTTTAAGCAGCCAGCTTGTGCTATGATGGAAAGCCAACAATTGTTGGAAAGAAGAGAACCTAAGCTTTAATTTGATGTGCAACATGTTTGATTTGAAGCAGGTTTACCAGAAATACAGGAGGATAAGTTAGAATAGAAAACCTGTTGGCTGCAGGCCTTTTGAAAACAGCTGAATGTAACCATAATTCATCAGTGTGCTGCTAGCCACCAGAAGGGGTAAAATCAACAATGTTGGACTCTATGAAAAGGTCTGAATCTGAGGTTTACATGAAGGTATCACTCCAGTAAATCAGATCATGCTAGCCTGAAAGACCAGGCTAAATATACAGAACAGATTTGACCTCTGACCCAGCTCTGAAAGCTGTGTGGTATTGACCACACTAGATGTCTGATTTTAAGCAGCCAGGTTGTGCTATGATGGAAAGCCAACAATTGATGGAAAGAAGAGAACCTAAGCTTTAATTTGATGTGCAACATGTTTGATTTGAAGCAGGTTTACCAGAAATACAGGAGGATAAGGTAGAATATAAAACCAGTTGGCTGCAGGCCTTTTGAAAACAGCTGAATGTAACCATAATTCATCAGTGTGCTGCTAGCCACCAGAAGGGGTAAAATCAACAATGTTGGACTCTATGAAAAGGTCTGAATCTGAGGTTTACATGAAGGTATCACTCCAGTAAATCAGATCATGCTAGCCTGAAAGACCAGGCTAAATATACAGAACAGATTTGACCTCTGACCCAGCTCTGAAAGCTGTGTGGTATTGACCACACTAAATGTCTGATTTTAAGCAGCCAGCTTGTGCTATGATGGAAAGCCAACAATTGTTGGAAAGAAGAGAACCTAAGCTTTAATTTGATGTGCAACATGTTTGATTTGAAGCAGGTTTACCAGAAATACAGGAGGATAAGTTAGAATAGAAAACCTGTTGGCTGCAGGCCTTTTGAAAACAGCTGAATGTAACCATAATTCATCAGTGTGCTGCTAGCCACCAGAAGGGGTAAAATCAACAATGTTGGACTCTATGAAAAGGTCTGAATCTGAGCTTTAAATTGAGGTGTCACTCCAGTAAATCAGATCATGCTAGCCTGAAAGACCAGGCTAAATATACAGAACAGATTTGACCTCTGACCCAGCTCTGAAAGCTGTGTGGTATTGACCACACTAAATGTCTGATTTTAAGCAGCCAGGTTGTGCTAGGATGGAAAGCCAACAATTGATGGAAAGAAGAGAACCTAAGCTTTAATTTGATGTGCAACATGTTTGATTTGAAGCAGGTTTACCAGAAATACAGGAGGATAAGGTAGAATATAAAACCTGTTGGCTGCAGGCCTTTTGAAAACAGCTGAATGTAACCATAATTCATCAGTGTGCTGCTAGCCACCAGAAGGGTTAAAATCAACAATGTTGGAGTCTATAAGAAGGTCTGAATCTGAGCTTTAAATTGAGGTGTCACTCCAGTAAATCAGATCATGCTAGCCTGAAAGACCAGGCTAAATATACAGAACAGATTTGACCTCTGACCCAGCTCTGAAAGCTGTGTGGTATTGACCACACTAAATGTCTGATTTTAAGCAGCCAGCTTGTGCTATGATGGAAAGCCAACAATTGTTGGAAAGAAGAGAACCTAAGCTTTAATTTGATGTGCAACATGTTTGATTTGAAGCAGGTTTACCAGAAATACAGGAGGATAAGGTAGAATATAAAACCAGTTGGCTGCAGGCCTTTTGAAAACAGCTGAATGTAACCATAATTCATCAGTGTGCTGCTAGCCACCAGAAGGTTTAAAATGAACAATGTTGGACTCTATGAAAAGGTCTGAATCTGAGCTTTAAATTGAGGTGTCACTCCAGTAAATCAGATCATGCTAGCCTGAAAGACCAGGCTAAATATACAGAACAGATTTGACCTCTGACCCAGCTCTGAAAGCTGTGTGGTATTGACCACACTAGATGTCTGATTTTAAGCAGCCAGGTTGTGCTATGATGGAAAGCCAACAATTGTTGGAAAGAAGAGAACCTAAGCTTTAATTTGATGTGCAACATGTTTGATTTGAAGCAGGTTTACCAGAAATACAGGAGGATAAGTTAGAATATAAAACCAGTTGGCTGCAGGCCTTTTGAAAACAGCTGAATGTAACCATAATTCATCAGTGTGCTGCTAGCCACCAGAAGGGGTAAAATCAACAATGTTGGACTCTATGAAAAGGTCTGAATCTGAGCTTTAAATTGAGGTGTCACTCCAGTAAATCAGATCATGCTAGCCTGAAAGACCAGGCTAAATATACAGAACAGATTTGACCTCTGACCCAGCTCTGAAAGCTGTGTGGTATTGACCACACTAAATGTCTGATTTTAAGCAGCCAGCTTGTGCTATGATGGAAAGCCAACAATTGTTGGAAAGAAGAGAACCTAAGCTTTAATTTGATGTGCAACATGTTTGATTTGAAGCAGGTTTACCAGAAATACAGGAGGATAAGTTAGAATATAAAACCAGTTGGCTGCAGGCCTTTTGAAAACAGCTGAATGTAACCATAATTCATCAGTGTGCTGCTAGCCACCAGAAGGGGTAAAATCAACAATGTTGGAGTCTATGAAAAGGTCTGAATCTGAGCTTTAAATTGAGGTGTCACTCCAGTAAATCAGATCATGCTAGCCTGAAAGACCAGGCTAAATATACAGAACAGATTTGACCTCTGACCCAGCTCTGAAAGCTGTGTGGTATTGACCACACTAAATGTCTGATTTTAAGCAACCAGGTTGTGATAGGATGGAAAGCCAACAATTGTTGGAAAGAAGAGAACCTAAGCTTTAATTTGATGTGCAACATGTTTGATTTGAAGCAGGTTTACCAGAAATACAGGAGGATAAGTTAGAATATAAAACCAGTTGGCTGCAGGCCTTTTGAAAACAGCTGAATGTAACCATAATTCATCAGTGTGCTGCTAGCCACCAGAAGGGGTAAAATCAACAATGTTGGACTCTATGAAAAGGTCTGAATCTGAGCTTTAAATTGAGGTGTCACTCCAGTAAATCAGATCATGCTAGCCTGAAAGACCAGGCTAAATATACAGAACAGATTTGACCTCTGACCCAGCTCTGAAAGCTGTGTGGTATTGACCACACTAAATGTCTGATTTTAAGCAGCCAGGTTGTGCTAGGATGGAAAGCCAACAATTGATGGAAAGAAGAGAACCTAAGCTTTAATTTGATGTGCAACATGTTTGATTTGAAGCAGGTTTACCAGAAATACAGGAGGATAAGGTAGAATATAAAACCTGTTGGCTGCAGGCCTTTTGAAAACAGCTGAATGTAACCATAATTCATCAGTGTGCTGCTAGCCACCAGAAGGGTTAAAATCAACAATGTTGGACTCTATGAAAAGGTCTGAATCTGAGCTTTAAATTGAGGTGTCACTCCAGTAAATCAGATCATGCTAGCCTGAAAGACCAGGCTAAATATACAGAACAGATTTGACCTCTGACCCAGCTCTGAAAGCTGTGTGGTATTGACCACACTAAATGTCTGATTTTAAGCAGCCAGGTTGTGCTAGGATGGAAAGCCAACAATTGATGGAAAGAAGAGAACCTAAGCTTTAATTTGATGTGCAACATGTTTGATTTGAAGCAGGTTTACCAGAAATACAGGAGGATAAGTTAGAATAGAAAACCTGTTGGCTACAGGCCTTTTAAAAACAGCTGAATATAACCATAATTCATCAGTGTGCTGCTAGCCACCAGAAGGGTTAAAATCAACAATGTTGGACTCTATGAAAAGGTCTGAATCTGAGCTTTAAATTGAGGTGTCACTCCAGTAAATCAGATCATGCTAGCCTGAAAGACCAGGCTAAATATACAGAACAGATTTGACCTCTGACCCAGCTCTGAAAGCTGTGTGGTATTGACCACACTAAATGTCTGATTTTAAGCAGCCAGCTTGTGCTATGATGGAAAGCCAACAATTGTTGGAAAGAAGAGAACCTAAGCTTTAATTTGATGTGCAACATGTTTGATTTGAAGCAGGTTTACCAGAAATACAGGAGGATAAGGTAGAATATAAAACCAGTTGGCTGCAGGCCTTTTGAAAACAGCTGAATGTAACCATAATTCATCAGTGTGCTGCTAGCCACCAGAAGGGGTAAAATCAACAATGTTGGACTCTATGAAAAGGTCTGAATCTGAGGTTTACATGAAGGTATCACTCCAGTAAATCAGATCATGCTAGCCTGAAAGACCAGGCTAAATATACAGAACAGATTTGACCTCTGACCCAGCTCTGAAAGCTGTGTGGTATTGACCACACTAAATGTCTGATTTTAAGCAGCCAGCTTGTGCTATGATGGAAAGCCAACAATTGTTGGAAAGAAGAGAACCTAAGCTTTAATTTGATGTGCAACATGTTTGATTTGAAGCAGGTTTACCAGAAATACAGTAGGATAAGTTAGAATATAAAACCTGTTGGCTACAGGCCTTTTAAAAACAGCTGAATATAACCATAATTCATCAGTGTGCTGCTAGCCACCAGAAGGGTTAAAATCAACAATGTTGGACTCTATGAAAAGGTCTGAATCTGAGCTTTAAATTGAGGTGTCACTCCAGTAAATCAGATCATGCTAGCCTGAAAGACCAGGCTAAATATACAGAACAGATTTGACCTCTGACCCAGCTCTGAAAGCTGTGTGGTATTGACCACACTAAATGTCTGATTTTAAGCAGCCAGCTTGTGCTATGATGGAAAGCCAACAATTGTTGGAAAGAAGAGAACCTAAGCTTTAATTTGATGTGCAACATGTTTGATTTGAAGCAGGTTTACCAGAAATACAGGAGGATAAGGTAGAATATAAAACCAGTTGGCTGCAGGCCTTTTGAAAACAGCTGAATGTAACCATAATTCATCAGTGTGCTGCTAGCCACCAGAAGGGGTAAAATCAACAATGTTGGACTCTATGAAAAGGTCTGAATCTGAGGTTTACATGAAGGTATCACTCCAGTAAATCAGATCATGCTAGCCTGAAAGACCAGGCTAAATATACAGAACAGATTTGACCTCTGACCCAGCTCTGAAAGCTGTGTGGTATTGACCACACTAAATGTCTGATTTTAAGCAGCCAGCTTGTGCTATGATGGAAAGCCAACAATTGTTGGAAAGAAGAGAACCTAAGCTTTAATTTGATGTGCAACATGTTTGATTTGAAGCAGGTTTACCAGAAATACAGTAGGATAAGTTAGAATATAAAACCAGTTGGCTGCAGGCCTTTTGAAAACAGCTGAATGTAACCATAATTCATCAGTGTGCTGCTAGCCACCAGAAGGGGTAAAATCAACAATGTTGGACTCTATGAAAAGGTCTGAATCTGAGCTTTAAATTGAGGTGTCACTCCAGTAAATCAGATCAGGCTAGCCTGAAAGACCAGGCTAAATATACAGAACAGATTTGACCTCTGACCCAGCTCTGAAAGCTGTGTGGTATTGACCACACTAAATGTCTGATTTTAAGCAGCCAGCTTGTGCTATGATGGAAAGCCAACAATTGTTGGAAAGAAGAGAACCTAAGCTTTAATTTGATGTGCAACATGTTTGATTTGAAGCAGGTTTACCAGAAATACAGGAGGATAAGGTAGAATATAAAACCTGTTGGCTGCAGGCCTTTTGAAAACAGCTGAATGTAACCATAATTCATCAGTGTGCTGCTAGCCACCAGAAGGGTTAAAATCAACAATGTTGGACTCTATGAAAAGGTCTGAATCTGAGCTTTAAATTGAGGTGTCACTCCAGTAAATCAGATCATGCTAGCCTGAAGGACCAGGCTAAATATACAGAACAGATTTGACCTCTGACCCAGCTCTGAAAGCTGTGTGGTATTGACCACACTAAATGTCTGATTTTAAGCAGCCAGGTTGTGCTATGATGGAAAGCCAACAATTGATGGAAAGAAGAGAACCTAAGCTTTAATTTGATGCGCAACATGTTTGATTTGAAGCAGGTTTACCAGAAATACAGGAGGATAAGTTAGAATAGAAAACCTGTTGGCTGCAGGCCTTTTGAAAACAGCTGAATGTAACCATAATTCATCAGTGTGCTGCTAGCCACCAGAAGGGGTAAAATCAACAATGTTGGACTCTATGAAAAGGTCTGAATGTGAGGTTTACATGAAGGTATCACTCCAGTAAATCAGATCATGCTAGCCTGAAAGACCAGGCTAAATATACAGAACAGATTTGACCTCTGACCCAGCTCTGAAAGCTGTGTGGTATTGACCACACTAAATGTCTGATTTTAAGCAGCCAGGTTGTGCTAGGATGGAAAGCCAACAATTGATGGAAAGAAGAGAACCTAAGCTTTAATTTGATGTGCAACATGTTTGATTTGAAGCAGGTTTACCAGAAATACAGGAGGATAAGTTAGAATATAAAACCTGTTGGCTACAGGCCTTTTGAAAACAGCTGAATGTAACCATAATTCATCAGTGTGCTGCTAGCCACCAGAAGGGTTAAAATCAACAATGTTGGAGTCTATAAAAAGGTCTGAATCTGAGCTTTAAATTGAGGTGTCACTCCAGTAAATCAGATCATGCTAGCCTGAAAGACCAGGCTAAATATACAGAACAGATTTGACCTCTGACCCAGCTCTGAAAGCTGTGTGGTATTGACCACACTAAATGTCTGATTTTAAGCAGCCAGCTTGTGCTATGATGGAAAGCCAACAATTGTTGGAAAGAAGAGAACCTAAGCTTTAATTTGATGTGCAACATGTTTGATTTGAAGCAGGTTTACCAGAAATACAGGAGGATAAGGTAGAATATAAAACCAGTTGGCTGCAGGCCTTTTGAAAACAGCTGAATGTAACCATAATTCATCAGTGTGCTGCTAGCCACCAGAAGGGGTACAATCAACAATGTTGGACTCTATGAAAAGGTCTGAATCTGAGCTTTAAATTGAGGTGTCACTCCAGTAAATCAGATCATGCTAGCCTGAAGGACCAGGCTAAATATACAGAACAGATTTGACCTCTGACCCAGCTCTGAAAGCTGTGTGGTATTGACCACACTAAATGTCTGATTTTAAGCAGCCAGGTTGTGCTATGATGGAAAGCCAACAATTGATGGAAAGAAGAGAACCTAAGCTTTAATTTGATGTGCAACATGTTTGATTTGAAGCAGGTTTACCAGAAATACAGGAGGATACTTTAGAATATAAAACCAGTTGGCTGCAGGCCTTTTAAAAACAGCTGAATATAACCATAATTCATCAGTGTGCTGCTAGCCACCAGAAGGTTTAAAATGAACAATGTTGGACTCTATGAAAAGGTCTGAATCTGAGCTTTAAATTGAGGTGTCACACCAGTAAATCAGATCATGCTAGCCTGAAAGACCAGGCTAAATATACAGAACAGATTTGACCTCTGACCCAGCTCTGAAAGCTGTGTGGTATTGACCACACTAAATGTCTGATTTTAAGCAGCCAGCTTGTGCTATGATGGAAAGCCAACAATTGTTGGAAAGAAGAGAACCTAAGCTTTAATTTGATGTGCAACATGTTTGATTTGAAGCAGGTTTACCAGAAATACAGGAGGATAAGGTAGAATATAAAACCAGTTGGCTGCAGGCCTTTTGAAAACAGCTGAATGTAACCATAATTCATCAGTGTGCTGCTAGCCACCAGAAGGGGTAAAATCAACAATATTGGACTCTATGAAAAGGTCTAAATCTGAGGTTTACATGGAGGTATCATTCCAATAAAGCAGATCATGCTAGCCTGAAAGACCAGGCTAAATATACAGAACAGATTTGACCTCTGACCCAGCTCTGAAAGCTGTGTGGTATTGACCACACTAGATGTCTGATTTTAAGCAGCCAGGTTGTGCTATGATGGAAAGCCAACAATTGATGGAAAGAAGAGAACCTAAGCTTTAATTTGATGTGCAACATGTTTGATTTGAAGCAGGTTTACCAGAAATACAGGAGGATAAGTTAGAATATAAAACCAGTTGGCTACAGGCCTTTTGAAAACAGCTGAATGTAACCATAATTCATCAGTGTGCTGCTAGCCACCAGAAGGGGTAAAATCAACAATGTTGGACTCTATGAAAAGGTCTGAATCTGAGCTTTAAATTGAGGTGTCACTCCAGTAAATCAGATCATGCTAGCCTGAAAGACCAGGCTAAATATACAGAACAGATTTGACCTCTGACCCAGCTCTGAAAGCTGTGTGGTATTGACCACACTAAATGTCTGATTTTAAGCAGCCAGCTTGTGCTATGATGGAAAGCCAACAATTGTTGGAAAGAAGAGAACCTAAGCTTTAATTTGATGTGCAACATGTTTGATTTGAAGCAGGTTTACCAGAAATACAGGAGGATAAGGTAGAATATAAAACCAGTTGGCTGCAGGCCTTTTGAAAACAGCTGAATGTAACCATAATTCATCAGTGTGCTGCTAGCCACCAGAAGGGGTAAAATCAACAATGTTGGACTCTATGAAAAGGTCTGAATCTGAGCTTTAAATTGAGGTGTCACTCCAGTAAATCAGATCATGCTAGCCTGAAAGACCAGGCTAAATATACAGAACAGATTTGACCTCTGACCCAGCTCTGAAAGCTGTGTGGTATTGACCACACTAAATGTCTGATTTTAAGCAGCCAGGTTGTGCTAGGATGGAAAGCCAACAATTGATGGAAAGAAGAGAACCTAAGCTTTAATTTGATGTGCAACATGTTTGATTTGAAGCAGGTTTACCAGAAATACAGGAGGATAAGTTAGAATATAAAACCTGTTGGCTGCAGGCCTTTTGAAAACAGCTGAATGTAACCATAATTCATCAGTGTGCTGCTAGCCACCAGAAGGGTTAAAATCAACAATGTTGGAGTCTATAAGAAGGTCTGAATCTGAGCTTTAAATTGAGGTGTCACTCCAGTAAATCAGATCATGCTAGCCTGAAAGACCAGGCTAAATATACAGAACAGATTTGACCTCTGACCCAGCTCTGAAAGCTGTGTGGTATTGACCACACTAAATGTCTGATTTTAAGCAGCCAGGTTGTGCTAGGATGGAAAGCCAACAATTGATGGAAAGAAGAGAACCTAAGCTTTAATTTGATGTGCAACATGTTTGATTTGAAGCAGGTTTACCAGAAATACAGGAGGATAAGGTAGAATATAAAACCTGTTGGCTGCAGGCCTTTTGAAAACAGCTGAATGTAACCATAATTCATCAGTGTGCTGCTAGCCACCAGAAGGGTTAAAATCAACAATGTTGGAGTCTATAAGAAGGTCTGAATCTGAGCTTTAAATTGAGGTGTCACTCCAGTAAATCAGATCATGCTAGCCTGAAAGACCAGGCTAAATATACAGAACAGATTTGACCTCTGACCCAGCTCTGAAAGCTGTGTGGTATTGACCACACTAAATGTCTGATTTTAAGCAGCCAGCTTGTGCTATGATGGAAAGCCAACAATTGTTGGAAAGAAGAGAACCTAAGCTTTAATTTGATGTGCAACATGTTTGATTTGAAGCAGGTTTACCAGAAATACAGGAGGATAAGGTAGAATATAAAACCAGTTGGCTGCAGGCCTTTTGAAAACAGCTGAATGTAACCATAATTCATCAGTGTGCTGCTAGCCACCAGAAGGTTTAAAATGAACAATGTTGGACTCTATGAAAAGGTCTGAATCTGAGCTTTAAATTGAGGTGTCACTCCAGTAAATCAGATCATGCTAGCCTGAAAGACCAGGCTAAATATACAGAACAGATTTGACCTCTGACCCAGCTCTGAAAGCTGTGTGGTATTGACCACACTAGATGTCTGATTTTAAGCAGCCAGGTTGTGCTATGATGGAAAGCCAACAATTGATGGAAAGAAGAGAACCTAAGCTTTAATTTGATGTGCAACATGTTTGATTTGAAGCAGGTTTACCAGAAATACAGGAGGATAAGTTAGAATATAAAACCTGTTGGCTACAGGCCTTTTGAAAACAGCTGAATGTAACCATAATTCATCAGTGTGCTGCTAGCCACCAGAAGGGGTAAAATCAACAATGTTGGACTCTATGAAAAGGTCTGAATCTGAGCTTTAAATTGAGGTGTCACACCAGTAAATCAGATCATGCTAGCCTGAAAGACCAGGCTAAATATACAGAACAGATTTGACCTCTGACCCAGCTCTGAAAGCTGTGTGGTATTGACCACACTAAATGTCTGATTTTAAGCAGCCAGGTTGTGATAGGATGGAAAGCCAACAATTGATGGAAAGAAGAGAACCTAAGCTTTAATTTGATGTGCAACATGTTTGATTTGAAGCAGGTTTACCAGAAATACAGGAGGATAAGTTAGAATATAAAACCAGTTGGCTGCAGGCCTTTTGAAAACAGCTGAATGTAACCATAATTCATCAGTGTGCTGCTAGCCACCAGAAGGGGTAAAATCAACAATGTTGGACTCTATGAAAAGGTCTGAATCTGAGCTTTAAATTGAGGTGTCACTCCAGTAAATCAGATCATGCTAGCCTGAAAGACCAGGCTAAATATATAGAACAGATTTGACCTCTGACCCAGCTCTGAAAGCTGTGTGGTATTGACCACACTAGATGTCTGATTTTAAGCAGCCAGGTTGTGCTATGATGGAAAGCCAACAATTGATGGAAAGAAGAGAACCTAAGCTTTAATTTGATGTGCAACATGTTTGATTTGAAGCAGGTTTACCAGAAATACAGGAGGATAAGTTAGAATATAAAACCTGTTGGCTACAGGCCTTTTGAAAACAGCTGAATGTAACCATAATTCATCAGTGTGCTGCTAGCCACCAGAAGGGGTAAAATCAACAATGTTGGACTCTATGAAAAGGTCTGAATCTGAGGTTTACATGGAGGTATCACTCCAGTAAATCAGATCATGCTAGCCTGAAAGACCAGGCTAAATATACAGAACAGATTTGACCTCTGACCCAGCTCTGAAAGCTGTGTGGTATTGACCACACTAGATGTCTGATTTTAAGCAGCCAGGTTGTGCTATGATGGAAAGCCAACAATTGATGGAAAGAAGAGAACCTAAGCTTTAATTTGATGTGCAACATGTTTGATTTGAAGCAGGTTTACCAGAAATACAGGAGGATAAGTTAGAACATAAAACCAGTTGGCTACAGGCCTTTTGAAAACAGCTGAATGTAACCATAATTCATCAGTGTGCTGCTAGCCACCAGAAGGGGTAAAATCAACAATGTTGGACTCTATGAAAAGGTCTGAATCTGAGCTTTAAATTGAGGTGTCACTCCAGTAAATCAGATCATGCTAGCCTGAAAGACCAGGCTAAATATACAGAACAGATTTGACCTCTGACCCAGCTCTGAAAGCTGTGTGGTATTGACCACACTAAATGTCTGATTTTAAGCAGCCAGCTTGTGCTATGATGGAAAGCCAACAATTGTTGGAAAGAAGAGAACCTAAGCTTTAATTTGATGTGCAACATGTTTGATTTGAAGCAGGTTTACCAGAAATACAGGAGGATACTTTATAATATAAAACCAGTTGGCTGCAGGCCTTTTAAAAACAGCTGAATATAACCATAATTCATCAGTGTGCTGCTAGCCACCAGAAGGTTTAAAATGAACAATGTTGGACTCTATGAAAAGGTCTGAATCTGAGCTTTAAATTGAGGTGTCACACCAGTAAATCAGATCATGCTAGCCTGAAAGACCAGGCTAAATATACAGAACAGATTTGACCTCTGACCCAGCTCTGAAAGCTGTGTGGTATTGACCACACTAAATGTCTGATTTTAAGCAGCCAGCTTGTGCTATGATGGAAAGCCAACAATTGTTGGAAAGAAGAGAACCTAAGCTTTAATTTGATGTGCAACATGTTTGATTTGAAGCAGGTTTACCAGAAATACAGGAGGATAAGGTAGAATATAAAACCAGTTGGCTGCAGGCCTTTTGAAAACAGCTGAATGTAACCATAATTCATCAGTGTGCTGCTAGCCACCAGAAGGGGTAAAATCAACAATGTTGGACTCTATGAAAAGGTCTGAATCTGAGCTTTAAATTGAGGTGTCACTCCAGTAAATCAGATCATGCTAGCCTGAAAGACCAGGCTAAATATACAGAACAGATTTGACCTCTGACCCAGCTCTGAAAGCTGTGTGGTATTGACCACACTAAATGTCTGATTTTAAGCAGCCAGGTTGTGCTAGGATGGAAAGCCAACAATTGATGGAAAGAAGAGAACCTAAGCTTTAATTTGATGTGCAACATGTTTGATTTGAAGCAGGTTTACCAGAAATACAGGAGGATAAGGTAGAATATAAAACCTGTTGGCTGCAGGCCTTTTGAAAACAGCTGAATGTAACCATAATTCATCAGTGTGCTGCTAGCCACCAGAAGGGTTAAAATCAACAATGTTGGAGTCTATAAGAAGGTCTGAATCTGAGCTTTAAATTGAGGTGTCACTCCAGTAAATCAGATCATGCTAGCCTGAAAGACCAGGCTAAATATACAGAACAGATTTGACCTCTGACCCAGCTCTGAAAGCTGTGTGGTATTGACCACACTAAATGTCTGATTTTAAGCAGCCAGGTTGTGCTAGGATGGAAAGCCAACAATTGATGGAAAGAAGAGAACCTAAGCTTTAATTTGATGTGCAACATGTTTGATTTGAAGCAGGTTTACCAGAAATACAGGAGGATAAGGTAGAATATAAAACCTGTTGGCTGCAGGCCTTTTGAAAACAGCTGAATGTAACCATAATTCATCAGTGTGCTGCTAGCCACCAGAAGGGTTAAAATCAACAATGTTGGAGTCTATAAGAAGGTCTGAATCTGAGCTTTAAATTGAGGTGTCACTCCAGTAAATCAGATCATGCTAGCCTGAAAGACCAGGCTAAATATACAGAACAGATTTGACCTCTGACCCAGCTCTGAAAGCTGTGTGGTATTGACCACACTAAATGTCTGATTTTAAGCAGCCAGCTTGTGCTATGATGGAAAGCCAACAATTGTTGGAAAGAAGAGAACCTAAGCTTTAATTTGATGTGCAACATGTTTGATTTGAAGCAGGTTTACCAGAAATACAGGAGGATAAGGTAGAATATAAAACCAGTTGGCTGCAGGCCTTTTGAAAACAGCTGAATGTAACCATAATTCATCAGTGTGCTGCTAGCCACCAGAAGGTTTAAAATGAACAATGTTGGACTCTATGAAAAGGTCTGAATCTGAGCTTTAAATTGAGGTGTCACTCCAGTAAATCAGATCATGCTAGCCTGAAAGACCAGGCTAAATATACAGAACAGATTTGACCTCTGACCCAGCTCTGAAAGCTGTGTGGTATTGACCACACTAGATGTCTGATTTTAAGCAGCCAGGTTGTGCTATGATGGAAAGCCAACAATTGATGGAAAGAAGAGAACCTAAGCTTTAATTTGATGTGCAACATGTTTGATTTGAAGCAGGTTTACCAGAAATACAGGAGGATAAGTTAGAATATAAAACCTGTTGGCTACAGGCCTTTTGAAAACAGCTGAATGTAACCATAATTCATCAGTGTGCTGCTAGCCACCAGAAGGGGTAAAATCAACAATGTTGGACTCTATGAAAAGGTCTGAATCTGAGCTTTAAATTGAGGTGTCACACCAGTAAATCAGATCATGCTAGCCTGAAAGACCAGGCTAAATATACAGAACAGATTTGACCTCTGACCCAGCTCTGAAAGCTGTGTGGTATTGACCACACTAAATGTCTGATTTTAAGCAGCCAGGTTGTGATAGGATGGAAAGCCAACAATTGATGGAAAGAAGAGAACCTAAGCTTTAATTTGATGTGCAACATGTTTGATTTGAAGCAGGTTTACCAGAAATACAGGAGGATAAGTTAGAATATAAAACCAGTTGGCTGCAGGCCTTTTGAAAACAGCTGAATGTAACCATAATTCATCAGTGTGCTGCTAGCCACCAGAAGGGGTAAAATCAACAATGTTGGACTCTATGAAAAGGTCTGAATCTGAGCTTTAAATTGAGGTGTCACTCCAGTAAATCAGATCATGCTAGCCTGAAAGACCAGGCTAAATATATAGAACAGATTTGACCTCTGACCCAGCTCTGAAAGCTGTGTGGTATTGACCACACTAGATGTCTGATTTTAAGCAGCCAGGTTGTGCTATGATGGAAAGCCAACAATTGATGGAAAGAAGAGAACCTAAGCTTTAATTTGATGTGCAACATGTTTGATTTGAAGCAGGTTTACCAGAAATACAGGAGGATAAGTTAGAATATAAAACCTGTTGGCTACAGGCCTTTTGAAAACAGCTGAATGTAACCATAATTCATCAGTGTGCTGCTAGCCACCAGAAGGGGTAAAATCAACAATGTTGGACTCTATGAAAAGGTCTGAATCTGAGGTTTACATGGAGGTATCACTCCAGTAAATCAGATCATGCTAGCCTGAAAGACCAGGCTAAATATACAGAACAGATTTGACCTCTGACCCAGCTCTGAAAGCTGTGTGGTATTGACCACACTAGATGTCTGATTTTAAGCAGCCAGGTTGTGCTATGATGGAAAGCCAACAATTGATGGAAAGAAGAGAACCTAAGCTTTAATTTGATGTGCAACATGTTTGATTTGAAGCAGGTTTACCAGAAATACAGGAGGATAAGTTAGAACATAAAACCAGTTGGCTACAGGCCTTTTGAAAACAGCTGAATGTAACCATAATTCATCAGTGTGCTGCTAGCCACCAGAAGGGGTAAAATCAACAATGTTGGACTCTATGAAAAGGTCTGAATCTGAGCTTTAAATTGAGGTGTCACTCCAGTAAATCAGATCATGCTAGCCTGAAAGACCAGGCTAAATATACAGAACAGATTTGACCTCTGACCCAGCTCTGAAAGCTGTGTGGTATTGACCACACTAAATGTCTGATTTTAAGCAGCCAGCTTGTGCTATGATGGAAAGCCAACAATTGTTGGAAAGAAGAGAACCTAAGCTTTAATTTGATGTGCAACATGTTTGATTTGAAGCAGGTTTACCAGAAATACAAGAGGATACTTTATAATATAAAACCAGTTGGCTGCAGGCCTTTTAAAAACAGCTGAATATAACCATAATTCATCAGTGTGCTGCTAGCCACCAGAAGGTTTAAAATGAACAATGTTGGACTCTATGAAAAGGTCTGAATCTGAGCTTTAAATTGAGGTGTCACACCAGTAAATCAGATCATGCTAGCCTGAAAGACCAGGCTAAATATACAGAACAGATTTGACCTCTGACCCAGCTCTGAAAGCTGTGTGGTATTGACCACACTAAATGTCTGATTTTAAGCAGCCAGCTTGTGCTATGATGGAAAGCCAACAATTGTTGGAAAGAAGAGAACCTAAGCTTTAATTTGATGTGCAACATGTTTGATTTGAAGCAGGTTTACCAGAAATACAGGAGGATAAGGTAGAATATAAAACCAGTTGGCTGCAGGCCTTTTGAAAACAGCTGAATGTAACCATAATTCATCAGTGTGCTGCTAGCCACCAGAAGGGGTAAAATCAACAATATTGGACTCTATGAAAAGGTCTAAATCTGAGGTTTACATGGAGGTATCATTCCAATAAAGCAGATCATGCTAGCCTGAAAGACCAGGCTAAATATACAGAACAGATTTGACCTCTGACCCAGCTCTGAAAGCTGTGTGGTATTGACCACACTAAATGTCTGATTTTAAGCAGCCAGGTTGTGCTAGGATGGAAAGCCAACAATTGATGGAAAGAAGAGAACCTAAGCTTTAATTTGATGTGCAACATGTTTGATTTGAAGCAGGTTTACCAGAAATACAGGAGGATAAGTTAGAATATAAAACCTGTTGGCTACAGGCCTTTTGAAAACAGCTGAATGTAACCATAATTCATCAGTGTGCTGCTAGCCACCAGAAGGGGTAAAATCAACAATGTTGGACTCTATGAAAAGGTCTGAATCTGAGGTTTACATGGAGGTATCACTCCAGTAAATCAGATCATGCTAGCCTGAAAGACCAGGCTAAATATACAGAACAGATTTGACCTCTGACCCAGCTCTGAAAGCTGTGTGGTATTGACCACACTAGATGTCTGATTTTAAGCAGCCAGGTTGTGCTATGATGGAAAGCCAACAATTGATGGAAAGAAGAGAACCTAAGCTTTAATTTGATGTGCAACATGTTTGATTTGAAGCAGGTTTACCAGAAATACAGGAGGATAAGTTAGAACATAAAACCAGTTGGCTACAGGCCTTTTGAAAACAGCTGAATGTAACCATAATTCATCAGTGTGCTGCTAGCCACCAGAAGGGGTAAAATCAACAATGTTGGACTCTATGAAAAGGTCTGAATCTGAGCTTTAAATTGAGGTGTCACTCCAGTAAATCAGATCATGCTAGCCTGAAAGACCAGGCTAAATATACAGAACAGATTTGACCTCTGACCCAGCTCTGAAAGCTGTGTGGTATTGACCACACTAAATGTCTGATTTTAAGCAGCCAGCTTGTGCTATGATGGAAAGCCAACAATTGTTGGAAAGAAGAGAACCTAAGCTTTAATTTGATGTGCAACATGTTTGATTTGAAGCAGGTTTACCAGAAATACAGGAGGATAAGGTAGAATATAAAACCAGTTGGCTGCAGGCCTTTTGAAAACAGCTGAATGTAACCATAATTCATCAGTGTGCTGCTAGCCACCAGAAGGGGTAAAATCAACAATGTTGGACTCTATGAAAAGGTCTGAATCTGAGCTTTAAATTGAGGTGTCACTCCAATAAAGCAGATCATGCTAGCCTGAAAGACCAGGCTAAATATACAGAACAGATTTGACCTCTGACCCAGCTCTGAAAGCTGTGTGGTATTGACCACACTAAATGTCTGATTTTAAGCAGCCAGGTTGTGCTAGGATGGAAAGCCAACAATTGATGGAAAGAAGAGAACCTAAGCTTTAATTTGATGTGCAACATGTTTGATTTGAAGCAGGTTTACCAGAAATACAGGAGGATAAGTTAGAATATAAAACCTGTTGGCTGCAGGCCTTTTGAAAACAGCTGAATATAACCATAATTCATCAGTGTGCTGCTAGCCACCAGAAGGGGTAAAATCAACAATGTTGGACTCTATGAAAAGGTCTGAATCTGAGCTTTAAATTGAGGTGTCACTCCAGTAAATCAGATCATGCTAGCCTGAAAGACCAGGCTAAATATACAGAACAGATTTGACCTCTGACCCAGCTCTGAAAGCTGTGTGGTATTGACCACACTAGATGTCTGATTTTAAGCAGCCAGGTTGTGCTATGATGGAAAGCCAACAATTGATGGAAAGAAGAGAACCTAAGCTTTAATTTGATGTGCAACATGTTTGATTTGAAGCAGGTTTACCAGAAATACAGGAGGATAAGTTAGAATATAAAACCTGTTGGCTACAGGCCTTTTGAAAACAGCTGAATGTAACCATAATTCATCAGTGTGCTGCTAGCCACCAGAAGGGGTAAAATCAACAATGTTGGACTCTATGAAAAGGTCTGAATCTGAGGTTTACATGGAGGTATCACTCCAGTAAATCAGATCATGCTAGCCTGAAAGACCAGGCTAAATATACAGAACAGATTTGACCTCTGACCCAGCTCTGAAAGCTGTGTGGTATTGACCACACTAGATGTCTGATTTTAAGCAGCCAGGTTGTGCTATGATGGAAAGCCAACAATTGATGGAAAGAAGAGAACCTAAGCTTTAATTTGATGTGCAACATGTTTGATTTGAAGCAGGTTTACCAGAAATACAGGAGGATAAGTTAGAATATAAAACCTGTTGGCTACAGGCCTTTTGAAAACAGCTGAATGTAACCATAATTCATCAGTGTGCTGCTAGCCACCAGAAGGGGTAAAATCAACAATGTTGGACTCTATGAAAAGGTCTGAATCTGAGGTTTACATGGAGGTATCACTCCAGTAAATCAGATCATGCTAGCCTGAAAGACCAGGCTAAATATACAGAACAGATTTGACCTCTGACCCAGCTCTGAAAGCTGTGTGGTATTGACCACACTAGATGTCTGATTTTAAGCAGCCAGGTTGTGCTATGATGGAAAGCCAACAATTGATGGAAAGAAGAGAACCTAAGCTTTAATTTGATGTGCAACATGTTTGATTTGAAGCAGGTTTACCAGAAATACAGGAGGATAAGTTAGAACATAAAACCAGTTGGCTACAGGCCTTTTGAAAACAGCTGAATGTAACCATAATTCATCAGTGTGCTGCTAGCCACCAGAAGGGGTAAAATCAACAATGTTGGACTCTATGAAAAGGTCTGAATCTGAGCTTTAAATTGAGGTGTCACTCCAGTAAATCAGATCATGCTAGCCTGAAAGACCAGGCTAAATATACAGAACAGATTTGACCTCTGACCCAGCTCTGAAAGCTGTGTGGTATTGACCACACTAAATGTCTGATTTTAAGCAGCCAGCTTGTGCTATGATGGAAAGCCAACAATTGTTGGAAAGAAGAGAACCTAAGCTTTAATTTGATGTGCAACATGTTTGATTTGAAGCAGGTTTACCAGAAATACAGGAGGATACTTTATAATATAAAACCAGTTGGCTGCAGGCCTTTTAAAAACAGCTGAATATAACCATAATTCATCAGTGTGCTGCTAGCCACCAGAAGGTTTAAAATGAACAATGTTGGACTCTATGAAAAGGTCTGAATCTGAGCTTTAAATTGAGGTGTCACACCAGTAAATCAGATCATGCTAGCCTGAAAGACCAGGCTAAATATACAGAACAGATTTGACCTCTGACCCAGCTCTGAAAGCTGTGTGGTATTGACCACACTAAATGTCTGATTTTAAGCAGCCAGCTTGTGCTATGATGGAAAGCCAACAATTGTTGGAAAGAAGAGAACCTAAGCTTTAATTTGATGTGCAACATGTTTGATTTGAAGCAGGTTTACCAGAAATACAGGAGGATAAGGTAGAATATAAAACCAGTTGGCTGCAGGCCTTTTGAAAACAGCTGAATGTAACCATAATTCATCAGTGTGCTGCTAGCCACCAGAAGGGGTAAAATCAACAATGTTGGACTCTATGAAAAGGTCTGAATCTGAGGTTTACATGGAGGTATCACTCCAGTAAATCAGATCATGCTAGCCTGAAAGACCAGGCTAAATATACAGAACAGATTTGACCTCTGACCCAGCTCTGAAAGCTGTGTGGTATTGACCACACTAGATGTCTGATTTTAAGCAGCCAGGTTGTGCTATGATGGAAAGCCAACAATTGATGGAAAGAAGAGAACCTAAGCTTTAATTTGATGTGCAACATGTTTGATTTGAAGCAGGTTTACCAGAAATACAGGAGGATAAGTTAGAATAGAAAACCAGTTGGCTGCAGGCCTTTTGAAAACAGCTGAATGTAACCATAATTCATCAGTGTGCTGCTAGCCACCAGAAGGGTTAAAATCAACAATGTTGGAGTCTATGAAAAGGTCTGAATCTGAGCTTTAAATTGAGGTGTCACTCCAGTAAATCAGATCATGCTAGCCTGAAAGACCAGGCTAAATATATAGAACAGATTTGACCTCTGACCCAGCTCTGAAAGCTGTGTGGTATTGACCACACTAGATGTCTGATTTTAAGCAGCCAGGTTGTGCTATGATGGAAAGCCAACAATTGATGGAAAGAAGAGAACCTAAGCTTTAATTTGATGTGCAACATGTTTGATTTGAAGCAGGTTTACCAGAAATACAGGAGGATAAGTTAGAATATAAAACCTGTTGGCTACAGGCCTTTTGAAAACAGCTGAATGTAACCATAATTCATCAGTGTGCTGCTAGCCACCAGAAGGGGTAAAATCAACAATGTTGGACTCTATGAAAAGGTCTGAATCTGAGGTTTACATGAAGGTATCACTACAGTAAATCAGATCATGCTAGCCTGAAAGACCAGGCTAAATATACAGAACAGATTTGACCTCTGACCCAGCTCTGAAAGCTGTGTGGTATTGACCACACTAGATGTCTGATTTTAAGCAGCCAGGTTGTGCTATGATGGAAAGCCAACAATTGATGGAAAGAAGAGAACCTAAGCTTTAATTTGATGTGCAACATGTTTGATTTGAAGCAGGTTTACCAGAAATACAGGAGGATAAGTTAGAACATAAAACCTGTTGGCTACAGGCCTTTTGAAAACAGCTGAATGTAACCATAATTCATCAGTGTGCTGCTAGCCACCAGAAGGGGTAAAATCAACAATGTTGGACTCTATGAAAAGGTCTGAATCTGAGCTTTAAATTGAGGTGTCACTCCAGTAAATCAGATCATGCTAGCCTGAAAGACCAGGCTAAATATACAGAACAGATTTGACCTCTGACCCAGCTCTGAAAGCTGTGTGGTATTGACCACACTAAATGTCTGATTTTAAGCAGCCAGCTTGTGCTATGATGGAAAGCCAACAATTGTTGGAAAGAAGAGAACCTAAGCTTTAATTTGATGTGCAACATGTTTGATTTGAAGCAGGTTTACCAGAAATACAGGAGGATACTTTATAATATAAAACCAGTTGGCTGCAGGCCTTTTGAAAACAGCTGAATGTAACCATAATTCATCAGTGTGCTGCTAGCCACCAGAAGGGGTAAAATCAACAATGTTGGACTCTATGAAAAGGTCTGAATCTGAGCTTTAAATTGAGGTGTCACTCCAGTAAATCAGATCATGCTAGCCTGAAAGACCAGGCTAAATATACAGAACAGATTTGACCTCTGACCCAGCTCTGAAAGCTGTGTGGTATTGACCACACTAAATGTCTGATTTTAAGCAGCCAGGTTGTGCTAGGATGGAAAGCCAACAATTGATGGAAAGAAGAGAACCTAAGCTTTAATTTGATGTGCAACATGTTTGATTTGAAGCAGGTTTACCAGAAATACAGGAGGATAAGGTAGAATATAAAACCAGTTGGCTGCAGGCCTTTTGAAAACAGCTGAATGTAACCATAATTCATCAGTGTGCTGCTAGCCACCAGAAGGGGTAAAATCAACAATGTTGGACTCTATGAAAAGGTCTGAATCTGAGCTTTAAATTGAGGTGTCACTCCAGTAAATCAGATCATGCTAGCCTGAAAGACCAGGCTAAATATACAGAACAGATTTGACCTCTGACCCAGCTCTGAAAGCTGTGTGGTATTGACCACACTAAATGTCTGATTTTAAGCAGCCAGCTTGTGCTATGATGGAAAGCCAACAATTGTTGGAAAGAAGAGAACCTAAGCTTTAATTTGATGTGCAACATGTTTGATTTGAAGCAGGTTTACCAGAAATACAGGAGGATAAGGTAGAATATAAAACCAGTTGGCTGCAGGCCTTTTGAAAACAGCTGAATGTAACCATAATTCATCAGTGTGCTGCTAGCCACCAGAAGGGGTAAAATCAACAATGTTGGACTCTATGAAAAGGTCTGAATCTGAGCTTTAAATTGAGGTGTCACTCCAATAAAGCAGATCATGCTAGCCTGAAAGACCAGGCTAAATATACAGAACAGATTTGACCTCTGACCCAGCTCTGAAAGCTGTGTGGTATTGACCACACTAAATGTCTGATTTTAAGCAGCCAGGTTGTGCTAGGATGGAAAGCCAACAATTGATGGAAAGAAGAGAACCTAAGCTTTAATTTGATGTGCAACATGTTTGATTTGAAGCAGGTTTACCAGAAATACAGGAGGATAAGTTAGAATATAAAACCTGTTGGCTGCAGGCCTTTTGAAAACAGCTGAATATAACCATAATTCATCAGTCTGCTGCTAGCCACCAGAAGGGGTAAAATCAACAATGTTGGACTCTATGAAAAGGTCTGAATCTGAGCTTTAAATTGAGGTGTCACTCCAGTAAATCAGATCATGCTAGCCTGAAAGACCAGGCTAAATATACAGAACAGATTTGACCTCTGACCCAGCTCTGAAAGCTGTGTGGTATTGACCACACTAGATGTCTGATTTTAAGCAGCCAGGTTGTGCTATGATGGAAAGCCAACAATTGATGGAAAGAAGAGAACCTAAGCTTTAATTTGATGTGCAACATGTTTGATTTGAAGCAGGTTTACCAGAAATACAGGAGGATAAGTTAGAATATAAAACCTGTTGGCTACAGGCCTTTTGAAAACAGCTGAATGTAACCATAATTCATCAGTGTGCTGCTAGCCACCAGAAGGGGTAAAATCAACAATGTTGGACTCTATGAAAAGGTCTGAATCTGAGGTTTACATGGAGGTATCACTCCAGTAAATCAGATCATGCTAGCCTGAAAGACCAGGCTAAATATACAGAACAGATTTGACCTCTGACCCAGCTCTGAAAGCTGTGTGGTATTGACCACACTAGATGTCTGATTTTAAGCAGCCAGGTTGTGCTATGATGGAAAGCCAACAATTGATGGAAAGAAGAGAACCTAAGCTTTAATTTGATGTGCAACATGTTTGATTTGAAGCAGGTTTACCAGAAATACAGGAGGATAAGTTAGAACATAAAACCAGTTGGCTACAGGCCTTTTGAAAACAGCTGAATGTAACCATAATTCATCAGTGTGCTGCTAGCCACCAGAAGGGGTAAAATCAACAATGTTGGACTCTATGAAAAGGTCTGAATCTGAGCTTTAAATTGAGGTGTCACTCCAGTAAATCAGATCATGCTAGCCTGAAAGACCAGGCTAAATATACAGAACAGATTTGACCTCTGACCCAGCTCTGAAAGCTGTGTGGTATTGACCACACTAAATGTCTGATTTTAAGCAGCCAGCTTGTGCTATGATGGAAAGCCAACAATTGTTGGAAAGAAGAGAACCTAAGCTTTAATTTGATGTGCAACATGTTTGATTTGAAGCAGGTTTACCAGAAATACAGGAGGATACTTTATAATATAAAACCAGTTGGCTGCAGGCCTTTTAAAAACAGCTGAATATAACCATAATTCATCAGTGTGCTGCTAGCCACCAGAAGGTTTAAAATGAACAATGTTGGACTCTATGAAAAGGTCTGAATCTGAGCTTTAAATTGAGGTGTCACACCAGTAAATCAGATCATGCTAGCCTGAAAGACCAGGCTAAATATACAGAACAGATTTGACCTCTGACCCAGCTCTGAAAGCTGTGTGGTATTGACCACACTAAATGTCTGATTTTAAGCAGCCAGCTTGTGCTATGATGGAAAGCCAACAATTGTTGGAAAGAAGAGAACCTAAGCTTTAATTTGATGTGCAACATGTTTGATTTGAAGCAGGTTTACCAGAAATACAGGAGGATAAGGTAGAATATAAAACCAGTTGGCTGCAGGCCTTTTGAAAACAGCTGAATGTAACCATAATTCATCAGTGTGCTGCTAGCCACCAGAAGGGGTAAAATCAACAATGTTGGACTCTATGAAAAGGTCTGAATCTGAGGTTTACATGGAGGTATCACTCCAGTAAATCAGATCATGCTAGCCTGAAAGACCAGGCTAAATATACAGAACAGATTTGACCTCTGACCCAGCTCTGAAAGCTGTGTGGTATTGACCACACTAGATGTCTGATTTTAAGCAGCCAGGTTGTGCTATGATGGAAAGCCAACAATTGATGGAAAGAAGAGAACCTAAGCTTTAATTTGATGTGCAACATGTTTGATTTGAAGCAGGTTTACCAGAAATACAGGAGGATAAGTTAGAATAGAAAACCAGTTGGCTGCAGGCCTTTTGAAAACAGCTGAATGTAACCATAATTCATCAGTGTGCTGCTAGCCACCAGAAGGGTTAAAATCAACAATGTTGGAGTCTATGAAAAGGTCTGAATCTGAGCTTTAAATTGAGGTGTCACTCCAGTAAATCAGATCATGCTAGCCTGAAAGACCAGGCTAAATATATAGAACAGATTTGACCTCTGACCCAGCTCTGAAAGCTGTGTGGTATTGACCACACTAGATGTCTGATTTTAAGCAGCCAGGTTGTGCTATGATGGAAAGCCAACAATTGATGGAAAGAAGAGAACCTAAGCTTTAATTTGATGTGCAACATGTTTGATTTGAAGCAGGTTTACCAGAAATACAGGAGGATAAGTTAGAATATAAAACCTGTTGGCTACAGGCCTTTTGAAAACAGCTGAATGTAACCATAATTCATCAGTGTGCTGCTAGCCACCAGAAGGGGTAAAATCAACAATGTTGGACTCTATGAAAAGGTCTGAATCTGAGGTTTACATGAAGGTATCACTACAGTAAATCAGATCATGCTAGCCTGAAAGACCAGGCTAAATATACAGAACAGATTTGACCTCTGACCCAGCTCTGAAAGCTGTGTGGTATTGACCACACTAGATGTCTGATTTTAAGCAGCCAGGTTGTGCTATGATGGAAAGCCAACAATTGATGGAAAGAAGAGAACCTAAGCTTTAATTTGATGTGCAACATGTTTGATTTGAAGCAGGTTTACCAGAAATACAGGAGGATAAGTTAGAACATGAAACCTGTTGGCTACAGGCCTTTTGAAAACAGCTGAATGTAACCATAATTCATCAGTGTGCTGCTAGCCACCAGAAGGGGTAAAATCAACAATGTTGGACTCTATGAAAAGGTCTGAATCTGAGCTTTAAATTGAGGTGTCACTCCAGTAAATCAGATCATGCTAGCCTGAAAGACCAGGCTAAATATACAGAACAGATTTGACCTCTGACCCAGCTCTGAAAGCTGTGTGGTATTGACCACACTAAATGTCTGATTTTAAGCAGCCAGCTTGTGCTATGATGGAAAGCCAACAATTGTTGGAAAGAAGAGAACCTAAGCTTTAATTTGATGTGCAACATGTTTGATTTGAAGCAGGTTTACCAGAAATACAGGAGGATACTTTATAATATAAAACCAGTTGGCTGCAGGCCTTTTGAAAACAGCTGAATGTAACCATAATTCATCAGTGTGCTGCTAGCCACCAGAAGGGGT
Organism: Centroberyx gerrardi; assembly: GCF_048128805.1. NCBI lineage: Eukaryota > Metazoa > Chordata > Actinopteri > Beryciformes > Berycidae > Centroberyx > Centroberyx gerrardi. Next base: position 3,229,105 of record NC_135998.1, on the reverse strand, counting down.
AAAATCAACAATGTTGGACTCTATGAAAAGGTCTGAATCTGAGCTTTAAATTGAGGTGTCACTCCAGTAAATCAGATCATGCTAGCCTGAAAGACCAGGCTAAATATACAGAACAGATTTGACCTCTGACCCAGCTCTGAAAGCTGTGTGGTATTGACCACACTAAATGTCTGATTTTAAGCAGCCAGGTTGTGCTAGGATGGAAAGCCAACAATTGATGGAAAGAAGAGAACCTAAGCTTTAATTTGATGTGCAACATGTTTGATTTGAAGCAGGTTTACCAGAAATACAGGAGGATAAGTTAGAATATAAAACCAGTTGGCTGCAGGCCTTTTGAAAACAGCTGAATGTAACCATAATTCATCAGTGTGCTGCTAGCCACCAGAAGGGGTAAAATCAACAATGTTGGACTCTATGAAAAGGTCTGAATCTGAGGTTTACATGGAGGTATCACTCCAGTAAATCAGATCATGCTAGCCTGAAAGACCAGGCTAAATATACAGAACAGATTTGACCTCTGACCCAGCTCTGAAAGCTGTGTGGTATTGACCACACTAGATGTCTGATTTTAAGCAGCCAGGTTGTGCTATGATGGAAAGCCAACAATTGATGGAAAGAAGAGAACCTAAGCTTTAATTTGATGTGCAACATGTTTGATTTGAAGCAGGTTTACCAGAAATACAGGAGGATAAGTTAGAACATAAAACCTGTTGGCTACAGGCCTTTTGAAAACAGCTGAATGTAACCATAATTCATCAGTGTGCTGCTAGCCACCAGAAGGGGTAAAATCAACAATGTTGGACTCTATGAAAAGGTCTGAATCTGAGCTTTAAATTGAGGTGTCACTCCAGTAAATCAGATCATGCTAGCCTGAAAGACCAGGCTAAATATACAGAACAGATTTGACCTCTGACCCAGCTCTGAAAGCTGTGTGGTATTGACCACACTAAATGTCTGATTTTAAGCAGCCAGCTTGTGCTATGATGGAAAGCCAACAATTGTTGGAAAGAAGAGAACCTAAGCTTTAATTTGATGTGCAACATGTTTGATTTGAAGCAGGTTTACCAGAAATACAGGAGGATACTTTATAATATAAAACCAGTTGGCTGCAGGCCTTTTAAAAACAGCTGAATATAACCATAATTCATCAGTGTGCTGCTAGCCACCAGAAGGTTTAAAATGAACAATGTTGGACTCTATGAAAAGGTCTGAATCTGAGCTTTAAATTGAGGTGTCACACCAGTAAATCAGATCATGCTAGCCTGAAAGACCAGGCTAAATATACAGAACAGATTTGACCTCTGACCCAGCTCTGAAAGCTGTGTGGTATTGACCACACTAAATGTCTGATTTTAAGCAGCCAGCTTGTGCTATGATGGAAAGCCAACAATTGTTGGAAAGAAGAGAACCTAAGCTTTAATTTGATGTGCAACATGTTTGATTTGAAGCAGGTTTACCAGAAATACAGGAGGATAAGGTAGAATATAAAACCAGTTGGCTGCAGGCCTTTTGAAAACAGCTGAATGTAACCATAATTCATCAGTGTGCTGCTAGCCACCAGAAGGGGTAAAATCAACAATATTGGACTCTATGAAAAGGTCTAAATCTGAGGTTTACATGGAGGTATCATTCCAATAAAGCAGATCATGCTAGCCTGAAAGACCAGGCTAAATATACAGAACAGATTTGACCTCTGACCCAGCTCTGAAAGCTGTGTGGTATTGACCACACTAAATGTCTGATTTTAAGCAGCCAGGTTGTGCTAGGATGGAAAGCCAACAATTGATGGAAAGAAGAGAACCTAAGCTTTAATTTGATGTGCAACATGTTTGATTTGAAGCAGGTTTACCAGAAATACAGGAGGATAAGGTAGAATATAAAACCTGTTGGCTGCAGGTCTTTTGAAAACAGCTGAATGTAACCATAATTCATCAGTGTGCTGCTAGCCACCAGAAGGGGTAAAATCAACAATGTTGGACTCTATGAAAAGGTCTGAATCTGAGCTTTAAATTGAGGTGTCACTCCAGTAAATCAGATCATGCTAGCCTGAAAGACCAGGCTAAATATACAGAACAGATTTGACCTCTGACCCAGCTCTGAAAGCTGTGTGGTATTGACCACACTAGATGTCTGATTTTAAGCAGCCAGGTTGTGCTATGATGGAAAGCCAACAATTGATGGAAAGAAGAGAACCTAAGCTTTAATTTGATGTGCAACATGTTTGATTTGAAGCAGGTTTACCAGAAATACAGGAGGATAAGTTAGAATATAAAACCTGTTGGCTACAGGCCTTTTGAAAACAGCTGAATGTAACCATAATTCATCAGTGTGCTGCTAGCCACCAGAAGGGGTAAAATCAACAATGTTGGACTCTATGAAAAGGTCTGAATCTGAGGTTTACATGGAGGTATCACTCCAGTAAATCAGATCATGCTAGCCTGAAAGACCAGGCTAAATATACAGAACAGATTTGACCTCTGACCCAGCTCTGAAAGCTGTGTGGTATTGACCACACTAGATGTCTGATTTTAAGCAGCCAGGTTGTGCTATGATGGAAAGCCAACAATTGATGGAAAGAAGAGAACCTAAGCTTTAATTTGATGTGCAACATGTTTGATTTGAAGCAGGTTTACCAGAAATACAGGAGGATAAGTTAGAATATAAAACCTGTTGGCTACAGGCCTTTTGAAAACAGCTGAATGTAACCATAATTCATCAGTGTGCTGCTAGCCACCAGAAGGGGTAAAATCAACAATGTTGGACTCTATGAAAAGGTCTGAATCTGAGCTTTAAATTGAGGTGTCACTCCAGTAAATCAGATCATGCTAGCCTGAAAGACCAGGCTAAATATACAGAACAGATTTGACCTCTGACCCAGCTCTGAAAGCTGTGTGGTATTGACCACACTAAATGTCTGATTTTAAGCAGCCAGGTTGTGATAGGATGGAAAGCCAACAATTGTTGGAAAGAAGAGAACCTAAGCTTTAATTTGATGTGCAACATGTTTGATTTGAAGCAGGTTTACCAGAAATACAGGAGGATAAGTTAGAATATAAAACCAGTTGGCTGCAGGCCTTTTGAAAACAGCTGAATGTAACCATAATTCATCAGTGTGCTGCTAGCCACCAGAAGGGGTAAAATCAACAATGTTGGACTCTATGAAAAGGTCTGAATCTGAGCTTTAAATTGAGGTGTCACTCCAGTAAATCAGATCATGCTAGCCTGAAAGACCAGGCTAAATATACAGAACAGATTTGACCTCTGACCCAGCTCTGAAAGCTGTGTGGTATTGACCACACTAAATGTCTGATTTTAAGCAGCCAGGTTGTGCTAGGATGGAAAGCCAACAATTGATGGAAAGAAGAGAACCTAAGCTTTAATTTGATGTGCAACATGTTTGATTTGAAGCAGGTTTACCAGAAATACAGGAGGATAAGTTAGAATATAAAACCTGTTGGCTGCAGGCCTTTTGAAAACAGCTGAATGTAACCATAATTCATCAGTGTGCTGCTAGCCACCAGAAGGGTTAAAATCAACAATGTTGGAGTCTATAAAAAGGTCTGAATCTGAGCTTTAAATTGAGGTGTCACTCCAGTAAATCAGATCATGCTAGCCTGAAAGACCAGGCTAAATATACAGAACAGATTTGACCTCTGACCCAGCTCTGAAAGCTGTGTGGTATTGACCACACTAAATGTCTGATTTTAAGCAGCCAGCTTGTGCTATGATGGAAAGCCAACAATTGTTGGAAAGAAGAGAACCTAAGCTTTAATTTGATGTGCAACATGTTTGATTTGAAGCAGGTTTACCAGAAATACAGGAGGATAAGTTAGAATATAAAACCAGTTGGCTGCAGGCCTTTTGAAAACAGCTGAATGTAACCATAATTCATCAGTGTGCTGCTAGCCACCAGAAGGGGTAAAATCAACAATGTTGGACTCTATGAAAAGGTCTGAATCTGAGCTTTAAATTGAGGTGTCACTCCAGTAAATCAGATCATGCTAGCCTGAAAGACCAGGCTAAATATACAGAACAGATTTGACCTCTGACCCAGCTCTGAAAGCTGTGTGGTATTGACCACACTAAATGTCTGATTTTAAGCAGCCAGGTTGTGCTAGGATGGAAAGCCAACAATTGATGGAAAGAAGAGAACCTAAGCTTTAATTTGATGTGCAACATGTTTGATTTGAAGCAGGTTTACCAGAAATACAGGAGGATAAGTTAGAATATAAAACCTGTTGGCTACAGGCCTTTTGAAAACAGCTGAATGTAACCATAATTCATCAGTGTGCTGCTAGCCACCAGAAGGGGTAAAATCAACAATGTTGGAGTCTATAAAAAGGTCTGAATCTGAGCTTTAAATTGAGGTGTCACTCCAGTAAATCAGATCATGCTAGCCTGAAAGACCAGGCTAAATATACAGAACAGATTTGACCTCTGACCCAGCTCTGAAAGCTGTGTGGTATTGACCACACTAAATGTCTGATTTTAAGCAGCCAGCTTGTGCTATGATGGAAAGCCAACAATTGTTGGAAAGAAGAGAACCTAAGCTTTAATTTGATGTGCAACATGTTTGATTTGAAGCAGGTTTACCAGAAATACAGGAGGATAAGGTAGAATATAAAACCAGTTGGCTGCAGGCCTTTTGAAAACAGCTGAATGTAACCATAATTCATCAGTGTGCTGCTAGCCACCAGAAGGGGTACAATCAACAATGTTGGACTCTATGAAAAGGTCTGAATCTGAGCTTTAAATTGAGGTGTCACTCCAGTAAATCAGATCATGCTAGCCTGAAAGACCAGGCTAAATATACAGAACAGATTTGACCTCTGACCCAGCTCTGAAAGCTGTGTGGTATTGACCACACTAAATGTCTGATTTTAAGCAGCCAGCTTGTGCTATGATGGAAAGCCAACAATTGTTGGAAAGAAGAGAACCTAAGCTTTAATTTGATGTGCAACATGTTTGATTTGAAGCAGGTTTACCAGAAATACAGGAGGATAAGGTAGAATATAAAACCAGTTGGCTGCAGGCCTTTTGAAAACAGCTGAATGTAACCATAATTCATCAGTGTGCTGCTAGCCACCAGAAGGGTTAAAATCAACAATATTGGACTCTATGAAAAGGTCTAAATCTGAGGTTTACATGGAGGTATCATTCCAGTAAAGCAGATCATGCTAGCCTGAAAGACCAGGCTAAATATACAGAACAGATTTGACCTCTGACCCAGCTCTGAAAGCTGTGTGGTATTGACCACACTAAATGTCTGATTTTAAGCAGCCAGGTTGTGCTATGATGGAAAGCCAACAATTGATGGAAAGAAGAGAACCTAAGCTTTAATTTGATGTGCAACATGTTTGATTTGAAGCAGGTTTACCAGAAATACAGGAGGATAAGGTAGAATATAAAACCTGTTGGCTGCAGGCCTTTTGAAAACAGCTGAATGTAACCATAATTCATCAGTGTGCTGCTAGCCACCAGAAGGGGTAAAATCAACAATGTTGGACTCTATGAAAAGGTCTGAATCTGAGGTTTACATGAAGGTATCACTACAGTAAATCAGATCATGCTAGCCTGAAAGACCAGGCTAAATATACAGAACAGATTTGACCTCTGACCCAGCTCTGAAAGCTGTGTGGTATTGACCACACTAGATGTCTGATTTTAAGCAGCCAGGTTGTGCTATGATGGAAAGCCAACAATTGATGGAAAGAAGAGAACCTAAGCTTTAATTTGATGTGCAACATGTTTGATTTGAAGCAGGTTTACCAGAAATACAGGAGGATAAGTTAGAATAGAAAACCTGTTGGCTACAGGCCTTTTAAAAACAGCTGAATATAACCATAATTCATCAGTGTGCTGCTAGCCACCAGAAGGTTTAAAATGAACAATGTTGGAGTCTATGAAAAGGTCTGAATCTGAGCTTTAAATTGAGGTGTCACTCCAGTAAATCAGATCATGCTAGCCTGAAAGACCAGGCTAAATATACAGAACAGATTTGACCTCTGACCCAGCTCTGAAAGCTGTGTGGTATTGACCACACTAAATGTCTGATTTTAAGCAGCCAGGTTGTGCTATGATGGAAAGCCAACAATTAATGGAAAGAAGAGAACCTAAGCTTTAATTTGATGTGCAACATGTTTGATTTGAAGCAGGTTTACCAGAAATACAGGAGGATAAGTTAGAACATAAAACCAGTTGGCTGCAGGCCTTTTGAAAACAGCTGAATATAACCATAATTCATCAGTGTGCTGCTAGCCACCAGAAGGGTTAAAATCAACAATGTTGGACTCTATGAAAAGGTCTGAATCTTAGCTTTAAATTGAGGTGTCACTCCAGTAAATCAGATCATGCTAGCCTGAAAGACCAGGCTAAATATACAGAACAGATTTGACCTCTGACCCAGCTCTGAAAGCTGTGTGGTATTGACCACACTAAATGTCTGATTTTAAGCAGCCAGGTTGTGCTATGATGGAAAGCCAACAATTAATGGAAAGAAGAGAACCTAAGCTTTAATTTGATGTGCAACATGTTTGATTTGAAGCAGGTTTAACAGAAATACAGGAGGATAAGTTAGAATAGAAAACCTGTTGGCTACAGGCCTTTTAAAAACAGCTGAATATAACCATAATTCATCAGTGTGCTGCTAGCCACCAGAAGGTTTAAAATCAACAATGTTGGACTCTATGAAAAGGTCTGAATCTGAGCTTTAAATTGAGGTGTCACTCCAGTAAATCAGATCATGCTAGCCTGAAAGACCAGGCTAAATATACAGAACAGATTTGACCTCTGACCCAGCTCTGAAACCTGTGTGGTATTGACCACACTAAATGTCTGATTTTAAGCAGCCAGGTTGTGATAGGATGGAAAGCCAACAATTGTTGGAAAGAAGAGAACCTAAGCTTTAATTTGATGTGCAACATGTTTGATTTGAAGCAGGTTTACCAGAAATACAGGAGGATAAGTTAGAATATAAAACCAGTTGGCTGCAGGCCTTTTGAAAACAGCTGAATGTAACCATAATTCATCAGTGTGCTGCTAGCCACCAGAAGGGTTAAAATCAACAATATTGGACTCTATGAAAAGGTCTGAATCTGAGGTTTACATGGAGGTATCATTCCAGTAAATCAGATCATGCTAGCCTGAAAGACCAGGCTAAATATACAGAACAGATTTGACCTCTGACCCAGCTCTGAAAGCTGTGTGGTATTGACCACACTAAATGTCTGATTTTAAGCAGCCAGGTTGTGCTATGATGGAAAGCCAACAATTGATGGAAAGAAGAGAACCTAAGCTTTAATTTGATGTGCAACATGTTTGATTTGAAGCAGGTTTACCAGAAATACAGGAGGATAAGGTAGAATATAAAACCTGTTGGCTGCAGGCCTTTTGAAAACAGCTGAATGTAACCATAATTCATCAGTGTGCTGCTAGCCACCAGAAGGGGTAAAATCAACAATGTTGGACTCTATGAAAAGGTCTGAATCTGAGCTTTAAATTGAGGTGTCACTCCAGTAAATCAGATCATGCTAGCCTGAAGGACCAGGCTAAATATACAGAACAGATTTGACCTCTGACCCAGCTCTGAAACCTGTGTGGTATTGACCACACTAAATGTCTGATTTTAAGCAGCCAGGTTGTGATAGGATGGAAAGCCAACAATTGTTGGAAAGAAGAGAACCTAAGCTTTAATTTGATGTGCAACATGTTTGATTTGAAGCAGGTTTACCAGAAATACAGGAGGATAAGTTAGAATATAAAACCAGTTGGCTGCAGGCCTTTTGAAAACAGCTGAATGTAACCATAATTCATCAGTGTGCTGCTAGCCACCAGAAGGGTTAAAATCAACAATATTGGACTCTATGAAAAGGTCTGAATCTGAGGTTTACATGGCGGTATCATTCCAGTAAATCAGATCATGCTAGCCTGAAAGACCAGGCTAAATATACAGAACAGATTTGACCTCTGACCCAGCTCTGAAAGCTGTGTGGTATTGACCACACTAAATGTCTGATTTTAAGCAGCCAGGTTGTGCTATGATGGAAAGCCAACAATTGATGGAAAGAAGAGAACCTAAGCTTTAATTTGATGTGCAACATGTTTGATTTGAAGCAGGTTTACCAGAAATACAGGAGGATAAGGTAGAATATAAAACCTGTTGGCTGCAGGCCTTTTAAAAACAGCTGAATATAACCATAATTCATCAGTGTGCTGCTAGCCACCAGAAGGGTTAAAATCAACAATGTTGGACTCTATGAAAAGGTCTGAATCTGAGCTTTAAATTGAGGTGTCACTCCAGTAAATCAGATCATGCTAGCCTGAAAGACCAGGCTAAATATACAGAACAGATTTGACCTCTGACCCAGCTCTGAAAGCTGTGTGGTATTGACCACACTAAATGTCTGATTTTAAGCAGCCAGCTTGTGCTATGATGGAAAGCCAACAATTGTTGGAAAGAAGAGAACCTAAGCTTTAATTTGATGTGCAACATGTTTGATTTGAAGCAGGTTTACCAGAAATACAGGAGGATAAGTTAGAATATAAAACCTGTTGGCTACAGGCCTTTTGAAAACAGCTGAATGTAACCATAATTCATCAGTGTGCTGCTAGCCACCAGAAGGGTTAAAATCAACAATGTTGGAGTCTATGAAAAGGTCTGAATCTGAGCTTTAAATTGAGGTGTCACTCCAGTAAATCAGATCATGCTAGCCTGAAAGACCAGGCTAAATATACAGAACAGATTTGACCTCTGACACAGCTCTGAAAGCTGTGTGGTATTGACCACACTAAATGTCTGATTTAAGCAGCCAGGTTGTGCTATGATGGAAAGCCAACAATTTATGGAAAGAAGAGAACCTAAGCTTTAATTTGATGTGCAACATGTTTGATTTGAAGCAGGTTTACCAGAAATACAGGAGGATAAGTTAGAATATAAAACCTGTTGGCTACAGGCCTTTTGAAAACAGCTGAATGTAACCATAATTCATCAGTGTGCTGCTAGCCACCAGAAGGGTTAAAATCAACAATGTTAGACACTATGAAAAGGTCTGAATCTGAGCTTTAAATTGAGGTGTCACTCCAGTAAATCAGATCATGGTAGCCTGAAAGACCAGGCTAAATATACAGAACAGATTTGACCTCTGACCCAGCTCTGAAAGCTGTGTGGTATTGACCACACTAAATGTCTGATTTTAAGCAGCCAGCTTGTGCTATGATGGAAAGCCAACAATTGTTGGAAAGAAGAGAACCTAAGCTTTAATTTGATGTGCAACATGTTTGATTTGAAGCAGGTTTACCAGAAATACAGGAGGATAAGGTAGAATATTAAACCAGTTGGCTGCAGGCCTTTTGAAAACAGCTGAATCTAACCATAATTCATCAGTGTGCTGCTAGCCACCAGAAGGGGTAAAATCAACAATGTTGGACTCTATGAAAAGGTCTGAATCTGAGCTTTAAATTGAGGTGTCACTCCAGTAAATCAGATCATGCTAGCCTGAAGGACCAGGCTAAATATACAGAACAGATTTGACCTCTGACCCAGCTCTGAAAGCTGTGTCGTATTGACCACACTAAATGTCTGATTTTAAGCAGCCAGGTTGTGCTATGATGGAAAGCCAACAATTGATGGAAAGAAGAGAACCTAAGCTTTAATTTGATGCGCAACATGTTTGATTTGAAGCAGGTTTACCAGAAATACAGGAGGATAAGTTAGAATATAAAACCTGTTGGCTACAGGCCTTTTAAAAACAGCTGAATATAACCATAATTCATCAGTGTGCTGCTAGCCACCAGAAGGTTTAAAATGAACAATGTTGGCGTCTATGAAAAGGTCTGAATCTGAGCTTTAAATTGAGGTGTCACTCCAGTAAATCAGATCATGCTAGCCTGAAAGACCAGGCTAAATATACAGAACAGATTTGACCTCTGACCCAGCTCTGAAAGCTGTGTGGTATTGACCACACTAAATGTCTGATTTTAAGCAGCCAGGTTGTGCTATGATGGAAAGCCAACAATTGTTGGAAAGAAGAGAACCTAAGCTTTAATTTGATGTGCAACATGTTTGATTTGAAGCAGGTTTACCAGAAATACAGGAGGATAAGTTAGAATATAAAACCAGTTGGCTGCAGGCCTTTTGAAAACAGCTGAATGTAACCATAATTCATCAGTGTGCTGCTAGCCACCAGAAGGTTTAAAATGAACAATATTGGACTCTATGAAAAGGTCTGAATCTGAGCTTTAAATTGAGGTGTCACTCCAGTAAATCAGATCATGCTAGCCTGAAAGACCAGGCTAAATATATAGAACAGATTTGACCTCTGACCCAGCTCTGAAAGCTGTGTGGTATTGACCACACTAAATGTCTGATTTTAAGCAGCCAGCTTGTGCTATGATGGAAAGCCAACAATTGTTGGAAAGAGGAGAACCTAAGCTTTAATTTGATGTGCAACATGTTTGATTTGAAGCAGGTTTACCAGAAATACAGGAGGATAAGTTAGAATATAAAACCTGTTGGCTACAGGCCTTTTGAAAACAGCTGAATGTAACCATAATTCATCAGTGTGCTGCTAGCCACCAGAAGGGTTAAAATCAACAATGTTGGAGTCTATGAAAAGGTCTGAATCTGAGCTTTAAATTGAGGTGTCACTCCAGTAAATCAGATCATGCTAGCCTGAAAGACCAGGCTAAATATACAGAACAGATTTGACCTCTGACACAGCTCTGAAAGCTGTGTGGTATTGACCACACTAAATGTCTGATTTAAGCAGCCAGGTTGTGCTATGATGGAAAGCCAACAATTTATGGAAAGAAGAGAACCTAAGCTTTAATTTGATGTGCAACATGTTTGATTTGAAGCAGGTTTACCAGAAATACAGGAGGATAAGTTAGAATATAAAACCTGTTGGCTACAGGCCTTTTGAAAACAGCTGAATGTAACCATAATTCATCAGTGTGCTGCTAGCCACCAGAAGGGTTAAAATCAACAATGTTAGACACTATGAAAAGGTCTGAATCTGAGCTTTAAATTGAGGTGTCACTCCAGTAAATCAGATCATGGTAGCCTGAAAGACCAGGCTAAATATACAGAACAGATTTGACCTCTGACCCAGCTCTGAAAGCTGTGTGGTATTGACCACACTAAATGTCTGATTTTAAGCAGCCAGCTTGTGCTATGATGGAAAGCCAACAATTGTTGGAAAGAAGAGAACCTAAGCTTTAATTTGATGTGCAACATGTTTGATTTGAAGCAGGTTTACCAGAAATACAGGAGGATAAGGTAGAATATTAAACCAGTTGGCTGCAGGCCTTTTGAAAACAGCTGAATCTAACCATAATTCATCAGTGTGCTGCTAGCCACCAGAAGGGGTAAAATCAACAATGTTGGACTCTATGAAAAGGTCTGAATCTGAGCTTTAAATTGAGGTGTCACTCCAGTAAATCAGATCATGCTAGCCTGAAGGACCAGGCTAAATATACAGAACAGATTTGACCTCTGACCCAGCTCTGAAAGCTGTGTCGTATTGACCACACTAAATGTCTGATTTTAAGCAGCCAGGTTGTGCTATGATGGAAAGCCAACAATTGATGGAAAGAAGAGAACCTAAGCTTTAATTTGATGCGCAACATGTTTGATTTGAAGCAGGTTTACCAGAAATACAGGAGGATAAGTTAGAATATAAAACCTGTTGGCTACAGGCCTTTTAAAAACAGCTGAATATAACCATAATTCATCAGTGTGCTGCTAGCCACCAGAAGGTTTAAAATGAACAATGTTGGCGTCTATGAAAAGGTCTGAATCTGAGCTTTAAATTGAGGTGTCACTCCAGTAAATCAGATCATGCTAGCCTGAAAGACCAGGCTAAATATACAGAACAGATTTGACCTCTGACCCAGCTCTGAAAGCTGTGTGGTATTGACCACACTAAATGTCTGATTTTAAGCAGCCAGGTTGTGCTATGATGGAAAGCCAACAATTGTTGGAAAGAAGAGAACCTAAGCTTTAATTTGATGTGCAACATGTTTGATTTGAAGCAGGTTTACCAGAAATACAGGAGGATAAGTTAGAATATAAAACCAGTTGGCTGCAGGCCTTTTGAAAACAGCTGAATGTAACCATAATTCATCAGTGTGCTGCTAGCCACCAGAAGGTTTAAAATGAACAATATTGGACTCTATGAAAAGGTCTGAATCTGAGCTTTAAATTGAGGTGTCACTCCAGTAAATCAGATCATGCTAGCCTGAAAGACCAGGCTAAATATATAGAACAGATTTGACCTCTGACCCAGCTCTGAAAGCTGTGTGGTATTGACCACACTAAATGTCTGATTTTAAGCAGCCAGCTTGTGCTATGATGGAAAGCCAACAATTGTTGGAAAGAGGAGAACCTAAGCTTTAATTTGATGTGCAACATGTTTGATTTGAAGCAGGTTTACCAGAAATACAGGAGGATAAGGTAGAATATAAAACCTGTTGGCTGCAGGCCTTTTGAAAACAGCTGAATGTAACCATAATTCATCAGTGTACTGCTAGCCACCAGAAGGGTTAAAATCAACAATGTTGGACTCTATGAAAAGGTCTGAATCTGAGGTTTACATGGAGGTATCACTCCAGTAAATCAGATCATGCTAGCCTGAAAGACCAGGCTAAATATACAGAACAGATTTGACCTCTGACCCAGCTCTGAAAGCTGTGTGGTATTGACCACACTAAATGTCTGATTTTAAGCAGCCAGGTTGTGCTATGATGGAAAGACAACAATTGATGGAAAGAAGAGAACCTAAGCTTTAATTTGATGTGCAACATGTTTGATTTGAAGCAGGTTTACCAGAAATACAGGAGGATAAGGTAGAATATAAAACCTGTTGGCTGCAGGCCTTTTGAAAACAGCTGAATGTAACCATAATTCATCAGTGTGCTGCTAGCCACCAGAAGGGGTAAAATCAACAATGTTGGAGTCTATGAAAAGGTCTGAATCTGAGCTTTAAATTGAGGTGTCACTCCAGTAAATCAGATCATGCTAGCCTGAAGGACCAGGCTAAATATATAGAACAGATTTGACCTCTGACCCAGCTCTGAAAGCTGTGTGGTATTGACCACACTAAATGTCTGATTTTAAGCAGCCAGCTTGTGCTATGATGGAAAGCCAACAATTGTTGGAAAGAAGAGAACCCAAGCTTTAATTTGATGTGCAACATGTTTGATTTGAAGCAGGTTTACCAGAAATACAGGAGGATAAGTTAGAATATAAAACCAGTTGGCTGCAGGCCTTTTGAAAACAGCTGAATGTAACCATAATTCATCAGTGTGCTGCTAGCCACCAGAAGGGGTAAAATCAACAATGTTGGAGTCTATGAAAAGGTCTGAATCTGAGCTTTAAATTGAGGTGTCACTCCAGTAAATCAGATCATGCTAGCCTGAAAGACCAGGCTAAATATACAGAACAGATTTGACCTCTGACACAGCTCTGAAAGCTGTGTGGTATTGACCACACTAAATGTCTGATTTAAGCAGCCAGGTTGTGCTATGATGGAAAGCCAACAATTTATGGAAAGAAGAGAACCTAAGCTTTAATTTGATGTGCAACATGTTTGATTTGAAGCAGGTTTACCAGAAATACAGGAGGATAAGTTAGAATATAAAACCTGTTGGCTACAGGCCTTTTGAAAACAGCTGAATGTAACCATAATTCATCAGTGTGCTGCTAGCCACCAGAAGGGTTAAAATCAACAATGTTAGACACTATGAAAAGGTCTGAATCTGAGCTTTAAATTGAGGTGTCACTCCAGTAAATCAGATCATGGTAGCCTGAAAGACCAGGCTAAATATACAGAACAGATTTGACCTCTGACCCAGCTCTGAAAGCTGTGTGGTATTGACCACACTAAATGTCTGATTTTAAGCAGCCAGCTTGTGCTATGATGGAAAGCCAACAATTGTTGGAAAGAAGAGAACCTAAGCTTTAATTTGATGTGCAACATGTTTGATTTGAAGCAGGTTTACCAGAAATACAGGAGGATAAGGTAGAATATTAAACCAGTTGGCTGCAGGCCTTTTGAAAACAGCTGAATCTAACCATAATTCATCAGTGTGCTGCTAGCCACCAGAAGGGGTAAAATCAACAATGTTGGACTCTATGAAAAGGTCTGAATCTGAGCTTTAAATTGAGGTGTCACTCCAGTAAATCAGATCATGCTAGCCTGAAGGACCAGGCTAAATATACAGAACAGATTTGACCTCTGACCCAGCTCTGAAAGCTGTGTCGTATTGACCACACTAAATGTCTGATTTTAAGCAGCCAGGTTGTGCTATGATGGAAAGCCAACAATTGATGGAAAGAAGAGAACCTAAGCTTTAATTTGATGCGCAACATGTTTGATTTGAAGCAGGTTTACCAGAAATACAGGAGGATAAGTTAGAATATAAAACCTGTTGGCTACAGGCCTTTTAAAAACAGCTGAATATAACCATAATTCATCAGTGTGCTGCTAGCCACCAGAAGGTTTAAAATGAACAATGTTGGCGTCTATGAAAAGGTCTGAATCTGAGCTTTAAATTGAGGTGTCACTCCAGTAAATCAGATCATGCTAGCCTGAAAGACCAGGCTAAATATACAGAACAGATTTGACCTCTGACCCAGCTCTGAAAGCTGTGTGGTATTGACCACACTAAATGTCTGATTTTAAGCAGCCAGGTTGTGCTATGATGGAAAGCCAACAATTGTTGGAAAGAAGAGAACCTAAGCTTTAATTTGATGTGCAACATGTTTGATTTGAAGCAGGTTTACCAGAAATACAGGAGGATAAGTTAGAATATAAAACCAGTTGGCTGCAGGCCTTTTGAAAACAGCTGAATGTAACCATAATTCATCAGTGTGCTGCTAGCCACCAGAAGGTTTAAAATGAACAATATTGGACTCTATGAAAAGGTCTGAATCTGAGCTTTAAATTGAGGTGTCACTCCAGTAAATCAGATCATGCTAGCCTGAAAGACCAGGCTAAATATATAGAACAGATTTGACCTCTGACCCAGCTCTGAAAGCTGTGTGGTATTGACCACACTAAATGTCTGATTTTAAGCAGCCAGCTTGTGCTATGATGGAAAGCCAACAATTGTTGGAAAGAGGAGAACCTAAGCTTTAATTTGATGTGCAACATGTTTGATTTGAAGCAGGTTTACCAGAAATACAGGAGGATAAGGTAGAATATAAAACCTGTTGGCTGCAGGCCTTTTGAAAACAGCTGAATGTAACCATAATTCATCAGTGTGCTGCTAGCCACCAGAAGGGTTAAAATCAACAATGTTGGACTCTATGAAAAGGTCTGAATCTGAGGTTTACATGGAGGTATCACTCCAGTAAATCAGATCATGCTAGCCTGAAAGACCAGGCTAAATATACAGAACAGATTTGACCTCTGACCCAGCTCTGAAAGCTGTGTGGTATTGACCACACTAAATGTCTGATTTTAAGCAGCCAGGTTGTGCTATGATGGAAAGCCAACAATTGATGGAAAGAAGAGAACCTAAGCTTTAATTTGATGTGCAACATGTTTGATTTGAAGCAGGTTTACCAGAAATACAGGAGGATAAGGTAGAATATAAAACCTGTTGGCTGCAGGCCTTTTGAAAACAGCTGAATGTAACCATAATTCATCAGTGTGCTGCTAGCCACCAGAAGGGGTAAAATCAACAATGTTGGAGTCTATGAAAAGGTCTGAATCTGAGCTTTAAATTGAGGTGTCACTCCAGTAAATCAGATCATGCTAGCCTGAAGGACCAGGCTAAATATATAGAACAGATTTGACCTCTGACCCAGCTCTGAAAGCTGTGTGGTATTGACCACACTAAATGTCTGATTTTAAGCAGCCAGCTTGTGCTATGATGGAAAGCCAACAATTGTTGGAAAGAAGAGAACCCAAGCTTTAATTTGATGTGCAACATGTTTGATTTGAAGCAGCTTTACCAGAAATACAGGAGGATAAGTTAGAATATAAAACCAGTTGGCTGCAGGCCTTTTGAAAACAGCTGAATGTAACCATAATTCATCAGTGTGCTGCTAGCCACCAGAAGGGTTAAAATCAACAATGTTGGACTCTATGAAAAGGTCTGAATCTGAGGTTTACATGGAGGTATCACTCCAGTAAATCAGATCATGCTAGCCTGAAAGACCAGGCTAAATATACAGAACAGATTTGACCTCTGACCCAGCTCTGAAAGCTGTGTGGTATTGACCACACTAAATGTCTGATTTTAAGCAGCCAGGTTGTGCTATGATGGAAAGCCAACAATTGTTGGAAAGAAGAGAACCTAAGCTTTAATTTGATGTGCAACATGTTTGATTTGAAGCAGGTTTACCAGAAATACAGGAGGATAAGTTAGAATATAAAACCAGTTGGCTGCAGGCCTTTTGAAAACAGCTGAATGTAACCATAATTCATCAGTGTGCTGCTAGCCACCAGAAGGTTTAAAATGAACAATATTGGACTCTATGAAAAGGTCTGAATCTGAGCTTTAAATTGAGGTGTCACTCCAGTAAATCAGATCATGCTAGCCTGAAAGACCAGGCTAAATATACAGAACAGATTTGACCTCTGACCCAGCTCTGAAAGCTGTGTGGTATTGACCACACTAAATGTCTGATTTTAAGCAGCCAGGTTGTGCTATGATGGAAAGCCAACAATTGATGGAAAGAAGAGAACCTAAGCTTTAATTTGATGTGCAACATGTTTGATTTGAAGCAGGTTTACCAGAAATACAGGAGGATAAGGTAGAATATAAAACCAGTTGGCTGCAGGCCTTTTGAAAACAGCTGAATGTAACCATAATTCATCAGTGTGCTGCTAGCCACCAGAAGGGTTAAAATCAACAATGTTGGACTCTATGAAAAGGTCTGAATCTGAGGTTTACATGGAGGTATCACTCCAGTAAATCAGATCATGCTAGCCTGAAAGACCAGGCTAAATATACAGAACAGATTTGACCTCTGACCCAGCTCTGAAAGCTGTGTGGTATTGACCACACTAAATGTCTGATTTTAAGCAGCCAGGTTGTGCTATGATGGAAAGCCAACAATTAATGGAAAGAAGAGAACCTAAGCTTTAATTTGATGTGCAACATGTTTGATTTGAAGCAGGTTTACCAGAAATACAGGAGGATAAGGTAGAATATAAAACCAGTTGGCTGCAGGCCTTTTGAAAACAGCTGAATGTAACCATAATTCATCAGTGTGCTGCTAGCCACCAGAAGGGTTAAAATCAACAATGTTGGACTCTATGAAAAGGTCTGAATCTGAGGTTTACATGGAGGTATCACTCCAGTAAATCAGATCATGCTAGCCTGAAAGACCAGGCTAAATATACAGAACAGATTTGACCTCTGACCCAGCTCTGAAAGCTGTGTGGTATTGACCACACTAAATGTCTGATTTTAAGCAGCCAGGTTGTGCTATGATGGAAAGCCAACAATTAATGGAAAGAAGAGAACCTAAGCTTTAATTTGATGTGCAACATGTTTGATTTGAAGCAGGTTTACCAGAAATACAGGAGGATAAGTTAGAATATAAAACCAGTTGGCTACAGGCCTTTTGAAAACAGCTGAATGTAACCATAATTCATCAGTGTGCTGCTAGCCACCAGAAGGTTTAAAATGAACAATGTTGGAGTCTATGAAAAGGTCTGAATCTGAGCTTTAAATTGAGGTGTCACTCCAGTAAATCAGATCATGCTAGCCTGAAAGACCAGGCTAAATATACAGAACAGATTTGACCTCTGACCCAGCTCTGAAAGCTGTGTGGTATTGACCACACTAAATGTCTGATTTTAAGCAGCCAGCTTGTGCTATGATGGAAAGCCAACAATTGATGGAAAGAAGAGAACCTAAGCTTTAATTTGATGTGCAACATGTTTGATTTGAAGCAGGTTTACCAGAAATACAGGAGGATAAGGTAGAATATAAAACCTGTTGGCTGCAGGCCTTTTGAAAACAGCTGAATGTAACCATAATTCATCAGTGTGCTGCTAGCCACCAGAAGGTTTAAAATGAACAATGTTGGAGTCTATGAAAAGGTCTGAATCTGAGCTTTAAATTGAGGTGTCACTCCAGTAAATCAGATCATGCTAGCCTGAAAGACCAGGCTAAATATACAGAACAGATTTGACCTCTGACCCAGCTCTGAAAGCTGTGTGGTATTGACCACACTAAATGTCTGATTTTAAGCAGCCAGCTTGTGCTATGATGGAAAGCCAACAATTGATGGAAAGAAGAGAACCTAAGCTTTAATTTGATGTGCAACATGTTTGATTTGAAGCAGGTTTACCAGAAATACAGGAGGATAAGGTAGAATATAAAACCTGTTGGCTGCAGGCCTTTTGAAAACAGCTGAATGTAACCATAATTCATCAGTGTGCTGCTAGCCACCAGAAGGGGTAAAATCAACAATGTTGGACTCTATGAAAAGGTCTGAATCTGAGCTTTAAATTGAGGTGTCACTCCAGTAAATCAGATCATGCTAGCCTGAAGGACCAGGCTAAATATACAGAACAGATTTGACCTCTGACCCAGCTCTGAAAGCTGTGTGGTATTGACCACACTAAATGTCTGATTTTAAGCAGCCAGCTTGTGCTATGATGGAAAGCCAACAATTGATGGAAAGAAGAGAACCTAAGCTTTAATTTGATGTGCAACATGTTTGATTTGAAGCAGGTTTACCAGAAATACAGGAGGATAAGGTAGAATATAAAACCTGTTGGCTGCAGGCCTTTTGAAAACAGCTGAATGTAACCATAATTCATCAGTGTGCTGCTAGCCACCAGAAGGGGTAAAATCAACAATGTTGGACTCTATGAAAAGGTCTGAATCTGAGCTTTAAATTGAGGTGTCACTCCAGTAAATCAGATCATGCTAGCCTGAAGGACCAGGCTAAATATACAGAACAGATTTGACCTCTGACCCAGCTCTGAAAGCTGTGTGGTATTGACCACACTAAATGTCTGATTTTAAGCAGCCAGGTTGTGCTATGATGGAAAGCCAACAATTGTTGGAAAGAAGAGAACCTAAGCTTTAATTTGATGTGCAACATGTTTGATTTGAAGCAGGTTTACCAGAAATACAGGAGGATACTTTAGAATATAAAACCAATTGGCTGCAGGCCTTTTAAAAACAGCTGAATATAACCATAATTCATCAGTGTGCTGCTAGCCACCAGAAGGTTTAAAATGAACAATGTTGGAGTCTATGAAAAGGTCTGAATCTGAGCTTTAAATTGAGGTGTCACTCCAGTAAATCAGATCATGAGTAAATCATGAGTAAATCAGATCAAAGACCAGGCTAAATATATAGAACAGATTTGACCTCTGACCCAGCTCTGAAAGCTGTGTCGTATTGACCACACTAAATGTCTGATTTTAAGCAGCCAGCTTGTGCTATGATGGAAAGCCAACAATTGTTGGAAAGAAGAGAACCTAAGCTTTAATTTGATGTGCAACATGTTTGATTTGAAGCAGGTTTACCAGAAATACAGGAGGATAAGGTAGAATATAAAACCAGTTGGCTGCAGGCCTTTTGAAAACAGCTGAATGTAACCATAATTCATCAGTGTGCTGCTAGCCACCAGAATGGTTAAAATCAACAATGTTGGACTCTATGAAAAGGTCTGAATCTGAGGTTTACATGGAGGTATCATTCCAGTAAATCAGATCATGCTAGCCTGAAAGACCAGGCTAAATATACAGAACAGATTTGACCTCTGACCCAGCTCTGAAAGCTGTGTGGTATTGACCACACTAAATGTCTGATTTTAAGCAGCCAGGTTGTGCTATGATGGAAAGCCAACAATTGTTGGAAAGAAGAGAACCTAAGCTTTAATTTGATGTGCAACATGTTTGATTTGAAGCAGGTTTACCAGAAATACAGGAGGATACTTTAGAATATAAAACCAATTGGCTGCAGGCCTTTTAAAAACAGCTGAATATAACCATAATTCATCAGTGTGCTGCTAGCCACCAGAAGGTTTAAAATGAACAATGTTGGAGTCTATGAAAAGGTCTGAATCTGAGCTTTAAATTGAGGTGTCACTCCAGTAAATCAGATCATGCTAGCCTGAAAGACCAGGCTAAATATATAGAACAGATTTGACCTCTGACCCAGCTCTGAAAGCTGTGTGGTATTGACCACACTAAATGTCTGATTTTAAGCAGCCAGCTTGTGCTATGATGGAAAGCCAACAATTGTTGGAAAGAAGAGAACCTAAGCTTTAATTTGATGTGCAACATGTTTGATTTGAAGCAGGTTTACCAGAAATACAGGAGGATAAGTTAGAATATAAAACCTGTTGGCTACAGGCCTTTTGAAAACAGCTGAATGTAACCATAATTCATCAGTGTGCTGCTAGCCACCAGAAGGTTTAAAATGAACAATGTTAGAGTCTATGAAAAGGTCTGAATCTGAGCTTTAAATTGAGGTGTCACTCCAGTAAATCAGATCATGCTAGCCTGAAAGACCAGGCTAAATATACAGAACAGATTTGACCTCTGACCCAGCTCTGAAAGCTGTGTGGTATTGACCACACTAAATGTCTGATTTTAAGCAGCCAGGTTGTGCTATGATGGAAAGCCAACAATTGTTGGAAAGAAGAGAACCTAAGCTTTAATTTGATGTGCAACATGTTTGATTTGAAGCAGGTTTACCAGAAATACAGGAGGATAAGTTAGAATATAAAACCAGTTGGCTGCAGGCCTTTTGAAAACAGCTGAATGTAACCATAATTCATCAGTTTGCTGCTAGCCACCAGAAGGGGTAAAATCAACAATGTTGGACTCTATGAAAAGGTCTGAATCTGAGCTTTAAATTGAGGTGTCACTCCAGTAAATCAGATCATGCTAGCCTGAAGGACCAGGCTAAATATACAGAACAGATTTGACCTCTGACCCAGCTCTGAAAGCTGTGTGGTATTGACCACACTAAATGTCTGATTTTAAGCAGCCAGGTTGTGCTATGATGGAAAGCCAACAATTGTTGGAAAGAAGAGAACCTAAGCTTTAATTTGATGTGCAACATGTTTGATTTGAAGCAGGTTTACCAGAAATACAGGAGGATACTTTAGAATATAAAACCAATTGGCTGCAGGCCTTTTAAAAACAGCTGAATATAACCATAATTCATCAGTGTGCTGCTAGCCACCAGAAGGTTTAAAATGAACAATGTTGGAGTCTATGAAAAGGTCTGAATCTGAGCTTTAAATTGAGGTGTCACTCCAGTAAATCAGATCATGCTAGCCTGAAAGACCAGGCTAAATATATAGAACAGATTTGACCTCTGACCCAGCTCTGAAAGCTGTGTGGTATTGACCACACTAAATGTCTGATTTTAAGCAGCCAGCTTGTGCTATGATGGAAAGCCAACAATTGTTGGAAAGAAGAGAACCTAAGCTTTAATTTGATGTGCAACATGTTTGATTTGAAGCAGGTTTACCAGAAATACAGGAGGATAAGTTAGAATATAAAACCTGTTGGCTACAGGCCTTTTGAAAACAGCTGAATGTAACCATAATTCATCAGTGTGCTGCTAGCCACCAGAATGGTTAAAATCAACAATGTTGGAGTCTATGAAAAGGTCTGAATCTGAGCTTTAAATTGAGGTGTCACTCCAGTAAATCAGATCATGCTAGCCTGAAAGACCAGGCTAAATATACAGAACAGATTTGACCTCTGACCCAGCTCTGAAAGCTGTGTGGTATTGACCACACTAAATGTCTGATTTTAAGCAGCCAGCTTGTGCTATGATGGAAAGCCAACAATTGTTGGAAAGAAGAGAACCTAAGCTTTAATTTGATGTGCAACATGTTTGATTTGAAGCAGGTTTACCAGAAATACAGGAGGATAAGGTAGAATATAAAACCAGTTGGCTGCAGGCCTTTTGAAAACAGCTGAATGTAACCATAATTCATCAGTTTGCTGCTAGCCACCAGAAGGGGTAAAATCAACAATGTTGGACTCTATGAAAAGGTCTGAATCTGAGCTTTAAATTGAGGTGTCACTCCAGTAAATCAGATCATGCTAGCCTGAAAGACCAGGCTAAATATACAGAACAGATTTGACCTCTGACCCAGCTCTGAAAGCTGTGTGGTATTGACCACACTAAATGTCTGATTTTAAGCAGCCAGGTTGTGCTATGATGGAAAGCCAACAATTGATGGAAAGAAGAGAACCTAAGCTTTAATTTGATGCGCAACATGTTTGATTTGAAGCAGGTTTACCAGAAATACAGGAGGATAAGTTAGAATATAAAACCAGTTGGCTGCAGGCCTTTTGAAAACAGCTGAATGTAACCATAATTCATCAGTGTGCTGCTAGCCACCAGAAGGTTTAAAATCAACAATGTTGGACTCTATGAAAAGGTCTGAATCTGAGGTTTACATGGAGGTATAACTCCAGTAAATCAGATCATGCTAGCCTGAAAGACCAGGCTAAATATACAGAACAGATTTGACCTCTGACCCAGCTCTGAAAGCTGTGTGGTATTGACCACACTAAATGTCTGATTTTAAGCAGCCAGGTTGTGCTATGATGGAAAGCCAACAATTGTTGGAAAGAAGAGAACCTAAGCTTTAATTTGATGTGCAACATGTTTGATTTGAAGCAGGTTTACCAGAAATACAGGAGGATAAGGTAGAATATAAAACCAGTTGGCTGCAGGCCTTTTGAAAACAGCTGAATGTAACCATAATTCATCAGTGTGCTGCTAGCCACCAGAAGGGGTAAAATCAACAATGTTGGACTCTATGAAAAGGTCTGAATCTGAGCTTTAAATTGAGGTGTCACTCCAGTAAATCAGATCATGCTAGCCTGAAGGACCAGGCTAAATATACAGAACAGATTTGACCTCTGACCCAGCTCTGAAAGCTGTGTGGTATTGACCACACTAAATGTCTGATTTTAAGCAGCCAGCTTGTGCTATGATGGAAAGCCAACAATTGATGGAAAGAAGAGAACCTAAGCTTTAATTTGATGTGCAACATGTTTGATTTGAAGCAGGTTTACCAGAAATACAGGAGGATACTTTAAAATATAAAACCAGTTGGCTGCAGGCCTTTTAAAAACAGCTGAATATAACCATAATTCATCATGTGCTGCTAGCCACCAGAAGGGTTAAAATCAACAATGTTGGACTCTATGAAAAGGTCTGAATCTGAGGTTTACATGGAGGTATCATTCCAGTAAATCAGATCATGCTAGCCTGAAAGACCAGGCTAAATATACAGAACAGATTTGACCTCTGACCCAGCTCTGAAAGCTGTGTGGTATTGACCACACTAAATGTCTGATTTTAAGCAGCCAGGTTGTGCTATGATGGAAAGCCAACAATTGATGGAAAGAAGAGAACCTAAGCTTTAATTTGATGTGCAACATGTTTGATTTGAAGCAGGTTTACCAGAAATACAGGAGGATACTTTAGAATATAAAACCAGTTGGCTACAGGCCTTTTAAAAACAGCTGAATATAACCATAATTCATCAGTGTGCTGCTAGCCACCAGAAGGTTTAAAATGAACAATGTTGGAGTCTATGAAAAGGTCTGAATCTGAGCTTTAAATTGAGGTGTCACTCCAGTAAATCAGATCATGCTAGCCTGAAAGACCAGGCTAAATATACAGAACAGATTTGACCTCTGACCCAGCTCTGAAAGCTGTGTGGTATTGACCACACTAAATGTCTGATTTTAAGCAGCCAGGTTGTGCTATGATGGAAAGCCAACAATTGTTGGAAAGAAGAGAACCTAAGCTTTAATTTGATGTGCAACATGTTTGATTTGAAGCAGGTTTACCAGAAATACAGGAGGATAAGTTAGAATATAAAACCAGTTGGCTGCAGGCCTTTTAAAAACAGCTGAATGTAACCATAATTCATCAGTGTGCTGCTAGCCACCAGAAGGTTTAAAATGAACAATATTGGACTCTATGAAAAGGTCTGAATCTGAGCTTTAAATTGAGGTGTCACTCCAGTAAATCAGATCATGCTAGCCTGAAAGACCAGGCTAAATATATAGAACAGATTTGACCTCTGACCCAGCTCTGAAAGCTGTGTGGTATTGACCACACTAAATGTCTGATTTTAAGCAGCCAGCTTGTGCTATGATGGAAAGCCAACAATTGTTGGAAAGAAGAGAACCTAAGCTTTAATTTGATGTGCAACATGTTTGATTTGAAGCAGGTTTACCAGAAATACAGGAGGATAAGGTAGAATATAAAACCAGTTGGCTGCAGGCCTTTTGAAAACAGCTGAATGTAACCATAATTCATCAGTGTGCTGCTAGCCACCAGAAGGGTTAAAATCAACAATGTTGGACTCTATGAAAAGGTCTGAATCTGAGGTTTAAATTGAGGTGTCACTCCAGTAAATCAGATCATGCTAGCCTGAAGGACCAGGCTAAATATACAGAACAGATTTGACCTCTGACCCAGCTCTGAAAGCTGTGTGGTATTGACCACACTAAATGTCTGATTTTAAGCAGCCAGGTTGTGCTATGATGGAAAGCCAACAATTGATGGAAAGAAGAGAACCTAAGCTTTAATTTGATGTGCAACATGTTTGATTTGAAGCAGGTTTACCAGAAATACAGGAGGATACTTTAGAATATAAAACCAGTTGGCTGCAGGCCTTTTAAAAACAGCTGAATATAACCATAATTCATCAGTGTGCTGCTAGCCACCAGAAGGGTTAAAATGAACAATGTTGGAGTCTATGAAAAGGTCTGAATCTGAGCTTTAAATTGAGGTGTCACTCCAGTAAATCAGATCATGCTAGCCTGAAAGACCAGGCTAAATATACAGAAAAGATTTGACCTCTAACCCAACTCTGAAAGTTGTGTGGTATTGACCACACTAAATGTCTGATTTTAAGCAGCCAGCTTGTGCTATGATGGAAAGCCAACAATTGATGGAAAGAAGAGAACCTAAGCTTTAATTTGATGCGCAACATGTTTGATTTGAAGCAGGTTTACCAGAAATACAGGAGGATAAGTTAGAATATAAAACCTGTTGGCTGCAGGCCTTTTAAAAACAGCTGAATATAACCATAATTCATCAGTGTGCTGCTAGCCACCAGAAGGGTTAAAATCAACAATGTTGGACTCTATGAAAAGGTCTGAATCTGAGCTTTAAATTGAGGTGTCACTCCAGTAAATCAGATCATGCTAGCCTGAAAGACCAGGCTAAATATACAGAAAAGATTTGACCTCTAACCCAACTCTGAAAGTTGTGTGGTATTGACCACACTAAATGTCTGATTTTAAGCAGCCAGGTTGTGCTATGATGGAAAGCCAACAATTAATGGAAAGAAGAGAACCTAAGCTTTAATTTGATGTGCAACATGTTTGATTTGAAGCAGGTTTACCAGAAATACAGGAGGATAAGTTAGAATATAAAACCTGTTGGCTACAGGCCTTTTGAAAAAACTGAATGTAACCATAATTCATCAGTGTGCTGCTAGCCACCAGAAGGGTTAAAATCAACAATGTTGGACTCTATGAAAAGGTCTGAATCTGAGCTTTAAATTGAGGTGTCACTCCAGTAAATCAGATCATGCTAGCCTGAAAGACCAGGCTAAATATACAGAACAGATTTGACCTCTGACCCAGCTCTGAAAGCTGTGTGGTATTGACCACACTAAATGTCTGATTTTAAGCAGCCAGGTTGTGCTATGATGGAAAGCCAACAATTGTTGGAAAGAAGAGAACCTAAGCTTTAATTTGATGTGCAACATGTTTGATTTGAAGCAGGTTTACCAGAAATACAGGAGGATAAGGTAGAATATAAAACCAGTTGGCTGCAGGCCTTTTGAAAACAGCTGAATGTAACCATAATTCATCAGTTTGCTGCTAGCCACCAGAAGGGGTAAAATCAACAATGTTGGACTCTATGAAAAGGTCTGAATCTGAGGTTTACATGGAGGTATAACTCCAGTAAATCAGATCATGCTAGCCTGAAAGACCAGGCTAAATATACAGAACAGATTTGACCTCTGACCCAGCTCTGAAAGCTGTGTGGTATTGACCACACTAAATGTCTGATTTTAAGCAGCCAGCTTGTGCTATGATGGAAAGCCAACAATTGTTGGAAAGAAGAGAACCTAAGCTTTAATTTGATGTGCAACATGTTTGATTTGAAGCAGGTTTACCAGAAATACAGGAGGATAAGGTAGAATATAAAACCAGTTGGCTGCAGGCCTTTTGAAAACAGCTGAATGTAACCATAATTCATCAGTGTGCTGCTAGCCACCAGAAGGGTTAAAATCAACAATGTTGGACTCTATGAAAAGGTCTGAATCTGAGGTTTACATGGAGGTATCATTCCAGTAAATCAGATCATGCTAGCCTGAAAGACCAGGCTAAATATACAGAACAGATTTGACCTCTGACCCAGCTCTGAAAGCTGTGTGGTATTGACCACACTAAATGTCTGATTTTAAGCAGCCAGGTTGTGCTATGATGGAAAGCCAACAATTGTTGGAAAGAAGAGAACCTAAGCTTTAATTTGATGTGCAACATGTTTGATTTGAAGCAGGTTTACCAGAAATACAGGAGGATAAGTTAGAATATAAAACCTGTTGGCTGCAGGCCTTTTAAAAACAGCTGAATGTAACCATAATTCATCAGTGTGCTGCTAGCCACCAGAAGGGTTAAAATCAACAATGTTGGACTCTATGAAAAGGTCTGAATCTGAGGTTTACATGGAGGTATCATTCCAGTAAATCAGATCATGCTAGCCTGAAAGACCAGGCTAAATATACAGAACAGATTTGACCTCTGACCCAGCTCTGAAAGCTGTGTGGTATTGACCACACTAAATGTCTGATTTTAAGCAGCCAGGTTGTGCTATGATGGAAAGCCAACAATATAAAAGCCAAGAATATAAAACCTGTTGGCTGCAGGCCTTTTAAAAACAGCTGAATATAACCATAATTCATCAGTGTGCTGCTAGCCACCAGAAGGTTTAAAATGAACAATGTTGGAGTCTATGAAAAGGTCTGAATCTGAGCTTTAAATTGAGGTGTCACTCCAGTAAATCAGATCATGCTAGCCTGAAAGACCAGGCTAAATATACAGAAAAGATTTGACCTCTAACCCAACTCTGAAAGTTGTGTGGTATTGACCACACTAAATGTCTGATTTTAAGCAGCCAGCTTGTGCTATGATGGAAAGCCAACAATTGATGGAAAGAAGAGAACCTAAGCTTTAATTTGATGTGCAATATGTTTGATTTGAAGCAGGTTTACCAGAAATACAGGAGGATAAGGTAGAATATAAAACCTGTTGGCTGCAGGCCTTTTGAAAACAGCTGAATGTAACCATAATTCATCAGTGTGCTGCTAGCCACCAGAAGGGGTAAAATCAACAATGTTGGACTCTATGAAAAGGTCTGAATCTGAGCTTTAAATTGAGGTGTCACTCCAGTAAATCAGATCATGCTAGCCTGAAGGACCAGGCTAAATATACAGAACAGATTTGACCTCTGACCCAGCTCTGAAAGCTGTGTGGTATTGACCACACTAAATGTCTGATTTTAAGCAGCCAGGTTGTGCTATGATGGAAAGCCAACAATTGTTGGAAAGAAGAGAACCTAAGCTTTAATTTGATGTGCAACATGTTTGATTTGAAGCAGGTTTACCAGAAATACAGGAGGATACTTTAGAATATAAAACCAATTGGCTGCAGGCCTTTTAAAAACAGCTGAATATAACCATAATTCATCAGTGTGCTGCTAGCCACCAGAAGGTTTAAAATGAACAATGTTGGAGTCTATGAAAAGGTCTGAATCTGAGCTTTAAATTGAGGTGTCACTCCAGTAAATCAGATCATGCTAGCCTGAAAGACCAGGCTAAATATATAGAACAGATTTGACCTCTGACCCAGCTCTGAAAGCTGTGTGGTATTGACCACACTAAATGTCTGATTTTAAGCAGCCAGCTTGTGCTATGATGGAAAGCCAACAATTGTTGGAAAGAAGAGAACCTAAGCTTTAATTTGATGTGCAACATGTTTGATTTGAAGCAGGTTTACCAGAAATACAGGAGGATAAGTTAGAATATAAAACCTGTTGGCTACAGGCCTTTTGAAAACAGCTGAATGTAACCATAATTCATCAGTGTGCTGCTAGCCACCAGAATGGTTAAAATCAACAATGTTGGAGTCTATGAAAAGGTCTGAATCTGAGCTTTAAATTGAGGTGTCACTCCAGTAAATCAGATCATGCTAGCCTGAAAGACCAGGCTAAATATACAGAACAGATTTGACCTCTGACCCAGCTCTGAAAGCTGTGTGGTATTGACCACACTAAATGTCTGATTTTAAGCAGCCAGCTTGTGCTATGATGGAAAGCCAACAATTGTTGGAAAGAAGAGAACCTAAGCTTTAATTTGATGTGCAACATGTTTGATTTGAAGCAGGTTTACCAGAAATACAGGAGGATAAGGTAGAATATAAAACCAGTTGGCTGCAGGCCTTTTGAAAACAGCTGAATGTAACCATAATTCATCAGTTTGCTGCTAGCCACCAGAAGGGGTAAAATCAACAATGTTGGACTCTATGAAAAGGTCTGAATCTGAGCTTTAAATTGAGGTGTCACTCCAGTAAATCAGATCATGCTAGCCTGAAAGACCAGGCTAAATATACAGAACAGATTTGACCTCTGACCCAGCTCTGAAAGCTGTGTGGTATTGACCACACTAAATGTCTGATTTTAAGCAGCCAGGTTGTGCTATGATGGAAAGCCAACAATTGATGGAAAGAAGAGAACCTAAGCTTTAATTTGATGCGCAACATGTTTGATTTGAAGCAGGTTTACCAGAAATACAGGAGGATAAGTTAGAATATAAAACCAGTTGGCTGCAGGCCTTTTGAAAACAGCTGAATGTAACCATAATTCATCAGTGTGCTGCTAGCCACCAGAAGGTTTAAAATCAACAATGTTGGACTCTATGAAAAGGTCTGAATCTGAGGTTTACATGGAGGTATAACTCCAGTAAATCAGATCATGCTAGCCTGAAAGACCAGGCTAAATATACAGAACAGATTTGACCTCTGACCCAGCTCTGAAAGCTGTGTGGTATTGACCACACTAAATGTCTGATTTTAAGCAGCCAGCTTGTGCTATGATGGAAAGCCAACAATTGTTGGAAAGAAGAGAACCTAAGCTTTAATTTGATGTGCAACATGTTTGATTTGAAGCAGGTTTACCAGAAATACAGGAGGATAAGGTAGAATATAAAACCAGTTGGCTGCAGGCCTTTTGAAAACAGCTGAATGTAACCATAATTCATCAGTGTGCTGCTAGCCACCAGAAGGGTTAAAATCAACAATGTTGGACTCTATGAAAAGGTCTGAATCTGAGGTTTAAATTGAGGTGTCACTCCAGTAAATCAGATCATGCTAGCCTGAAGGACCAGGCTAAATATACAGAACAGATTTGACCTCTGACCCAGCTCTGAAAGCTGTGTGGTATTGACCACACTAAATGTCTGATTTTAAGCAGCCAGGTTGTGCTATGATGGAAAGCCAACAATTGATGGAAAGAAGAGAACCTAAGCTTTAATTTGATGTGCAACATGTTTGATTTGAAGCAGGTTTACCAGAAATACAGGAGGATACTTTAGAATATAAAACCAGTTGGCTGCAGGCCTTTTAAAAACAGCTGAATATAACCATAATTCATCAGTGTGCTGCTAGCCACCAGAAGGGTTAAAATGAACAATGTTGGAGTCTATGAAAAGGTCTGAATCTGAGCTTTAAATTGAGGTGTCACTCCAGTAAATCAGATCATGCTAGCCTGAAAGACCAGGCTAAATATACAGAAAAGATTTGACCTCTAACCCAACTCTGAAAGTTGTGTGGTATTGACCACACTAAATGTCTGATTTTAAGCAGCCAGCTTGTGCTATGATGGAAAGCCAACAATTGATGGAAAGAAGAGAACCTAAGCTTTAATTTGATGCGCAACATGTTTGATTTGAAGCAGGTTTACCAGAAATACAGGAGGATAAGTTAGAATATAAAACCTGTTGGCTGCAGGCCTTTTAAAAACAGCTGAATATAACCATAATTCATCAGTGTGCTGCTAGCCACCAGAAGGGTTAAAATCAACAATGTTGGACTCTATGAAAAGGTCTGAATCTGAGCTTTAAATTGAGGTGTCACTCCAGTAAATCAGATCATGCTAGCCTGAAAGACCAGGCTAAATATACAGAAAAGATTTGACCTCTAACCCAACTCTGAAAGTTGTGTGGTATTGACCACACTAAATGTCTGATTTTAAGCAGCCAGGTTGTGCTATGATGGAAAGCCAACAATTAATGGAAAGAAGAGAACCTAAGCTTTAATTTGATGTGCAACATGTTTGATTTGAAGCAGGTTTACCAGAAATACAGGAGGATAAGTTAGAATATAAAACCTGTTGGCTACAGGCCTTTTGAAAAAACTGAATGTAACCATAATTCATCAGTGTGCTGCTAGCCACCAGAAGGGTTAAAATCAACAATGTTGGACTCTATGAAAAGGTCTGAATCTGAGCTTTAAATTGAGGTGTCACTCCAGTAAATCAGATCATGCTAGCCTGAAAGACCAGGCTAAATATACAGAACAGATTTGACCTCTGACCCAGCTCTGAAAGCTGTGTGGTATTGACCACACTAAATGTCTGATTTTAAGCAGCCAGGTTGTGCTATGATGGAAAGCCAACAATTGTTGGAAAGAAGAGAACCTAAGCTTTAATTTGATGTGCAACATGTTTGATTTGAAGCAGGTTTACCAGAAATACAGGAGGATAAGGTAGAATATAAAACCAGTTGGCTGCAGGCCTTTTGAAAACAGCTGAATGTAACCATAATTCATCAGTGTGCTGCTAGCCACCAGAAGGGGTAAAATCAACAATGTTGGACTCTATGAAAAGGTCTGAATCTGAGGTTTACATGGAGGTATAACTCCAGTAAATCAGATCATGCTAGCCTGAAAGACCAGGCTAAATATACAGAACAGATTTGACCTCTGACCCAGCTCTGAAAGCTGTGTGGTATTGACCACACTAAATGTCTGATTTTAAGCAGCCAGCTTGTGCTATGATGGAAAGCCAACAATTGTTGGAAAGAAGAGAACCTAAGCTTTAATTTGATGTGCAACATGTTTGATTTGAAGCAGGTTTACCAGAAATACAGGAGGATAAGGTAGAATATAAAACCAGTTGGCTGCAGGCCTTTTGAAAACAGCTGAATGTAACCATAATTCATCAGTGTGCTGCTAGCCACCAGAAGGGTTAAAATCAACAATGTTGGACTCTATGAAAAGGTCTGAATCTGAGGTTTACATGGAGGTATCATTCCAGTAAATCAGATCATGCTAGCCTGAAAGACCAGGCTAAATATACAGAACAGATTTGACCTCTGACCCAGCTCTGAAAGCTGTGTGGTATTGACCACACTAAATGTCTGATTTTAAGCAGCCAGGTTGTGCTATGATGGAAAGCCAACAATTGTTGGAAAGAAGAGAACCTAAGCTTTAATTTGATGTGCAACATGTTTGATTTGAAGCAGGTTTACCAGAAATACAGGAGGATAAGTTAGAATATAAAACCTGTTGGCTGCAGGCCTTTTAAAAACAGCTGAATGTAACCATAATTCATCAGTGTGCTGCTAGCCACCAGAAGGGTTAAAATCAACAATGTTGGACTCTATGAAAAGGTCTGAATCTGAGGTTTACATGGAGGTATCATTCCAGTAAATCAGATCATGCTAGCCTGAAAGACCAGGCTAAATATACAGAACAGATTTGACCTCTGACCCAGCTCTGAAAGCTGTGTGGTATTGACCACACTAAATGTCTGATTTTAAGCAGCCAGGTTGTGCTATGATGGAAAGCCAACAATATAAAAGCCAAGAATATAAAACCTGTTGGCTGCAGGCCTTTTAAAAACAGCTGAATATAACCATAATTCATCAGTGTGCTGCTAGCCACCAGAAGGTTTAAAATGAACAATGTTGGAGTCTATGAAAAGGTCTGAATCTGAGCTTTAAATTGAGGTGTCACTCCAGTAAATCAGATCATGCTAGCCTGAAAGACCAGGCTAAATATACAGAAAAGATTTGACCTCTAACCCAACTCTGAAAGTTGTGTGGTATTGACCACACTAAATGTCTGATTTTAAGCAGCCAGCTTGTGCTATGATGGAAAGCCAACAATTGATGGAAAGAAGAGAACCTAAGCTTTAATTTGATGTGCAATATGTTTGATTTGAAGCAGGTTTACCAGAAATACAGGAGGATAAGGTAGAATATAAAACCTGTTGGCTGCAGGCCTTTTGAAAACAGCTGAATGTAACCATAATTCATCAGTGTGCTGCTAGCCACCAGAAGGGGTAAAATCAACAATGTTGGACTCTATGAAAAGGTCTGAATCTGAGCTTTAAATTGAGGTGTCACTCCAGTAAATCAGATCATGCTAGCCTGAAGGACCAGGCTAAATATACAGAACAGATTTGACCTCTGACCCAGCTCTGAAAGCTGTGTGGTATTGACCACACTAAATGTCTGATTTTAAGCAGCCAGGTTGTGCTATGATGGAAAGCCAACAATTGTTGGAAAGAAGAGAACCTAAGCTTTAATTTGATGTGCAACATGTTTGATTTGAAGCAGGTTTACCAGAAATACAGGAGGATACTTTAGAATATAAAACCAATTGGCTGCAGGCCTTTTAAAAACAGCTGAATATAACCATAATTCATCAGTGTGCTGCTAGCCACCAGAAGGTTTAAAATGAACAATGTTGGAGTCTATGAAAAGGTCTGAATCTGAGCTTTAAATTGAGGTGTCACTCCAGTAAATCAGATCATGCTAGCCTGAAAGACCAGGCTAAATATATAGAACAGATTTGACCTCTGACCCAGCTCTGAAAGCTGTGTGGTATTGACCACACTAAATGTCTGATTTTAAGCAGCCAGCTTGTGCTATGATGGAAAGCCAACAATTGTTGGAAAGAAGAGAACCTAAGCTTTAATTTGATGTGCAACATGTTTGATTTGAAGCAGGTTTACCAGAAATACAGGAGGATAAGTTAGAATATAAAACCTGTTGGCTACAGGCCTTTTGAAAACAGCTGAATGTAACCATAATTCATCAGTGTGCTGCTAGCCACCAGAATGGTTAAAATCAACAATGTTGGAGTCTATGAAAAGGTCTGAATCTGAGCTTTAAATTGAGGTGTCACTCCAGTAAATCAGATCATGCTAGCCTGAAAGACCAGGCTAAATATACAGAACAGATTTGACCTCTGACCCAGCTCTGAAAGCTGTGTGGTATTGACCACACTAAATGTCTGATTTTAAGCAGCCAGCTTGTGCTATGATGGAAAGCCAACAATTGTTGGAAAGAAGAGAACCTAAGCTTTAATTTGATGTGCAACATGTTTGATTTGAAGCAGGTTTACCAGAAATACAGGAGGATAAGGTAGAATATAAAACCAGTTGGCTGCAGGCCTTTTGAAAACAGCTGAATGTAACCATAATTCATCAGTTTGCTGCTAGCCACCAGAAGGGGTAAAATCAACAATGTTGGACTCTATGAAAAGGTCTGAATCTGAGCTTTAAATTGAGGTGTCACTCCAGTAAATCAGATCATGCTAGCCTGAAAGACCAGGCTAAATATACAGAACAGATTTGACCTCTGACCCAGCTCTGAAAGCTGTGTGGTATTGACCACACTAAATGTCTGATTTTAAGCAGCCAGGTTGTGCTATGATGGAAAGCCAACAATTGATGGAAAGAAGAGAACCTAAGCTTTAATTTGATGCGCAACATGTTTGATTTGAAGCAGGTTTACCAGAAATACAGGAGGATAAGTTAGAATATAAAACCAGTTGGCTGCAGGCCTTTTGAAAACAGCTGAATGTAACCATAATTCATCAGTGTGCTGCTAGCCACCAGAAGGTTTAAAATCAACAATGTTGGACTCTATGAAAAGGTCTGAATCTGAGGTTTACATGGAGGTATAACTCCAGTAAATCAGATCATGCTAGCCTGAAAGACCAGGCTAAATATACAGAACAGATTTGACCTCTGACCCAGCTCTGAAAGCTGTGTGGTATTGACCACACTAAATGTCTGATTTTAAGCAGCCAGGTTGTGCTATGATGGAAAGCCAACAATTGTTGGAAAGAAGAGAACCTAAGCTTTAATTTGATGTGCAACATGTTTGATTTGAAGCAGGTTTACCAGAAATACAGGAGGATAAGGTAGAATATAAAACCAGTTGGCTGCAGGCCTTTTGAAAACAGCTGAATGTAACCATAATTCATCAGTGTGCTGCTAGCCACCAGAAGGGGTAAAATCAACAATGTTGGACTCTATGAAAAGGTCTGAATCTGAGCTTTAAATTGAGGTGTCACTCCAGTAAATCAGATCATGCTAGCCTGAAGGACCAGGCTAAATATACAGAACAGATTTGACCTCTGACCCAGCTCTGAAAGCTGTGTGGTATTGACCACACTAAATGTCTGATTTTAAGCAGCCAGCTTGTGCTATGATGGAAAGCCAACAATTGATGGAAAGAAGAGAACCTAAGCTTTAATTTGATGTGCAACATGTTTGATTTGAAGCAGGTTTACCAGAAATACAGGAGGATACTTTAGAATATAAAACCAGTTGGCTGCAGGCCTTTTAAAAACAGCTGAATATAACCATAATTCATCATGTGCTGCTAGCCACCAGAAGGGTTAAAATCAACAATGTTGGACTCTATGAAAAGGTCTGAATCTGAGGTTTACATGGAGGTATCATTCCAGTAAATCAGATCATGCTAGCCTGAAAGACCAGGCTAAATATACAGAACAGATTTGACCTCTGACCCAGCTCTGAAAGCTGTGTGGTATTGACCACACTAAATGTCTGATTTTAAGCAGCCAGGTTGTGCTATGATGGAAAGCCAACAATTGATGGAAAGAAGAGAACCTAAGCTTTAATTTGATGTGCAACATGTTTGATTTGAAGCAGGTTTACCAGAAATACAGGAGGATACTTTAGAATATAAAACCAGTTGGCTACAGGCCTTTTAAAAACAGCTGAATATAACCATAATTCATCAGTGTGCTGCTAGCCACCAGAAGGTTTAAAATGAACAATGTTGGAGTCTATGAAAAGGTCTGAATCTGAGCTTTAAATTGAGGTGTCACTCCAGTAAATCAGATCATGCTAGCCTGAAAGACCAGGCTAAATATACAGAACAGATTTGACCTCTGACCCAGCTCTGAAAGCTGTGTGGTATTGACCACACTAAATGTCTGATTTTAAGCAGCCAGGTTGTGCTATGATGGAAAGCCAACAATTAATGGAAAGAAGAGAACCTAAGCTTTAATTTGATGTGCAACATGTTTGATTTGAAGCAGGTTTACCAGAAATACAGGAGGATAAGTTAGAATATAAAACCTGTTGGCTACAGGCCTTTTGAAAAAACTGAATGTAACCATAATTCATCAGTGTGCTGCTAGCCACCAGAAGGGTTAAAATCAACAATGTTGGACTCTATGAAAAGGTCTGAATCTGAGCTTTAAATTGAGGTGTCACTCCAGTAAATCAGATCATGCTAGCCTGAAAGACCAGGCTAAATATACAGAACAGATTTGACCTCTGACCCAGCTCTGAAAGCTGTGTGGTATTGACCACACTAAATGTCTGATTTTAAGCAGCCAGGTTGTGCTATGATGGAAAGCCAACAATTGTTGGAAAGAAGAGAACCTAAGCTTTAATTTGATGTGCAACATGTTTGATTTGAAGCAGGTTTACCAGAAATACAGGAGGATAAGGTAGAATATAAAACCAGTTGGCTGCAGGCCTTTTGAAAACAGCTGAATGTAACCATAATTCATCAGTGTGCTGCTAGCCACCAGAAGGGGTAAAATCAACAATGTTGGACTCTATGAAAAGGTCTGAATCTGAGGTTTACATGGAGGTATAACTCCAGTAAATCAGATCATGCTAGCCTGAAAGACCAGGCTAAATATACAGAACAGATTTGACCTCTGACCCAGCTCTGAAAGCTGTGTGGTATTGACCACACTAAATGTCTGATTTTAAGCAGCCAGCTTGTGCTATGATGGAAAGCCAACAATTGTTGGAAAGAAGAGAACCTAAGCTTTAATTTGATGTGCAACATGTTTGATTTGAAGCAGGTTTACCAGAAATACAGGAGGATAAGGTAGAATATAAAACCAGTTGGCTGCAGGCCTTTTGAAAACAGCTGAATGTAACCATAATTCATCAGTGTGCTGCTAGCCACCAGAAGGGTTAAAATCAACAATGTTGGACTCTATGAAAAGGTCTGAATCTGAGGTTTACATGGAGGTATCATTCCAGTAAATCAGATCATGCTAGCCTGAAAGACCAGGCTAAATATACAGAACAGATTTGACCTCTGACCCAGCTCTGAAAGCTGTGTGGTATTGACCACACTAAATGTCTGATTTTAAGCAGCCAGGTTGTGCTATGATGGAAAGCCAACAATTGTTGGAAAGAAGAGAACCTAAGCTTTAATTTGATGTGCAACATGTTTGATTTGAAGCAGGTTTACCAGAAATACAGGAGGATAAGTTAGAATATAAAACCTGTTGGCTGCAGGCCTTTTAAAAACAGCTGAATGTAACCATAATTCATCAGTGTGCTGCTAGCCACCAGAAGGGTTAAAATCAACAATGTTGGACTCTATGAAAAGGTCTGAATCTGAGGTTTACATGGAGGTATCATTCCAGTAAATCAGATCATGCTAGCCTGAAAGACCAGGCTAAATATACAGAACAGATTTGACCTCTGACCCAGCTCTGAAAGCTGTGTGGTATTGACCACACTAAATGTCTGATTTTAAGCAGCCAGGTTGTGCTATGATGGAAAGCCAACAATATAAAAGCCAAGAATATAAAACCTGTTGGCTGCAGGCCTTTTAAAAACAGCTGAATATAACCATAATTCATCAGTGTGCTGCTAGCCACCAGAAGGGTTAAAATCAACAATGTTGGACTCTATGAAAAGGTCTGAATCTGAGCTTTAAATTGAGGTGTCACTCCAGTAAATCAGATCATGCTAGCCTGAAAGACCAGGCTAAATATACAGAAAAGATTTGACCTCTAACCCAACTCTGAAAGTTGTGTGGTATTGACCACACTAAATGTCTGATTTTAAGCAGCCAGGTTGTGCTATGATGGAAAGCCAACAATTAATGGAAAGAAGAGAACCTAAGCTTTAATTTGATGTGCAACATGTTTGATTTGAAGCAGGTTTACCAGAAATACAGGAGGATAAGTTAGAATATAAAACCTGTTGGCTACAGGCCTTTTGAAAAAACTGAATGTAACCATAATTCATCAGTGTGCTGCTAGCCACCAGAAGGGTTAAAATCAACAATGTTGGACTCTATGAAAAGGTCTGAATCTGAGCTTTAAATTGAGGTGTCACTCCAGTAAATCAGATCATGCTAGCCTGAAAGACCAGGCTAAATATACAGAACAGATTTGACCTCTGACCCAGCTCTGAAAGCTGTGTGGTATTGACCACACTAAATGTCTGATTTTAAGCAGCCAGGTTGTGCTATGATGGAAAGCCAACAATTGTTGGAAAGAAGAGAACCTAAGCTTTAATTTGATGTGCAACATGTTTGATTTGAAGCAGGTTTACCAGAAATACAGGAGGATAAGGTAGAATATAAAACCAGTTGGCTGCAGGCCTTTTGAAAACAGCTGAATGTAACCATAATTCATCAGTGTGCTGCTAGCCACCAGAAGGGGTAAAATCAACAATGTTGGACTCTATGAAAAGGTCTGAATCTGAGGTTTACATGGAGGTATAACTCCAGTAAATCAGATCATGCTAGCCTGAAAGACCAGGCTAAATATACAGAACAGATTTGACCTCTGACCCAGCTCTGAAAGCTGTGTGGTATTGACCACACTAAATGTCTGATTTTAAGCAGCCAGCTTGTGCTATGATGGAAAGCCAACAATTGTTGGAAAGAAGAGAACCTAAGCTTTAATTTGATGTGCAACATGTTTGATTTGAAGCAGGTTTACCAGAAATACAGGAGGATAAGGTAGAATATAAAACCAGTTGGCTGCAGGCCTTTTGAAAACAGCTGAATGTAACCATAATTCATCAGTGTGCTGCTAGCCACCAGAAGGGTTAAAATCAACAATGTTGGACTCTATGAAAAGGTCTGAATCTGAGGTTTACATGGAGGTATCATTCCAGTAAATCAGATCATGCTAGCCTGAAAGACCAGGCTAAATATACAGAACAGATTTGACCTCTGACCCAGCTCTGAAAGCTGTGTGGTATTGACCACACTAAATGTCTGATTTTAAGCAGCCAGGTTGTGCTATGATGGAAAGCCAACAATTGTTGGAAAGAAGAGAACCTAAGCTTTAATTTGATGTGCAACATGTTTGATTTGAAGCAGGTTTACCAGAAATACAGGAGGATAAGTTAGAATATAAAACCAGTTGGCTGCAGGCCTTTTAAAAACAGCTGAATGTAACCATAATTCATCAGTGTGCTGCTAGCCACCAGAAGGTTTAAAATGAACAATATTGGACTCTATGAAAAGG
This sequence comes from Centroberyx gerrardi, assembly GCF_048128805.1. Taxonomy (NCBI): domain Eukaryota; kingdom Metazoa; phylum Chordata; class Actinopteri; order Beryciformes; family Berycidae; genus Centroberyx; species Centroberyx gerrardi. Next base: position 3,190,493 of record NC_135998.1, on the reverse strand, counting down.
TCTGAATCTGAGCTTTAAATTGAGGTGTCATTCCAGTAAATCAGATCATGCTAGCCTGAAAGACCAGGCTAAATATACAGAACAGATTTGACCTCTGACCCAGCTCTGAAAGCTGTGTGGTATTGACCACACTAAATGTCTGATTTTAAGCAGCCAGGTTGTGCTATGATGGAAAGCCAACAATTGATGGAAAGAAGAGAACCTAAGCTTTAATTTGATGTGCAACATGTTTGATTTGAAGCAGGTTTACCAGAAATACAGGAGGATACTTTAGAATATAAAACCAGTTGGCTACAGGCCTTTTAAAAACAGCTGAATATAACCATAATTCATCAGTGTGCTGCTAGCCACCAGAAGGTTTAAAATGAACAATGTTGGAGTCTATGAAAAGGTCTGAATCTGAGCTTTAAATTGAGGTGTCACTCCAGTAAATCAGATCATGCTAGCCTGAAAGACCAGGCTAAATATACAGAACAGATTTGACCTCTGACCCAGCTCTGAAAGCTGTGTGGTATTGACCACACTAAATGTCTGATTTTAAGCAGCCAGCTTGTGCTATGATGGAAAGCCAGCAATTGTTGGAAAGAAGAGAACCTAAGCTTTAATTTGATGTGCAACATGTTTGATTTGAAGCAGGTTTACCAGAAATACAGGAGGATAAGGTAGAATATAAAACCAGTTGGCTGCAGGCCTTTTGAAAACAGCTGAATGTAACCATAATTCATCAGTGTGCTGCTAGCCACCAGAAGGGTTAAAATCAACAATGTTGGACTCTATGAAAAGGTCTGAATCTGAGGTTTACATGGAGGTATCATTCCAGTAAATCAGATCATGCTAGCCTGAAAGACCAGGCTAAATATACAGAACAGATTTGACCTCTGACCCAGCTCTGAAAGCTGTGTGGTATTGACCACACTAAATGTCTGATTTTAAGCAGCCAGGTTGTGCTATGATGGAAAGCCAACAATTGATGGAAAGAAGAGAACCTAAGCTTTAATTTGATGTGCAACATGTTTGATTTGAAGCAGGTTTACCAGAAATACAGGAGGATACTTTAGAATATAAAACCAGTTGGCTGCAGGCCTTTTAAAAACTTCTGAATATAACCATAATTCATCAGTGTGCTGCTAGCCACCAGAAGGGTTAAAATCAACAATGTTGGACTCTATGAAAAGGTCTGAATCTGAGGTTTACATGGAGGTATCATTCCAGTAAATCAGATCATGCTAGCCTGAAAGACCAGGCTAAATATACAGAACAGATTTGACCTCTGACCCAGCTCTGAAAGCTGTGTGGTATTGACCACACTAAATGTCTGATTTTAAGCAGCCAGCTTGTGCTATGATGGAAAGCCAACAATTGATGGAAAGAAGAGAACCTAAGCTTTAATTTGATGTGCAACATGTTTGATTTGAAGCAGGTTTACCAGAAATACAGGAGGATACTTTAGAATATAAAACCAGTTGGCTACAGGCCTTTTAAAAACAGCTGAATATAACCATAATTCATCAGTGTGCTGCTAGCCACCAGAAGGTTTAAAATGAACAATGTTGGACTCTATGAAAAGGTCTGAATCTGAGCTTTAAATTGAGGTGTCACTCCAGTAAATCAGATCATGCTAGCCTGAAAGACCAGGCTAAATATACAGAACAGATTTGACCTCTGACCCAGCTCTGAAAGCTGTGTGGTATTGACCACACGAAATGTCTGATTTTAAGCAGCCAGGTTGTGCTATTATGGAAAGCCAACAATTGTTGGAAAGAAGAGAACCTAAGCTTTAATTTGATGTGCAACATGTTTGATTTGAAGCAGGTTTACCAGAAATACAGGAGGATAAGTTAGAATATAAAACCTGTTGGCTGCAGGCCTTTTGAAAACAGCTGAATGTAACCATAATTCATCAGTGTGCTGCTAGCCACCAGAAGGGGTAAAATGAACAATATTGGACTCTATGAAAAGGTCTGAATCTGAGGTTTACATGGAGGTATCATTCCAGTAAATCAGATCATGCTAGCCTGAAAGACCAGGCTAAATATACAGAACAGATTTGACCTCTGACCCAGCTCTGAAAGCTGTGTGGTATTGACCACACTAAATGTCTGATTTTAAGCAACCAGGTTGTGCTATGATGGAAAGCCAACAATTGACGGAAAGAAGAGAACCTAAGCTTTAATTTGATGTGCAACATGTTTGATTTGAAGCAGGTTTACCAGAAATACAGGAGGATACTTTAGAATATAAAACCAGTTGGCTACAGGCCTTTTAAAAACAGCTGAATATAACCATAATTCATCAGTGTGCTGCTAGCCACCAGAAGGTTTAAAATGAACAATGTTGGAGTCTATGAAAAGGTCTGAATCTGAGCTTTAAATTGAGGTGTCACTCCAGTAAATCAGATCATGCTAGCCTGAAAGACCAGGCTAAATATACAGAACAGATTTGACCTCTGACCCAGCTCTGAAAGCTGTGTGGTATTGACCACACTAAATGTCTGATTTTAAGCAGCCAGGTTGTGCTATGATGGAAAGCCAACAATTGTTGGAAAGAAGAGAACCTAAGCTTTAATTTGATGTGCAACATGTTTGATTTGAAGCAGGTTTACCAGAAATACAGGAGGATAAGTTAGAATATAAAACCAGTTGGCTGCAGGCCTTTTAAAAACAGCTGAATGTAACCATAATTCATCAGTGTGCTGCTAGCCACCAGAAGGTTTAAAATGAACAATATTGGACTCTATGAAAAGGTCTGAATCTGAGCTTTAAATTGAGGTGTCACTCCAGTAAATCAGATCATGCTAGCCTGAAAGACCAGGCTAAATATATAGAACAGATTTGACCTCTGACCCAGCTCTGAAAGCTGTGTGGTATTGACCACACTAAATGTCTGATTTTAAGCAGCCAGCTTGTGCTATGATGGAAAGCCAACAATTGTTGGAAAGAAGAGAACCTAAGCTTTAATTTGATGTGCAACATGTTTGATTTGAAGCAGGTTTACCAGAAATACAGGAGGATAAGTTAGAATATAAAACCAGTTGGCTGCAGGCCTTTTAAAAACAGCTGAATGTAACCATAATTCATCAGTGTGCTTCTTGCCACCAGAAGGTTTAAAATCAACAATATTGGACTCTATGAAAAGGTCTGAATCTGAGCTTTAAATTGAGGTGTCACTCCAGTAAATCAGATCATGCTAGCCTGAAAGACCAGGCTAAATATATAGAACAGATTTGACCTCTGACCCAGCTCTGAAAGCTGTGTGGTATTGATCACACTAAATGTCTGATTTTAAGCAGCCAGCTTGTGCTATGATGGAAAGCCAACAATTGTTGGAAAGAAGAGAACCTAAGCTTTAATTTGATGTGCAACATGTTTGATTTGAAGCAGGTTTACCAGAAATACAGGAGGATAAGGTAGAATATAAAACCAGTTGGCTGCAGGCCTTTTGAAAACAGCTGAATGTAACCATAATTCATCAGTGTGCTGCTAGCCACCAGAAGGGGTAAAATCAACAATGTTGGACTCTATGAAAAGGTCTGAATCTGAGGTTTACATGGAGGTATCATTCCAGTAAATCAGATCATGCTAGCCTGAAAGACCAGGCTAAATATACAGAACAGATTTGACCTCTGACCCAGCTCTGAAAGCTGTGTGGTATTGACCACACTAAATGTCTGATTTTAAGCAGCCAGGTTGTGCTATGATGGAAAGCCAACAATTGACGGAAAGAAGAGAACCTAAGCTTTAATTTGATGTGCAACATGTTTGATTTGAAGCAGGTTTACCAGAAATACAGGAGGATACTTTAGAATATAAAACCAGTTGGCTACAGGCCTTTTAAAAACAGCTGAATATAACCATAATTCATCAGTGTGCTGCTAGCCACCAGAAGGTTTAAAATGAACAATGTTGGAGTCTATGAAAAGGTCTGAATCTGAGCTTTAAATTGAGGTGTCACTCCAGTAAATCAGATCATGCTAGCCTGAAAGACCAGGCTAAATATACAGAACAGATTTGACCTCTGACCCAGCTCTGAAAGCTGTGTGGTATTGACCACACTAAATGTCTGATTTTAAGCAGCCAGGTTGTGCTATGATGGAAAGCCAACAATTGATGGAAAGAAGAGAACCTAAGCTTTAATTTGATGTGCAACATGTTTGATTTGAAGCAGGTTTACCAGAAATACAGGAGGATAAGGTAGAATATAAAACCAGTTGGCTGCAGGCCTTTTGAAAACAGCTGAATGTAACCATAATTCATCAGTGTGCTGCTAGCCACCAGAAGGGGTAAAATCAACAATGTTGGACTCTATGAAAAGGTCTGAATCTGAGGTTTACATGGAGGTATCATTCCAGTAAATCAGATCATGCTAGCCTGAAAGACCAGGCTAAATATACAGAACAGATTTGACCTCTGACCCAGCTCTGAAAGCTGTGTGGTATTGACCACACTAAATGTCTGATTTTAAGCAACCAGGTTGTGCTATGATGGAAAGCCAACAATTGACGGAAAGAAGAGAACCTAAGCTTTAATTTGATGTGCAACATGTTTGATTTGAAGCAGGTTTACCAGAAATACAGGAGGATACTTTAGAATATAAAACCAGTTGGCTACAGGCCTTTTAAAAACAGCTGAATATAACCATAATTCATCAGTGTGCTGCTAGCCACCAGAAGGTTTAAAATGAACAATGTTGGAGTCTATGAAAAGGTCTGAATCTGAGCTTTAAATTGAGGTGTCACTCCAGTAAATCAGATCATGCTAGCCTGAAAGACCAGGCTAAATATACAGAACAGATTTGACCTCTGACCCAGCTCTGAAAGCTGTGTGGTATTGATCACACTAAATGTCTGATTTTAAGCAGCCAGGTTGTGATAGGATGGAAAGCCAACAATTGTTGGAAAGAAGAGAACCTAAGCTTTAATTTGATGTGCAACATGTTTGATTTGAAGCAGGTTTACCAGAAATACAGGAGGATAAGTTAGAATATAAAACCAGTTGGCTGCAGGCCTTTTGAAAACAGCTGAATGTAACCATAATTCATCAGTGTGCTGCTAGCCACCAGAAGGGTTAAAATCAACAATATTAGACTCTATGAAAAGGTCTGAATCTGAGGTTTAAATGGAGGTATCATTCCAGTAAATCAGATCATGCTAGCCTGAAAGACCAGGCTAAATATATAGAACAGATTTGACCTCTGACCCAGCTCTGAAAGCTGTGTGGTATTGACCACACTAAATGTCTGATTTTAAGCAGCCAGCTTGTGCTATGATGGAAAGCCAACAATTGTTGGAAAGAAGAGAACCTAAGCTTTAATTTGATGTGCAACATGTCTGATTTGAAGCAGGTTTACCAGAAATACAGGAGGATAAGGTAGAATATAAAACCAGTTGGCTGCAGGCCTTTTGAAAACAGCTGAATGTAACCATAATTCATCAGTGTGCTGCTAGCCACCAGAAGGGGTAAAATCAACAATGTTGGACTCTATGAAAAGGTCTGAATCTGAGCTTTAAATTGAGGTGTCACTCCAGTAAATCAGATCATGCTAGCCTGAAGGACCAGGCTAAATATACAGAACAGATTTGACCTCTGACCCAGCTCTGAAAGCTGTGTGGTATTGACCACACTAAATGTCTGATTTTAAGCAACCAGGTTGTGCTATGATGGAAAGCCAACAATTGACGGAAAGAAGAGAACCTAAGCTTTAATTTGATGTGCAACATGTTTGATTTGAAGCAGGTTTACCAGAAATACAGGAGGATACTTTAGAATATAAAACCAGTTGGCTGCAGGCCTTTTGAAAACAGCTGAATGTAACCATAATTCATCAGTGTGCTGCTAGCCACCAGAAGGGTTAAAATCAACAATGTTGGACTCTATGAAAAGGTCTGAATCTGAGCTTTAAATTGAGGTGTCACTCCAGTAAATCACATCATGCTAGCCTGAAAGACCAGGCTAAATATACAGAACAGATTTGACCTCTGACCCAGCTCTGAAAGCTGTGTGGTATTGACCACACTAAATGTCTGATTTTAAGCAGCCAGGTTGTGATAGGATGGAAAGCCAACAATTGTTGGAAAGAAGAGAACCTAAGCTTTAATTTGATGTGCAACATGTTTGATTTGAAGCAGGTTTACCAGAAATACAGGAGGATAAGTTAGAATATAAAACCAGTTGGCTGCAGGCCTTTTGAAAACAGCTGAATGTAACCATAATTCATCAGTGTGCTGCTAGCCACCAGAAGGGTTAAAATCAACAATGTTGGACTCTATGAAAAGGTCTGAATCTGAGGTTTACATGGAGGTATCATTCCAGTAAATCAGATCATGCTAGCCTGAAAGACCAGGCTAAATATACAGAACAGATTTGACCTCTGACCCAGCTCTGAAAGCTGTGTGGTATTGACCACACTAAATGTCTGATTTTAAGCAGCCAGCTTGTGCTATGATGGAAAGCCAACAATTGATGGAAAGAAGAGAACCTAAGCTTTAATTTGATGTGCAACATGTTTGATTTGAAGCAGGTTTACCAGAAATACAGGAGGATAAGTTAGAATATAAAACCTGTTGGCTACAGGCCTTTTGAAAACAGCTGAATGTAACCATAATTCATCAGTGTGCTGCTAGCCACCAGAAGGGTTAAAATCAACAATGTTGGACTCTATGAAAAGGTCTGAATCTGAGCTTTAAATTGAGGTGTCACTCCAGTAAATCAGATCATGCTAGCCTGAAAGACCAGGCTAAATATACAGAACAGATTTGACCTCTGACCCAGCTCTGAAAGCTGTGTGGTATTGACCACACTAAATGTCTGATTTTAAGCAGCCAGGTTGTGATAGGATGGAAAGCAAACAATTGTTGGAAAGAAGAGAACCTAAGCTTTAATTTGATGTGCAACATGTTTGATTTGAAGCAGGTTTACCAGAAATACAGGAGGATAAGTTAGAATATAAAACCAGTTGGCTGCAGGCCTTTTGAAAACAGCTGAATGTAACCATAATTCATCAGTGTGCTGCTAGCCACCAGAAGGGTTAAAATCAACAATGTTGGACTCTATGAAAAGGTCTGAATCTGAGGTTTACATGGAGGTATCACTCCAGTAAATCAGATCATGCTAGCCTGAAAGACCAGGCTAAATATATAGAACAGATTTGACCTCTGACCCAGCTCTGAAAGCTGTGTGGTATTGACCACACTAAATGTTTGATTTTAAGCAGCCAGCTTGTGCTATGATGGAAAGCCAACAATTGTTGGAAAGAAGAGAACCTAGGCTTTAATTTGAAGTGCAACATGTTTGATTTGAAGCAGGTTTACCAGAAATACAGGAGGATAAGGTAGAATATAAAACCAGTTGGCTGCAGGCCTTTTGAAAACAGCTGAATGTAACCATAATTCATCAGTGTGCTGCTAGCCACCAGAAGGGTTAAACTCAACAATGTTGGACTCTATGAAAAGGTCTGAATCTGAGGTTTACATGGAGGTATCACTCCAGTAAATCAGATCATGCTAGCCTGAAAGACCAGGCTAAATATACAGAACAGATTTGACCTCTGACCCAGCTCTGAAAGCTGTGTGGTATTGACCACACTAAATGTCTGATTTTAAGCAGCCAGGTTGTGCTATGATGGAAAGCCAACAATTGATGGAAAGAAGAGAACCTAAGCTTTAATTTGATGTGCAACATGTTTGATTTGAAGCAGGTTTACCAGAAATACAGCAGGATAAGTTAGAATATAAAACCAGTTGGCTGCAGGCCTTTTGAAAACAGCTGAATGTAACCATAATTCATCAGTGTGCTGCTAGCCACCAGAAGGGGTAAAATCAACAATGTTGGACTCTATGAAAAGGTCTGAATCTGAGGTTTACATGGAGGTATCACTCCAGTAAATCAGATCATGCTAGCCTGAAAGACCAGGCTAAATATATAGAACAGATTTGACCTCTGACCCAGCTCTGAAAGCTGTGTGGTATTGACCACACTAAATGTCTGATTTTAAGCAGCCAGCTTGTGCTATGATGGAAAGCCAACAATTGTTGGAAAGAAGAGAACCTAGGCTTTAATTTGAAGTGCAACATGTTTGATTTGAAGCAGGTTTACCAGAAATACAGGAGGATAAGGTAGAATATAAAACCAGTTGGCTGCAGGCCTTTTGAAAACAGCTGAATGTAACCATAATTCATCAGTGTGCTGCTAGCCACCAGAAGGGTTAAAATCAACAATGTTGGACTCTATGAAAAGGTCTGAATCTGAGGTTTACATGGAGGTATCACTCCAGTAAATCAGATCATGCTAGCCTGAAAGACCAGGCTAAATATACAGAACAGATTTGACCTCTGACCCAGCTCTGAAAGCTGTGTGGTATTGACCACACTAAATGTCTGATTTTAAGCAGCCAGGTTGTGCTATGATGGAAAGCCAACAATTGATGGAAAGAAGAGAACCTAAGCTTTAATTTGATGTGCAACATGTTTGATTTGAAGCAGGTTTACCAGAAATACAGGAGGATAAGGTAGAATATAAAACCTGTTGGCTGCAGGCCTTTTAAAAACAGCTGAATATAACCATAATTCATCAGTGTGCTGCTAGCCACCAGAAGGTTTAAAATGAACAATGTTGGAGTCTATGAAAAGGTCTGAATCTGAGCTTTAAATTGAGGTGTCACTCCAGTAAATCAGATCATGCTAGCCTGAAAGACCAGGCTAAATATACAGAACAGATTTGACCTCTGACCCAGCTCTGAAAGCTGTGTGGTATTGACCACACTAAATGTCTGATTTTAAGCAGCCAGCTTGTGCTATGATGGAAAGCCAACAAGTGTTGGAAAGAAGAGAACCTAAGCTTTAATTTGATGTGCAACATGTTTGATTTGAAGCAGGTTTACCAGAAATACAGGAGGATAAGGTAGAATATAAAACCAGTTGGCTGCAGGCCTTTTGAAAACAGCTGAATGTAACCATAATTCATCAGTGTGCTGCTAGCCACCAGAAGGTTTAAAATGAACAATGTTGGACTCTATGAAAAGGTCTGAATCTGAGGTTTACATGGAGGTATCACTCCAGTAAATCAGATCATGCTAGCCTGAAAGACCAGGCTAAATATACAGAACAGATTTGACCTCTGACCCAGCTCTGAAAGCTGTGTGGTATTGACCACACTAAATGTCTGATTTTAAGCAGCCAGGTTGTGCTATGATGGAAAGCCAACAATTAATGGAAAGAAGAGAACCTAAGCTTTAATTTGATGTGCAACATGTTTGATTTGAAGCAGGTTTAACAGAAATACAGGAGGATAAGTTAGAATATAAAACCTGTTGGCTACAGTCCTTTTGAAAACAGCTGAATGTAACCATAATTCATCAGTGTGCTGCTAGCCACCAGAAGGGGTAAACTCAACAATGTTGGACTCTATGCAAAGGTCTGAATCTGAGCTTTAAATTGAGGTGTCACTCCAGTAAATCAGATCATGCTAGCCTGAAAGACCAGGCTAAATATACAGAACAGATTTGACCTCTGACCCAGCTCTGAAAGCTGTGTGGTATTGACCACACTAAATGTCTGATTTTAAGCAGCCAGGTTGTGCTATGATGGAAAGCCAACAATTGATGGAAAGAAGAGAACCTAAGCTTTAATTTGATGTGCAACATGTTTGATTTGAAGCAGGTTTACCAGAAATACAGGAGGATAAGTTAGAATATAAAACCTGTTGGCTACAGGCCTTTTGAAAACAGCTGAATGTAACCATAATTCATCAGTGTGCTGCTAGCCACCAGAAGGGTTAAAATCAACAATGTTGGACTCTATGAAAAGGTCTGAATCTGAGCTTTAAATTGAGGTGTCACTCCAGTAAATCAGATCATGCTAGCCTGAAAGACCAGGCTAAATATACAGAACAGATTTGACCTCTGACCCAGCTCTGAAAGCTGTGTGGTATTGACCACACTAAATGTCTGATTTTAAGCAGCCAGCTTGTGCTATGATGGAAAGCCAACAATTGTTGGAAAGAAGAGAACCTAAGCTTTAATTTGATGTGCAACATGTTTGATTTGAAGCAGGTTTACCAGAAATACAGGAGGATAAGGTAGAATATAAAACCAGTTGGCTGCAGGCCTTTTGAAAACAGCTGAATGTAACCATAATTCATCAGTGTGCTGCTAGCCACCAGAAGGTTTAAAATGAACAATGTTGGACTCTATGAAAAGGTCTGAATCTGAGGTTTACATGGAGGTATCACTCCAGTAAATCAGATCATGCTAGCCTGAAAGACCAGGCTAAATATACAGAACAGATTTGACCTCTGACCCAGCTCTGAAAGCTGTGTGGTATTGACCACACTAAATGTCTGATTTTAAGCAGCCAGGTTGTGCTATGATGGAAAGCCAAAAATTAATGGAAAGAAGAGAACCTAAGCTTTAATTTGATGTGCAACATGTTCGATTTGAAGCAGGTTTACCAGAAATACAGGAGGATAAGTTAGAATATAAAACCTGTTGGCTACAGTCCTTTTGAAAACAGCTGAATGTAACCATAATTCATCAGTGTGCTGCTAGCCACCAGAAGGGGTAAACTCAACAATGTTGGACTCTATGCAAAGGTCTGAATCTGAGCTTTAAATTGAGGTGTCACTCCAGTAAATCAGATCATGCTAGCCTGAAAGACCAGGCTAAATATACAGAACAGATTTGACCTCTGACCCAGCTCTGAAAGCTGTGTGGTATTGACCACACTAAATGTCTTATTTTAAGCAGCCAGGTTGTGATAGGATGGAAAGCCAACAATTGTTGGAAAGAAGAGAACCTAAGCTTTAATTTGATGTGCAACATGTTTGATTTGAAGCAGGTTTACCAGAAATACAGGAGGATAAGTTAGAATATAAAACCAGTTGGCTGCAGGCCTTTTGAAAACAGCTGAATGTAACCATAATTCATCAGTGTGCTGCTAGCCACCAGAAGGGTTAAAATCAACAATGTTGGACTCTATGAAAAGGTCTGAATCTGAGGTTTACATGGAGGTATCATTCCAGTAAATCAGATCATGCTAGCCTGAAAGACCAGGCTAAATATACAGAACAGATTTGACCTCTGACCCAGCTCTGAAAGCTGTGTGGTATTGACCACACTAAATGTCTGATTTTAAGCAGCCAGGTTGTGCTATGATGGAAAGCCAACAATTGATGGAAAGAAGAGAACCTAAGCTTTAATTTGATGTGCAACATGTTTGATTTGAAGCAGGTTTACCAGAAATACAGGAGGATAAGTTAGAATATAAAACCTGTTGGCTACAGGCCTTTTGAAAACAGCTGAATGTAACCATAATTCATCAGTGTGCTGCTAGCCACCAGAAGGGTTAAAATCAACAATGTTGGACTCTATGAAAAGGTCTGAATCTGAGCTTTAAATTGAGGTGTCACTCCAGTAAATCAGATCATGCTAGCCTGAAAGACCAGGCTAAATATACAGAACAGATTTGACCTCTGACCCAGCTCTGAAAGCTGTGTGGTATTGACCACACTAAATGTCTGATTTTAAGCAGCCAGGTTGTGCTATGATGGAAAGCCAACAATTGATGGAAAGAAGAGAACCTAAGCTTTAATTTGATGTGCAACATGTTTGATTTGAAGCAGGTTTACCAGAAATACAGGAGGATAAGGTAGAATATAAAACCAGTCGGCTGCAGGCCTTTTGAAAACAGCTGAATGTAACCATAATTCATCAGTGTGCTGCTAGCCACCAGAAGGGGTAAACTCAACAATGTTGGACTCTATGCAAAGGTCTGAATCTGAGCTTTAAATTGAGGTGTCACTCCAGTAAATCAGATCATGCTAGCCTGAAAGACCAGGCTAAATATACAGAACAGATTTGACCTCTGACCCAGCTCTGAAAGCTGTGTGGTATTGACCACACTAAATGTCTTATTTTAAGCAGCCAGGTTGTGATAGGATGGAAAGCCAACAATTGTTGGAAAGAAGAGAACCTAAGCTTTAATTTGATGTGCAACATGTTTGATTTGAAGCAGGTTTACCAGAAATACAGGAGGATAAGTTAGAATATAAAACCAGTTGGCTGCAGGCCTTTTGAAAACAGCTGAATGTAACCATAATTCATCAGTGTGCTGCTAGCCACCAGAAGGGTTAAAATCAACAATGTTGGACTCTATGAAAAGGTCTGAATCTGAGGTTTACATGGAGGTATCACTCCAGTAAATCAGATCATGCTAGCCTGAAAGACCAGGCTAAATATACAGAACAGATTTGACCTCTGACCCAGCTCTGAAAGCTGTGTGGTATTGACCACACTAAATGTCTGATTTTAAGCAGCCAGGTTGTGCTATGATGGAAAGCCAACAATTGATGGAAAGAAGAGAACCTAAGCTTTAATTTGATGTGCAACATGTTTGATTTGAAGCAGGTTTACCAGAAATACAGGAGGATAAGTTAGAATATAAAACCAGTTGGCTGCAGGCCTTTTGAAAACAGCTGAATGTAACCATAATTCATCAGTGTGCTGCTAGCCACCAGAAGGGGTAAAATCAACAATGTTGGACTCTATGAAAAGGTCTGAATCTGAGGTTTACATGGAGGTATCACTCCAGTAAATCAGATCATGCTAGCCTGAAAGACCAGGCTAAATATATAGAACAGATTTGACCTCTGACCCAGCTCTGAAAGCTGTGTGGTATTGACCACACTAAATGTCTGATTTTAAGCAGCCAGCTTGTGCTATGATGGAAAGCCAACAATTGATGGAAAGAAGAGAACCTAAGCTTTAATTTGATGTGCAACATGTTTGATTTGAAGCAGGTTTACCAGAAATACAGGAGGATAAGTTAGAATATAAAACCTGTTGGCTACAGGCCTTTTGAAAACAGCTGAATGTAACCATAATTCATCAGTGTGCTGCTAGCCACCAGAAGGGTTAAAATCAACAATGTTGGACTCTATGAAAAGGTCTGAATCTGAGCTTTAAATTGAGGTGTCACTCCAGTAAATCACATCATGCTAGCCTGAAAGACCAGGCTAAATATACAGAACAGATTTGACCTCTGACCCAGCTCTGAAAGCTGTGTGGTATTGACCACACTAAATGTCTGATTTTAAGCAGCCAGGTTGTGATAGGATGGAAAGCCAACAATTGTTGGAAAGAAGAGAACCTAAGCTTTAATTTGATGTGCAACATGTTTGATTTGAAGCAGGTTTACCAGAAATACAGGAGGATAAGTTAGAATATAAAACCAGTTGGCTGCAGGCCTTTTGAAAACAGCTGAATGTAACCATAATTCATCAGTGTGCTGCTAGCCACCAGAAGGGTTAAAATCAACAATGTTGGACTCTATGAAAAGGTCTGAATCTGAGGTTTACATGGAGGTATCATTCCAGTAAATCAGATCATGCTAGCCTGAAAGACCAGGCTAAATATACAGAACAGATTTGACCTCTGACCCAGCTCTGAAAGCTGTGTGGTATTGACCACACTAAATGTCTGATTTTAAGCAGCCAGCTTGTGCTATGATGGAAAGCCAACAATTGATGGAAAGAAGAGAACCTAAGCTTTAATTTGATGTGCAACATGTTTGATTTGAAGCAGGTTTACCAGAAATACAGGAGGATAAGTTAGAATATAAAACCTGTTGGCTACAGGCCTTTTGAAAACAGCTGAATGTAACCATAATTCATCAGTGTGCTGCTAGCCACCAGAAGGGTTAAAATCAACAATGTTGGACTCTATGAAAAGGTCTGAATCTGAGCTTTAAATTGAGGTGTCACTCCAGTAAATCAGATCATGCTAGCCTGAAAGACCAGGCTAAATATACAGAACAGATTTGACCTCTGACCCAGCTCTGAAAGCTGTGTGGTATTGACCACACTAAATGTTTGATTTTAAGCAGCCAGCTTGTGCTATGATGGAAAGCCAACAATTGTTGGAAAGAAGAGAACCTAGGCTTTAATTTGAAGTGCAACATGTTTGATTTGAAGCAGGTTTACCAGAAATACAGGAGGATAAGGTAGAATATAAAACCAGTTGGCTGCAGGCCTTTTGAAAACAGCTGAATGTAACCATAATTCATCAGTGTGCTGCTAGCCACCAGAAGGGTTAAACTCAACAATGTTGGACTCTATGAAAAGGTCTGAATCTGAGGTTTACATGGAGGTATCACTCCAGTAAATCAGATCATGCTAGCCTGAAAGACCAGGCTAAATATACAGAACAGATTTGACCTCTGACCCAGCTCTGAAAGCTGTGTGGTATTGACCACACTAAATGTTTGATTTTAAGCAGCCAGCTTGTGCTATGATGGAAAGCCAACAATTGTTGGAAAGAAGAGAACCTAGGCTTTAATTTGAAGTGCAACATGTTTGATTTGAAGCAGGTTTACCAGAAATACAGGAGGATAAGGTAGAATATAAAACCAGTTGGCTGCAGGCCTTTTGAAAACAGCTGAATGTAACCATAATTCATCAGTGTGCTGCTAGCCACCAGAAGGGTTAAACTCAACAATGTTGGACTCTATGAAAAGGTCTGAATCTGAGGTTTACATGGAGGTATCACTCCAGTAAATCAGATCATGCTAGCCTGAAAGACCAGGCTAAATATACAGAACAGATTTGACCTCTGACCCAGCTCTGAAAGCTGTGTGGTATTGACCACACTAAATGTCTGATTTTAAGCAGCCAGGTTGTGCTATGATGGAAAGCCAACAATTGATGGAAAGAAGAGAACCTAAGCTTTAATTTGATGTGCAACATGTTTGATTTGAAGCAGGTTTACCAGAAATACAGCAGGATAAGTTAGAATATAAAACCAGTTGGCTGCAGGCCTTTTGAAAACAGCTGAATGTAACCATAATTCATCAGTGTGCTGCTAGCCACCAGAAGGGGTAAAATCAACAATGTTGGACTCTATGAAAAGGTCTGAATCTGAGGTTTACATGGAGGTATCACTCCAGTAAATCAGATCATGCTAGCCTGAAAGACCAGGCTAAATATATAGAACAGATTTGACCTCTGACCCAGCTCTGAAAGCTGTGTGGTATTGACCACACTAAATGTCTGATTTTAAGCAGCCAGCTTGTGCTATGATGGAAAGCCAACAATTGTTGGAAAGAAGAGAACCTAGGCTTTAATTTGAAGTGCAACATGTTTGATTTGAAGCAGGTTTACCAGAAATACAGGAGGATAAGGTAGAATATAAAACCAGTTGGCTGCAGGCCTTTTGAAAACAGCTGAATGTAACCATAATTCATCAGTGTGCTGCTAGCCACCAGAAGGGTTAAAATCAACAATGTTGGACTCTATGAAAAGGTCTGAATCTGAGGTTTACATGGAGGTATCACTCCAGTAAATCAGATCATGCTAGCCTGAAAGACCAGGCTAAATATACAGAACAGATTTGACCTCTGACCCAGCTCTGAAAGCTGTGTGGTATTGACCACACTAAATGTCTGATTTTAAGCAGCCAGGTTGTGCTATGATGGAAAGCCAACAATTGATGGAAAGAAGAGAACCTAAGCTTTAATTTGATGTGCAACATGTTTGATTTGAAGCAGGTTTACCAGAAATACAGGAGGATAAGGTAGAATATAAAACCTGTTGGCTGCAGGCCTTTTAAAAACAGCTGAATATAACCATAATTCATCAGTGTGCTGCTAGCCACCAGAAGGTTTAAAATGAACAATGTTGGAGTCTATGAAAAGGTCTGAATCTGAGCTTTAAATTGAGGTGTCACTCCAGTAAATCAGATCATGCTAGCCTGAAAGACCAGGCTAAATATACAGAACAGATTTGACCTCTGACCCAGCTCTGAAAGCTGTGTGGTATTGACCACACTAAATGTCTGATTTTAAGCAGCCAGCTTGTGCTATGATGGAAAGCCAACAAGTGTTGGAAAGAAGAGAACCTAAGCTTTAATTTGATGTGCAACATGTTTGATTTGAAGCAGGTTTACCAGAAATACAGGAGGATAAGGTAGAATATAAAACCAGTTGGCTGCAGGCCTTTTGAAAACAGCTGAATGTAACCATAATTCATCAGTGTGCTGCTAGCCACCAGAAGGTTTAAAATGAACAATGTTGGACTCTATGAAAAGGTCTGAATCTGAGGTTTACATGGAGGTATCACTCCAGTAAATCAGATCATGCTAGCCTGAAAGACCAGGCTAAATATACAGAACAGATTTGACCTCTGACCCAGCTCTGAAAGCTGTGTGGTATTGACCACACTAAATGTCTGATTTTAAGCAGCCAGGTTGTGCTATGATGGAAAGCCAACAATTAATGGAAAGAAGAGAACCTAAGCTTTAATTTGATGTGCAACATGTTTGATTTGAAGCAGGTTTAACAGAAATACAGGAGGATAAGTTAGAATATAAAACCTGTTGGCTACAGTCCTTTTGAAAACAGCTGAATGTAACCATAATTCATCAGTGTGCTGCTAGCCACCAGAAGGGGTAAACTCAACAATGTTGGACTCTATGCAAAGGTCTGAATCTGAGCTTTAAATTGAGGTGTCACTCCAGTAAATCAGATCATGCTAGCCTGAAAGACCAGGCTAAATATACAGAACAGATTTGACCTCTGACCCAGCTCTGAAAGCTGTGTGGTATTGACCACACTAAATGTCTGATTTTAAGCAGCCAGGTTGTGCTATGATGGAAAGCCAACAATTGATGGAAAGAAGAGAACCTAAGCTTTAATTTGATGTGCAACATGTTTGATTTGAAGCAGGTTTACCAGAAATACAGGAGGATAAGTTAGAATATAAAACCTGTTGGCTACAGGCCTTTTGAAAACAGCTGAATGTAACCATAATTCATCAGTGTGCTGCTAGCCACCAGAAGGGTTAAAATCAACAATGTTGGACTCTATGAAAAGGTCTGAATCTGAGCTTTAAATTGAGGTGTCACTCCAGTAAATCAGATCATGCTAGCCTGAAAGACCAGGCTAAATATACAGAACAGATTTGACCTCTGACCCAGCTCTGAAAGCTGTGTGGTATTGACCACACTAAATGTCTGATTTTAAGCAGCCAGCTTGTGCTATGATGGAAAGCCAACAATTGTTGGAAAGAAGAGAACCTAAGCTTTAATTTGATGTGCAACATGTTTGATTTGAAGCAGGTTTACCAGAAATACAGGAGGATAAGGTAGAATATAAAACCAGTTGGCTGCAGGCCTTTTGAAAACAGCTGAATGTAACCATAATTCATCAGTGTGCTGCTAGCCACCAGAAGGTTTAAAATGAACAATGTTGGACTCTATGAAAAGGTCTGAATCTGAGGTTTACATGGAGGTATCACTCCAGTAAATCAGATCATGCTAGCCTGAAAGACCAGGCTAAATATACAGAACAGATTTGACCTCTGACCCAGCTCTGAAAGCTGTGTGGTATTGACCACACTAAATGTCTGATTTTAAGCAGCCAGGTTGTGCTATGATGGAAAGCCAAAAATTAATGGAAAGAAGAGAACCTAAGCTTTAATTTGATGTGCAACATGTTCGATTTGAAGCAGGTTTACCAGAAATACAGGAGGATAAGTTAGAATATAAAACCTGTTGGCTACAGTCCTTTTGAAAACAGCTGAATGTAACCATAATTCATCAGTGTGCTGCTAGCCACCAGAAGGGGTAAACTCAACAATGTTGGACTCTATGCAAAGGTCTGAATCTGAGCTTTAAATTGAGGTGTCACTCCAGTAAATCAGATCATGCTAGCCTGAAAGACCAGGCTAAATATACAGAACAGATTTGACCTCTGACCCAGCTCTGAAAGCTGTGTGGTATTGACCACACTAAATGTCTTATTTTAAGCAGCCAGGTTGTGATAGGATGGAAAGCCAACAATTGTTGGAAAGAAGAGAACCTAAGCTTTAATTTGATGTGCAACATGTTTGATTTGAAGCAGGTTTACCAGAAATACAGGAGGATAAGTTAGAATATAAAACCAGTTGGCTGCAGGCCTTTTGAAAACAGCTGAATGTAACCATAATTCATCAGTGTGCTGCTAGCCACCAGAAGGGTTAAAATCAACAATGTTGGACTCTATGAAAAGGTCTGAATCTGAGGTTTACATGGAGGTATCATTCCAGTAAATCAGATCATGCTAGCCTGAAAGACCAGGCTAAATATACAGAACAGATTTGACCTCTGACCCAGCTCTGAAAGCTGTGTGGTATTGACCACACTAAATGTCTGATTTTAAGCAGCCAGGTTGTGCTATGATGGAAAGCCAACAATTGATGGAAAGAAGAGAACCTAAGCTTTAATTTGATGTGCAACATGTTTGATTTGAAGCAGGTTTACCAGAAATACAGGAGGATAAGTTAGAATATAAAACCTGTTGGCTACAGGCCTTTTGAAAACAGCTGAATGTAACCATAATTCATCAGTGTGCTGCTAGCCACCAGAAGGGTTAAAATCAACAATGTTGGACTCTATGAAAAGGTCTGAATCTGAGCTTTAAATTGAGGTGTCACTCCAGTAAATCAGATCATGCTAGCCTGAAAGACCAGGCTAAATATACAGAACAGATTTGACCTCTGACCCAGCTCTGAAAGCTGTGTGGTATTGACCACACTAAATGTCTGATTTTAAGCAGCCAGGTTGTGCTATGATGGAAAGCCAACAATTGATGGAAAGAAGAGAACCTAAGCTTTAATTTGATGTGCAACATGTTTGATTTGAAGCAGGTTTACCAGAAATACAGGAGGATACTTTAGAATATAAAACCAGTTGGCTGCAGGCTTTTTAAAAACAGCTGAATATAACCATAATTCATCAGTGTGCTGCTAGCCACCAGAAGGTTTAAAATGAACAATGTTGGACTCTATGAAAAGGTCTGAATCTGAGCTTTAAATTGAGGTGTCACTCCAGTAAATCAGATCATGCTAGCCTGAAAGACCAGGCTAAATATACAGAACAGATTTGACCTCTGACCCAGCTCTGAAAGTTGTGTGGTATTGACCACACTAAATGTCTGATTTTAAGCAGCCAGCTTGTGCTATGATGGAAAGCCAACAATTGATGGAAAGAAGAGAACCTAAGCTTTAATTTGATGTGCAACATGTTTGATTTGAAGCAGGTTTACCAGAAATACAGGAGGATAAGGTAGAATATAAAACCTGTTGGCTGCAGGCCTTTTGAAAACAGCTGAATGTAACCATAATTCATCAGTGTGCTGCTAGCCACCAGAAGGGGTAAAATCAACAATGTTGGACTCTATGAAAAGGTCTGAATCTGAGCTTTAAATTGAGGTGTCACTCCAGTAAATCAGATCATGCTAGCCTGAAAGACCAGGCTAAATATACAGAACAGATTTGACCTCTGACCCAGCTCTGAAAGCTGTGTGGTATTGACCACACTAAATGTCTGATTTTAAGCAGCCAGGTTGTGCTATGATGGAAAGCCAACAATTGTTGGAAAGAAGAGAACCTAAGCTTTAATTTGATGTGCAACATGTTTGATTTGAAGCAGGTTTACCAGAAATACAGGAGGATAAGTTAGAATATAAAACCAGTTGGCTGCAGGCCTTTTAAAAACAGCTGAATGTAACCATAATTCATCAGTGTGCTGCTAGCCACCAGAAGGTTTAAAATGAACAATATTGGACTCTATGAAAAGGTCTGAATCTGAGCTTTAAATTGAGGTGTCACTCCAGTAAATCAGATCATGCTAGCCTGAAAGACCAGGCTAAATATATAGAACAGATTTGACCTCTGACCCAGCTCTGAAAGCTGTGTGGTATTGACCACACTAAATGTCTGATTTTAAGCAGCCAGGTTGTGATAGGATGGAAAGCCAACAATTGTTGGAAAGAAGAGAACCTAAGCTTTAATTTGATGTGCAACATGTTTGATTTGAAGCAGGTTTACCAGAAATACAGGAGGATAAGTTAGAATATAAAACCAGTTGGCTGCAGGCCTTTTGAAAACAGCTATATGCAACCATAATTCATCAGTGTGCTGCTAGCCACCAGAAGGGGTAAAATCAACAATGTTGGACTCTATGAAAAGGTCTGAATCTGAGGTTTACATGGAGGTATCACTCCAGTAAATCAGATCATGCTAGCCTGAAAGACCAGGCTAAATATACAGAACAGATTTGACCTCTGACCCAGCTCTGAAAGCTGTGTGGTATTGACCACACTAAATGTCTGATTTTAAGCAGCCAGGTTGTGCTATGATGGAAAGCCAACAATTGATGGAAAGAAGAGAACCTAAGCTTTAATTTGATGTGCAACATGTTTGATTTGAAGCAGGTTTACCAGAAATACAGGAGGATACTTTAGAATATAAAACCAGTTGGCTGCAGGCTTTTTAAAAACAGCTGAATATAACCATAATTCATCAGTGTGCTGCTAGCCACCAGAAGGTTTAAAATGAACAATGTTGGACTCTATGAAAAGGTCTGAATCTGAGCTTTAAATTGAGGTGTCACTCCAGTAAATCAGATCATGCTAGCCTGAAAGACCAGGCTAAATATACAGAACAGATTTGACCTCTGACCCAGCTCTGAAAGTTGTGTGGTATTGACCACACTAAATGTCTGATTTTAAGCAGCCAGCTTGTGCTATGATGGAAAGCCAACAATTGATGGAAAGAAGAGAACCTAAGCTTTAATTTGATGTGCAACATGTTTGATTTGAAGCAGGTTTACCAGAAATACAGGAGGATAAGTTAGAATATAAAACCAGTTGGCTGCAGGCCTTTTGAAAACAGCTATATGCAACCATAATTCATCAGTGTGCTGCTAGCCACCAGAAGGGGTAAAATCAACAATGTTGGACTCTATGAAAAGGTCTGAATCTGAGGTTTACATGGAGGTATCACTCCAGTAAATCAGATCATGCTAGCCTGAAAGACCAGGCTAAATATACAGAACAGATTTGACCTCTGACCCAGCTCTGAAAGCTGTGTGGTATTGACCACACTAAATGTCTGATTTTAAGCAGCCAGGTTGTGCTATGATGGAAAGCCAACAATTGATGGAAAGAAGAGAACCTAAGCTTTAATTTGATGTGCAACATGTTTGATTTGAAGCAGGTTTACCAGAAATACAGGAGGATACTTTAGAATATAAAACCAGTTGGCTGCAGGCTTTTTAAAAACAGCTGAATATAACCATAATTCATCAGTGTGCTGCTAGCCACCAGAAGGTTTAAAATGAACAATGTTGGACTCTATGAAAAGGTCTGAATCTGAGCTTTAAATTGAGGTGTCACTCCAGTAAATCAGATCATGCTAGCCTGAAAGACCAGGCTAAATATACAGAACAGATTTGACCTCTGACCCAGCTCTGAAAGTTGTGTGGTATTGACCACACTAAATGTCTGATTTTAAGCAGCCAGCTTGTGCTATGATGGAAAGCCAACAATTGATGGAAAGAAGAGAACCTAAGCTTTAATTTGATGTGCAACATGTTTGATTTGAAGCAGGTTTACCAGAAATACAGGAGGATAAGGTAGAATATAAAACCTGTTGGCTGCAGGCCTTTTGAAAACAGCTGAATGTAACCATAATTCATCAGTGTGCTGCTAGCCACCAGAAGGGGTAAAATCAACAATGTTGGAGTCTATGAAAAGGTCTGAATCTGAGCTTTAAATTGAGGTGTCACTCCAGTAAATCAGATCATGCTAGCCTGAAAGACCAGGCTAAATATACAGAACAGATTTGACCTCTGACCCAGCTCTGAAAGCTGTGTGGTATTGACCACACTAAATGTCTGATTTTAAGCAGCCAGGTTGTGCTATGATGGAAAGCCAACAATTGATGGAAAGAAGAGAACCTAAGCTTTAATTTGATGTGCAACATGTTTGATTTGAAGCAGGTTTACCAGAAATACAGGAGGATAAGTTAGAATATAAAACCAGTTGGCTGCAGGCCTTTTAAAAACAGCTGAATGTAACCATAATTCATCAGTGTGCTGCTAGCCACCAGAAGGTTTAAAATGAACAATATTGGACTCTATGAAAAGGTCTGAATCTGAGCTTTAAATTGAGGTGTCACTCCAGTAAATCAGATCATGCTAGCCTGAAAGACCAGGCTAAATATATAGAACAGATTTGACCTCTGACCCAGCTCTGAAAGCTGTGTGGTATTGACCACACTAAATGTCTGATTTTAAGCAGCCAGGTTGTGCTATGATGGAAAGCCAACAATTGATGGAAAGAAGAGAACCTAAGCTTTAATTTGATGTGCAACATGTTTGATTTGAAGCAGGTTTACCAGAAATACAGGAGGATAAGTTAGAATATAAAACCTGTTGGCTACAGGCCTTTTGAAAACAGCTGAATGTAACCATAATTCATCAGTGTGCTGCTAGCCACCAGAAGGGTTAAAATCAACAATGTTGGACTCTATGAAAAGGTCTGAATCTGAGCTTTAAATTGAGGTGTCACTCCAGTAAATCAGATCATGCTAGCCTGAAAGACCAGGCTAAATATACAGAACAGATTTGACCTCTGACCCAGCTCTGAAAGCTGTGTGGTATTGACCACACTAAATGTCTGATTTTAAGCAGCCAGGTTGTGATAGGATGGAAAGCCAACAATTGTTGGAAAGAAGAGAACCTAAGCTTTAATTTGATGTGCAACATGTTTGATTTGAAGCAGGTTTACCAGAAATACAGGAGGATAAGTTAGAATATAAAACTAGTTGGCTGCAGGCCTTTTGAAAACAGCTATATGCAACCATAATTCATCAGTGTGCTGCTAGCCACCAGAAGGGGTAAAATCAACAATGTTGGACTCTATGAAAAGGTCTGAATCTGAGGTTTACATGGAGGTATCACTCCAGTAAATCAGATCATGCTAGCCTGAAAGACCAGGCTAAATATACAGAACAGATTTGACCTCTGACCCAGCTCTGAAAGCTGTGTGGTATTGACCACACTAAATGTCTGATTTTAAGCAGCCAGGTTGTGCTATGATGGAAAGCCAACAATTGATGGAAAGAAGAGAACCTAAGCTTTAATTTGATGTGCAACATGTTTGATTTGAAGCAGGTTTACCAGAAATACAGGAGGATACTTTAGAATATAAAACCAGTTGGCTGCAGGCTTTTTAAAAACAGCTGAATATAACCATAATTCATCAGTGTGCTGCTAGCCACCAGAAGGTTTAAAATGAACAATGTTGGACTCTATGAAAAGGTCTGAATCTGAACTTTAAATTGAGGTGTCACTCCAGTAAATCAGATCATGCTAGCCTGAAAGACCAGGCTAAATATACAGAACAGATTTGACCTCTGACCCAGCTCTGAAAGTTGTGTGGTATTGACCACACTAAATGTCTGATTTTAAGCAGCCAGCTTGTGCTATGATGGAAAGCCAACAATTGATGGAAAGAAGAGAACCTAAGCTTTAATTTGATGTGCAACATGTTTGATTTGAAGCAGGTTTACCAGAAATACAGGAGGATAAGGTAGAATATAAAACCTGTTGGCTGCAGGCCTTTTGAAAACAGCTGAATGTAACCATAATTCATCAGTGTGCTGCTAGCCACCAGAAGGGGTAAAATCAACAATGTTGGAGTCTATGAAAAGGTCTGAATCTGAGCTTTAAATTGAGGTGTCACTCCAGTAAATCAGATCATGCTAGCCTGAAAGACCAGGCTAAATATACAGAACAGATTTGACCTCTGACCCAGCTCTGAAAGCTGTGTGGTATTGACCACACTAAATGTCTGATTTTAAGCAGCCAGGTTGTGCTATGATGGAAAGCCAACAATTGTTGGAAAGAAGAGAACCTAAGCTTTAATTTGATGTGCAACATGTTTGATTTGAAGCAGGTTTACCAGAAATACAGGAGGATAAGTTAGAATATAAAACCAGTTGGCTGCAGGCCTTTTAAAAACAGCTGAATGTAACCATAATTCATCAGTGTGCTGCTAGCCACCAGAAGGTTTAAAATGAACAATATTGGACTCTATGAAAAGGTCTGAATCTGAGCTTTAAATTGAGGTGTCACTCCAGTAAATCAGATCATGCTAGCCTGAAAGACCAGGCTAAATATATAGAACAGATTTGACCTCTGACCCAGCTCTGAAAGCTGTGTGGTATTGACCACACTAAATGTCTGATTTTAAGCAGCCAGGTTGTGCTATGATGGAAAGCCAACAATTAATGGAAAGAAGAGAACCTAAGCTTTAATTTGATGTGCAACATGTTTGATTTGAAGCAGGTTTACCAGAAATAGAGGAGGATAAGTTAGAATATAAAACCTGTTGGCTACAGGCCTTTTGAAAACAGCTGAATGTAACCATAATTCATCAGTGTGCTGCTAGCCACCAGAAGGGTTAAAATCAACAATGTTGGAGTCTATGAAAAGGTCTGAATCTGAGGTTTACATGGAGGTATCATTCCAGTAAATCAGATCATGCTAGCCTGAAAGACCAGGCTAAATATACAGAACAGATTTGACCTCTGACCCAGCTCTGAAAGCTGTGTGGTATTGACCACACTAAATGTCTGATTTTAAGCAGCCAGGTTGTGCTATGATGGAAAGCCAAAAATTGTTGGAAAGAAGAGAACCTAAGCTTTAATTTGATGTGCAACATGTTTGATTTGAAGCAGGTTTACCAGAAATACAGGAGGATAAGGTAGAATATAAAACCAGTTGGCTGCAGGCCTTTTGAAAACAGCTGAATGTAACCATAATTCATCAGTGTGCTGCTAGCCACCAGAAGGGTTAAAATCAACAATGTTGGACTCTATGAAAAGGTCTGAATCTGAGGTTTACATGGAGGTATCACTCCAGTAAATCAGATCATGCTAGCCTGAAAGACCAGGCTAAATATACAGAACAGATTTGACCTCTGACCCAGCTCTGAAAGCTGTGTGGTATTGACCACACTAAATGTCTGATTTTAAGCAGCCAGGTTGTGCTATGATGGAAAGCCAACAATTAATGGAAAGAAGAGAACCTAAGCTTTAATTTGATGTGCAACATGTTTGATTTGAAGCAGGTTTACCAGAAATACAGGAGGATAAGTTAGAATATAAAACCAGTTGGCTGCAGGCCTTTTGAAAACAGCTGAATGTAACCATAATTCATCAGTGTGCTGCTAGCCACCAGAAGGGTTAAAATCAACAATGTTGGAGTCTATGAAAAGGTCTGAATCTGAGCTTTAAATTGAGGTGTCACTCCAGTAAATCAGATCATGCTAGCCTGAAAGACCAGGCTAAATATACAGAACAGATTTGACCTCTGACCCAGCTCTGAAAGCTGTGTGGTATTGACCACACTAAATGTCTGATTTTAAGCAGCCAGCTTGTGCTATGATGGAAAGCCAACAATTGATGGAAAGAAGAGAACCTAAGCTTTAATTTGATGCGCAACATGTTTGATTTGAAGCAGGTTTACCAGAAATACAGGAGGATAAGTTAGAATATAAAACCTGTTGTCTGCAGGCCTTTTGAAAACAGCTGAATGTAACCATAATTCATCAGTTTGCTGCTAGCCACCAGAAGGGGTAAAATCAACAATGTTGGACTCTATGAAAAGGTCTGAATCTGAGCTTTAAATTGAGGTGTCACTCCAGTAAATCAGATCATGCTAGCCTGAAGGACCAGGCTAAATATACAGAACAGATTTGACCTCTGACCCAGCTCTGAAAGCTGTGTGGTATTGACCACACTAAATGTCTGATTTTAAGCAGCCAGGTTGTGCTATGATGGAAAGCCAACAATTGATGGAAAGAAGAGAACCTAAGCTTTAATTTGATGTGCAACATGTTTGATTTGAAGCAGGTTTACCAGAAATACAGGAGGATACTTTAGAATATAAAACCAGTTGGCTGCAGGCTTTTTAAAAACAGCTGAATATAACCATAATTCATCAGTGTGCTGCTAGCCACCAGAAGGTTTAAAATGAACAATGTTGGACTCTATGAAAAGGTCTGAATCTGAGCTTTAAATTGAGGTGTCACTCCAGTAAATCAGATCATGCTAGCCTGAAAGACCAGGCTAAATATACAGAACAGATTTGACCTCTGACCCAGCTCTGAAAGCTGTGTGGTATTGACCACACTAAATGTCTGATTTTAAGCAGCCAGGTTGTGCTATGATGGAAAGCCAACAATTAATGGAAAGAAGAGAACCTAAGCTTTAATTTGATGTGCAACATGTTTGATTTGAAGCAGGTTTACCAGAAATACAGGAGGATAAGTTAGAATATAAAACCTGTTGGCTACAGGCCTTTTGAAAAAACTGAATGTAACCATAATTCATCAGTGTGCTGCTAGCCACCAGAAGGGTTAAAATCAACAATGTTGGACTCTATGAAAAGGTCTGAATCTGAGCTTTAAATTGAGGTGTCACTCCAGTAAATCAGATCATGCTAGCCTGAAAGACCAGGCTAAATATACAGAACAGATTTGACCTCTGACCCAGCTCTGAAAGCTGTGTGGTATTGACCACACTAAATGTCTGATTTTAAGCAGCCAGGTTGTGCTATGATGGAAAGCCAACAATTGTTGGAAAGAAGAGAACCTAAGCTTTAATTTGATGTGCAACATGTTTGATTTGAAGCAGGTTTACCAGAAATACAGGAGGATAAGTTAGAATATAAAACCAGTTGGCTGCAGGCCTTTTGAAAACAGCTGAATGTAACCATAATTCATCAGTGTGCTGCTAGCCACCAGAAGGGTTAAAATCAACAATGTTGGACTCTATGAAAAGGTCTGAATCTGAGGTTTACATGGCGGTATCACTCCAGTAAATCAGATCATGCTAGCCTGAAAGACCAGGCTAAATATACAGAACAGATTTGACCTCTGACCCAGCTCTGAAAGCTGTGTGGTATTGACCACACTAAATGTCTGATTTTAAGCAGCCAGGTTGTGCTATGATGGAAAGCCAACAATTGATGGAAAGAAGAGAACCTAAGCTTTAATTGAATGTGCAACATGTTTGATTTGAAGCAGGTTTACCAGAAATACAGGAGGATAAGGTAGAATATAAAACCAGTTGGCTGCAGGCCTTTTGAAAACAGCTGAATGTAACCATAATTCATCAGTGTGCTGCTAGCCACCAGAAGGGTTAAAATCAACAATGTTGGAGTCTATGAAAAGGTCTGAATCTGAGGTTTACATGGAGGTATCACTCCAGTAAATCAGATCATGCTAGCCTGAAAGACCAGGCTAAATATACAGAACAGATTTGACCTCTGACCCAGCTCTGAAAGCTGTGTGGTATTGACCACACTAAATGTCTGATTTTAAGCAGCCAGGTTGTGCTATGATGGAAAGCCAACAATTGATGGAAAGAAGAGAACCTAAGCTTTAATTTGATGTGCAACATGTTTGATTTGAAGCAGGTTTACCAGAAATACAGGAGGATACTTTAGAATATAAAACCAGTTGGCTGCAGGCTTTTTAAAAACAGCTGAATATAACCATAATTCATCAGTGTGCTGCTAGCCACCAGAAGGTTTAAAATGAACAATGTTGGACTCTATGAAAAGGTCTGAATCTGAGCTTTAAATTGAGGTGTCACTCCAGTAAATCAGATCATGCTAGCCTGAAAGACCAGGCTAAATATACAGAACAGATTTGACCTCTGACCCAGCTCTGAAAGTTGTGTGGTATTGACCACACTAAATGTCTGATTTTAAGCAGCCAGCTTGTGCTATGATGGAAAGCCAACAATTGATGGAAAGAAGAGAACCTAAGCTTTAATTTGATGTGCAACATGTTTGATTTGAAGCAGGTTTACCAGAAATACAGGAGGATAAGGTAGAATATAAAACCTGTTGGCTGCAGGCCTTTTGAAAACAGCTGAATGTAACCATAATTCATCAGTGTGCTGCTAGCCACCAGAAGGGGTAAAATCAACAATGTTGGAGTCTATGAAAAGGTCTGAATCTGAGCTTTAAATTGAGGTGTCACTCCAGTAAATCAGATCATGCTAGCCTGAAAGACCAGGCTAAATATACAGAACAGATTTGACCTCTGACCCAGCTCTGAAAGCTGTGTGGTATTGACCACACTAAATGTCTGATTTTAAGCAGCCAGGTTGTGCTATGATGGAAAGCCAACAATTGTTGGAAAGAAGAGAACCTAAGCTTTAATTTGATGTGCAACATGTTTGATTTGAAGCAGGTTTACCAGAAATACAGGAGGATAAGTTAGAATATAAAACCAGTTGGCTGCAGGCCTTTTAAAAACAGCTGAATGTAACCATAATTCATCAGTGTGCTGCTAGCCACCAGAAGGTTTAAAATGAACAATATTGGACTCTATGAAAAGGTCTGAATCTGAGCTTTAAATTGAGGTGTCACTCCAGTAAATCAGATCATGCTAGCCTGAAAGACCAGGCTAAATATATAGAACAGATTTGACCTCTGACCCAGCTCTGAAAGCTGTGTGGTATTGACCACACTAAATGTCTGATTTTAAGCAGCCAGGTTGTGCTATGATGGAAAGCCAACAATTAATGGAAAGAAGAGAACCTAAGCTTTAATTTGATGTGCAACATGTTTGATTTGAAGCAGGTTTACCAGAAATAGAGGAGGATAAGTTAGAATATAAAACCTGTTGGCTACAGGCCTTTTGAAAACAGCTGAATGTAACCATAATTCATCAGTGTGCTGCTAGCCACCAGAAGGGTTAAAATCAACAATGTTGGAGTCTATGAAAAGGTCTGAATCTGAGGTTTACATGGAGGTATCATTCCAGTAAATCAGATCATGCTAGCCTGAAAGACCAGGCTAAATATACAGAACAGATTTGACCTCTGACCCAGCTCTGAAAGCTGTGTGGTATTGACCACACTAAATGTCTGATTTTAAGCAGCCAGGTTGTGCTATGATGGAAAGCCAACAATTGTTGGAAAGAAGAGAACCTAAGCTTTAATTTGATGTGCAACATGTTTGATTTGAAGCAGGTTTACCAGAAATACAGGAGGATAAGTTAGAATATAAAACCAGTTGGCTGCAGGCCTTTTGAAAACAGCTGAATGTAACCATAATTCATCAGTGTGCTGCTAGCCACCAGAAGGGTTAAAATCAACAATGTTGGACTCTATGAAAAGGTCTGAATCTGAGGTTTACATGGCGGTATCACTCCAGTAAATCAGATCATGCTAGCCTGAAAGACCAGGCTAAATATACAGAACAGATTTGACCTCTGACCCAGCTCTGAAAGCTGTGTGGTATTGACCACACTAAATGTCTGATTTTAAGCAGCCAGGTTGTGCTATGATGGAAAGCCAACAATTGATGGAAAGAAGAGAACCTAAGCTTTAATTGAATGTGCAACATGTTTGATTTGAAGCAGGTTTACCAGAAATACAGGAGGATAAGGTAGAATATAAAACCAGTTGGCTGCAGGCCTTTTGAAAACAGCTGAATGTAACCATAATTCATCAGTGTGCTGCTAGCCACCAGAGGGGTTAAAATCAACAATGTTGGACTCTATGAAAAGGTCTGAATCTGAGGTTTACATGGAGGTATCACTCCAGTAAATCAGATCATGCTAGCCTGAAAGACCAGGCTAAATATACAGAACAGATTTGACCTCTGACCCAGCTCTGAAAGCTGTGTGGTATTGACCACACTAAATGTCTGATTTTAAGCAGCCAGGTTGTGCTATGATGGAAAGCCAACAATTAATGGAAAGAAGAGAACCTAAGCTTTAATTTGATGTGCAACATGTTTGATTTGAAGCAGGTTTACCAGAAATACAGGAGGATAAGTTAGAATATAAAACCAGTTGGCTGCAGGCCTTTTGAAAACAGCTGAATGTAACCATAATTCATCAGTGTGCTGCTAGCCACCAGAAGGTTTAAAATCAACAATGTTGGAGTCTATGAAAAGGTCTGAATCTGAGCTTTAAATTGAGGTGTCACTCCAGTAAATCAGATCATGCTAGCCTGAAAGACCAGGCTAAATATACAGAACAGATTTGACCTCTGACCCAGCTCTGAAAGCTGTGTGGTATTGACCACACTAAATGTCTGATTTTAAGCAGCCAGGTTGTGCTATGATGGAAAGCCAACAATTGTTGGAAAGAAAAGAACCTAAGCTTTAATTTGATGTGCAACATGTTTGATTTGAAGCAGGTTTACCAGAAATACAGGAGGATAAGTTAGAATATAAAACCAGTTGGCTGCAGGCCTTTTAAAAACAGCTGAATGTAACCATAATTCATCAGTGTGCTGCTAGCCACCAGAAGGGTTAAAATCAACAATGTTGGACTCTATGAAAAGGTCTGAATCTGAGGTTTACATGGAGGTATCACTCCAGTAAATCAGATCATGCTAGCCTGAAAGACCAGGCTAAATATACAGAACAGATTTGACCTCTGACCCAGCTCTGAAAGCTGTGTGGTATTGACCACACTAAATGTCTGATTTTAAGCAGCCAGGTTGTGCTATGATGGAAAGCCAACAATTGATGGAAAGAAGAGAACCTAAGCTTTAATTTGATGTGCAACATGTTTGTTTGAAGCAGGTTTACCAGAAATACAGGAGGATACTTTAGAATATAAAACCAGTTGGCTGCAGGCCTTTTAAAAACAGCTGAATATAACCATAATTCATCAGTGTGCTGCTAGCCACCAGAAGGTTTAAAATGAACAATGTTGGAGTCTATGAAAAGGTCTGAATCTGAGCTTTAAATTGAGGTGTCACTCCAGTAAATCAGATCATGCTAGCCTGAAAGACCAGGCTAAATATACAGAACAGATTTGACCTCTGACCCAGCTCTGAAAGTTGTGTGGTATTGACCACACTAAATGTCTGATTTTAAGCAGCCAGGTTGTGCTATGATGGAAAGCCAACAATTGATGGAAAGAAGAGAACCTAAGCTTTAATTTGATGTGCAACATGTTTGATTTGAAGCAGGTTTACCAGAAATACAGGAGGATAAGGTAGAATATAAAACCTGTTGGCTGCAGGCCTTTTGAAAACAGCTGAATGTAACCATAATTCATCAGTGTGCTGCTAGCCACCAGAAGGGGTAAAATCAACAATGTTGGACTCTATGAAAAGGTCTGAATCTGAGCTTTAAATTGAGGTGTCACTCCAGTAAATCAGATCATGCTAGCCTGAAGGACCAGGCTAAATATACAGAACAGATTTGACCTCTGACACAGCTCTGAAAGCTGTGTGGTATTAACCACACTAAATGTCTGATTTTAAGCAGCCAGGTTGTGCTATGATGGAAAGCCAACAATTGATGGAAAGAAGAGAACCTAAGCTTTAATTTGATGTGCAACATGTTTGATTTGAAGCAGGTTTACCAGAAATACAGGAGGATAAGGTAGAATATAAAACCTGTTGGCTGCAGGCCTTTTGAAAACAGCTGAATGTAACCATAATTCATCAGTGTGCTGCTAGCCACCAGAAGGTTTAAAATGAACAATATTGGACTCTATGAAAAGGTCTGAATCTGAGCTTTAAATTGAGGTGTCACTCCAGTAAATCAGATCATGCTAGCCTGAAGGACCAGGCTAAATATACAGAACAGATTTGACCTCTGACCCAGCTCTGAAAGCTGTGTGGTATTGACCACACTAAATGTCTGATTTTAAGCAGCCAGGTTGTGCTATGATGGAAAGCCAACAATTGATGGAAAGAAGAGAACCTAAGCTTTTATTTGATGTGCAACATGTTTGATTTGAAGCAGGTTTACCAGAAATACAGGAGGATACTTTAGAATATAAAACCAGTTGGCTGCAGGCCTTTTGAAAACAGCTGAATATAACCATAATTCATCAGTGTGCTGCTAGCCACCAGAATGTTTAAAATGAACAATGTTGGACTCTATGAAAAGGTCTGAATCTGAGCTTTAAATTGAGGTGTCACTCCAGTAAATCAGATCATGCTAGCCTGAAAGACCAGGCTAAATATACAGAACAGATTTGACCTCTGACCCAGCTCTGAAAGCTGTGTGGTATTGACCACACTAAATGTCTGATTTTAAGCAGCCAGGTTGTGCTATGATGGAAAGCCAACAATTGATGGAAAGAAGAGAACCTAAGCTTTAATTTGATGTGCAACATGTTTGATTTGAAGCAGGTTTACCAGAAATACAGGAGGATACTTTAGAATATAAAACCAGTTGGCTGCAGGCCTTTTAAAAACAGCTGAATATAACCATAATTCATCAGTGTGCTGCTAGCCACCAGAAGGTTTAAAATGAACAATGTTGGAGTCTATGAAAAGGTCTGAATCTGAGCTTTAAATTGAGGTGTCACTCCAGTAAATCAGATCATGCTAGCCTGAAAGACCAGGCTAAATATACAGAACAGATTTGACCTCTGACCCAGCTCTGAAAGTTGTGTGGTATTGACCACACTAAATGTCTGATTTTAAGCAGCCAGCTTGTGCTATGATGGAAAGCCAACAATTGATGGAAAGAAGAGAACCTAAGCTTTAATTTGATGTGCAACATGTTTGATTTGAAGCAGGTTTACCAGAAATACAGGAGGATACTTTAGAATATAAAACCAGTTGGCTGCAGGCCTTTTAAAAACAGCTGAATATAACCATAATTCATCAGTGTGCTGCTAGCCACCAGAAGGTTTAAAATGAACAATGTTGGAGTCTATGAAAAGGTCTGAATCTGAGCTTTAAATTGAGGTGTCACTCCAGTAAATCAGATCATGCTAGCCTGAAAGACCAGGCTAAATATACAGAACAGATTTGACCTCTGACCCAGCTCTGAAAGTTGTGTGGTATTGACCACACTAAATGTCTGATTTTAAGCAGCCAGCTTGTGCTATGATAGAAAGCCAACAATTGATGGAAAGAAGAGAACCTAAGCTTTAATTTGTTGTGCAACATGTTTGATTTGAAGCAGGTTTACCAGAAATACAGGAGGATAAGGTAGAATATAAAACCTGTTGGCTGCAGGCCTTTTGAAAACAGCTGAATGTAACCATAATTCATCAGTGTGCTGCTAGCCACCAGAAGGGGTAAAATCAACAATGTTGGACTCTATGAAAAGGTCTGAATCTGAGCTTTAAATTGAGGTGTCACTCCAGTAAATCAGATCATGCTAGCCTGAAGGACCAGGCTAAATATACAGAACAGATTTGACCTCTGACCCAGCTCTGAAAGCTGTGTGGTATTGACCACACTAAATGTCTGATTTTAAGCAGCCAGGTTGTGCTATGATGGAAAGCCAACAATTGATGGAAAGAAGAGAACCTAAGCTTTAATTTGATGCGCAACATGTTTGATTTGAAGCAGGTTTACCAGAAATACAGGAGGATAAGGTAGAATATAAAACCTGTTGGCTGCAGGCCTTTTGAAAACAGCTGAATGTAACCATAATTCATCAGTGTGCTGCTAGCCACCAGAAGGGTTAAAATCAACAATGTTGGACTCTATGAAAAGGTCTGAATCTGAGGTTTACATGGAGGTATCACTCCAGTAAATCAGATCATGCTAGCCTGAAAGACCAGGCTAAATATACAGAACAGATTTGACCTCTGACCCAGCTCTGAAAGCTGTGTGGTATTGACCACACTAAATGTCTGATTTTAAGCAGCCAGGTTGTGCTATGATGGAAAGCCAACAATTGATGGAAAGAAGAGAACCTAAGCTTTAATTTGATGTGCAACATGTTTGATTTGAAGCAGGTTTACCAGAAATACAGGAGGATAAGTTAGAATATAAAACCAGTTGGCTGCAGGCCTTTTGAAAACAGCTGAATGTAACCATAATTCATCAGTGTGCTGCTAGCCACCAGAAGGGGTAAAATCAACAATGTTGGACTCTATGAAAAGTTCTGAATCTGAGGTTTACATGGAGGTATCACTCCAGTAAATCAGATCATGCTAGCCTGAAAGACCAGGCTAAATATACAGAACAGATTTGACCTCTGACCCAGCTCTGAAAGCTGTGTGGTATTGACCACACTAAATGTCTGATTTTAAGCAGCCAGGTTGTGCTATGATGGAAAGCCAACAATTGATGGAAAGAAGAGAACCTAAGCTTTAATTTGATGTGCAACATGTTTGATTTGAAGCAGGTTTACCAGAAATACAGGAGGATACTTTAGAATATAAAACCAGTTGGCTGCAGGCCTTTTAAAAACAGCTGAATATAACCATAATTCATCAGTGTGCTGCTAGCCACCAGAAGGTTTAAAATGAACAATGTTGGAGTCTATGAAAAGGTCTGAATCTGAGCTTTAAATTGAGGTGTCACTCCAGTAAATCAGATCATGCTAGCCTGAAAGACCAGGCTAAATATACAGAACAGATTTGACCTCTGACCCAGCTCTGAAAGTTGTGTGGTATTGACCACACTAAATGTCTGATTTTAAGCAGCCAGCTTGTGCTATGATGGAAAGCCAACAATTGATGGAAAGAAGAGAACCTAAGCTTTAATTTGTTGTGCAACATGTTTGATTTGAAGCAGGTTTACCAGAAATACAGGAGGATAAGGTAGAATATAAAACCTGTTGGCTGCAGGCCTTTTGAAAACAGCTGAATGTAACCATAATTCATCAGTGTGCTGCTAGCCACCAGAAGGGGTAAAATCAACAATGTTGGACTCTATGAAAAGGTCTGAATCTGAGCTTTAAATTGAGGTGTCACTCCAGTAAATCAGATCATGCTAGCCTGAAGGACCAGGCTAAATATACAGAACAGATTTGACCTCTGACCCAGCTCTGAAAGCTGTGTGGTATTGACCACACTAAATGTCTGATTTTAAGCAGCCAGGTTGTGCTATGATGGAAAGCCAACAATTGATGGAAAGAAGAGAACCTAAGCTTTAATTTGATGCGCAACATGTTTGATTTGAAGCAGGTTTACCAGAAATACAGGAGGATAAGGTAGAATATAAAACCTGTTGGCTGCAGGCCTTTTGAAAACAGCTGAATGTAACCATAATTCATCAGTGTGCTGCTAGCCACCAGAAGGGTTAAAATCAACAATGTTGGACTCTATGAAAAGGTCTGAATCTGAGGTTTACATGGAGGTATCACTCCAGTAAATCAGATCATGCTAGCCTGAAAGACCAGGCTAAATATACAGAACAGATTTGACCTCTGACCCAGCTCTGAAAGCTGTGTGGTATTGACCACACTAAATGTCTGATTTTAAGCAGCCAGGTTGTGCTATGATGGAAAGCCAACAATTGATGGAAAGAAGAGAACCTAAGCTTTAATTTGATGTGCAACATGTTTGATTTGAAGCAGGTTTACCAGAAATACA
The DNA here is from genome assembly GCF_048128805.1 of Centroberyx gerrardi. Taxonomy (NCBI): domain Eukaryota; kingdom Metazoa; phylum Chordata; class Actinopteri; order Beryciformes; family Berycidae; genus Centroberyx; species Centroberyx gerrardi. Next base: position 3,155,347 of record NC_135998.1, on the reverse strand, counting down.
GGAGGATAAGTTAGAATATAAAACCAGTTGGCTGCAGGCCTTTTGAAAACAGCTGAATGTAACCATAATTCATCAGTGTGCTGCTAGCCACCAGAAGGGGTAAAATCAACAATGTTGGACTCTATGAAAAGTTCTGAATCTGAGGTTTACATGGAGGTATCACTCCAGTAAATCAGATCATGCTAGCCTGAAAGACCAGGCTAAATATACAGAACAGATTTGACCTCTGACCCAGCTCTGAAAGCTGTGTGGTATTGACCACACTAAATGTCTGATTTTAAGCAGCCAGGTTGTGCTATGATGGAAAGCCAACAATTGATGGAAAGAAGAGAACCTAAGCTTTAATTTGATGTGCAACATGTTTGATTTGAAGCAGGTTTACCAGAAATACAGGAGGATACTTTAGAATATAAAACCAGTTGGCTGCAGGCCTTTTAAAAACAGCTGAATATAACCATAATTCATCAGTGTGCTGCTAGCCACCAGAAGGTTTAAAATGAACAATGTTGGAGTCTATGAAAAGGTCTGAATCTGAGCTTTAAATTGAGGTGTCACTCCAGTAAATCAGATCATGCTAGCCTGAAAGACCAGGCTAAATATACAGAACAGATTTGACCTCTGACCCAGCTCTGAAAGTTGTGTGGTATTGACCACACTAAATGTCTGATTTTAAGCAGCCAGCTTGTGCTATGATGGAAAGCCAACAATTGATGGAAAGAAGAGAACCTAAGCTTTAATTTGATGTGCAACAAGTTTGATTTGAAGCAGGTTTACCAGAAATACAGGAGGATACTTTAGAATATAAAACCAGTTGGCTGCAGGCCTTTTAAAAACAGCTGAATATAACCATAATTCATCAGTGTGCTGCTAGCCACCAGAAGGTTTAAAATGAACAATGTTGGAGTCTATGAAAAGGTCTGAATCTGAGCTTTAAATTGAGGTGTCACTCCAGTAAATCAGATCATGCTAGCCTGAAAGACCAGGCTAAATATACAGAACAGATTTGACCTCTGACCCAGCTCTGAAAGTTGTGTGGTTTTGACCACACTAAATGTCTGATTTTAAGCAGCCAGCTTGTGCTATGATGGAAAGCCAACAATTGATGGAAAGAAGAGAACCTAAGCTTTAATTTGATGTGCAACATGTTTGATTTGAAGCAGGTTTACCAGAAATACAGGAGGATAAGGTAGAATATAAAACCAGTTGGCTGCAGGCCTTTTGAAAACAGCTGAATGTAACCATAATTCATCAGTGTGCTGCTAGCCACCAGAAGGGTTAAAATCAACAATGTTGGACTCTATGAAAAGGTCTGAATCTGAGGTTTACATGGAGGTATCACTCCAGTAAATCAGATCATGCTAGCCTGAAAGACCAGGCTAAATATACAGAACAGATTTGACCTCTGACCCAGCTCTGAAAGCTGTGTGGTATTGACCACACTAAATGTCTGATTTTAAGCAGCCAGGTTGTGCTATGATGGAAAGTCAAAAATTGTTGGAAAGAAGAGAACCTAAGCTTTAATTTGATGTGCAACATGTTTGATTTGAAGCAGGTTTACCAGAAATACAGGAGGATAAGTTAGAATATAAAACCAGTTGGCTGCAGGCCTTTTGAAAACAGCTGAATGTAACCATAATTCATCAGTGTGCTGCTAGCCACCAGAAGGGGTAAAATCAACAATGTTGGACTCTATGAAAAGGTCTGAATCTGAGGTTTACATGGAGGTATCACTCCAGTAAATCAGATCATGCTAGCCTGAAAGACCAGGCTAAATATACAGAACAGATTTGACCTCTGACCCAGCTCTGAAAGCTGTGTGGTATTGACCACACTAAATGTCTGATTTTAAGCAGCCAGGTTGTGCTATGATGGAAAGCCAACAATTGATGGAAAGAAGAGAACCTAAGCTTTAATTTGATGTGCAACATGTTTGATTTGAAGCAGGTTTACCAGAAATACAGGAGGATACTTTAGAATATAAAACCAGTTGGCTGCAGGCCTTTTAAAAACAGCTGAATATAACCATAATTCATCAGTGTGCTGCTAGCCACCAGAAGGTTTAAAATGAACAATGTTGGAGTCTATGAAAAGGTCTGAATCTGAGCTTTAAATTGAGGTGTCACTCCAGTAAATCAGATCATGCTAGCCTGAAAGACCAGGCTAAATATACAGAACAGATTTGACCTCTGACCCAGCTCTGAAAGTTGTGTGGTATTGACCACACTAAATGTCTGATTTTAAGCAGCCAGCTTGTGCTATGATGGAAAGCCAACAATTGATGGAAAGAAGAGAACCTAAGCTTTAATTTGATGTGCAACATGTTTGATTTGAAGCAGGTTTACCAGAAATACAGGAGGATAAGGTAGAATATAAAACCTGTTGGCTGCAGGCCTTTTGCAAACAGCTGAATGTAACCATAATTCATCAGTGTGCTGCTAGCCACCAGAAGGGGTAAAATCAACAATGTTGGACTCTATGAAAAGGTCTGAATCTGAGCTTTAAATTGAGGTGTCACTCCAGTAAATCAGATCATGCTAGCCTGAAGGACCAGGCTAAATATACAGAACAGATTTGACCTCTGACCCAGCTCTGAAAGCTGTGTGGTATTGACCACACTAAATGTCTGATTTTAAGCAGCCAGGTTGTGCTATGATGGAAAGCCAACAATTAATGGAAAGAAGAGAACCTAAGCTTTAATTTGATGTGCAACATGTTTGATTTGAAGCAGGTTTACCAGAAATACAGGAGGATAAGTTAGAATATAAAACCTGTTGGCTGCAGGCCTTTTGAAAACAGCTGAATGTAACCATAATTCATCAGTGTGCTGCTAGCCACCAGAAGGGGTAAAATCAACAATGTTGGACTCTATGAAAAGGTCTGAATCTGAGCTTTAAATTGAGGTGTCACTCCAGTAAATCAGATCATGCTAGCCTGAAGGACCAGGCTAAATATACAGAACAGATTTGACCTCTGACCCAGCTCTGAAAGCTGTGTGGTATTGACCACACTAAATGTCTGATTTTAAGCAGCCAGGTTGTGCTATGATGGAAAGCCAACAATTGATGGAAAGAAGAGAACCTAAGCTTTAATTTGATGTGCAACATGTTTGATTTGAAGCAGGTTTACCAGAAATACAGGAGGATAAGTTAGAATATAAAACCAGTTGGCTGCAGGCCTTTTGAAAACAGCTGAATGTAACCATAATTCATCAGTGTGCTGCTAGCCACCAGAAGGGGTAAAATCAACAATGTTGGACTCTATGAAAAGTTCTGAATCTGAGGTTTACATGGAGGTATCACTCCAGTAAATCAGATCATGCTAGCCTGAAAGACCAGGCTAAATATACAGAACAGATTTGACCTCTGACCCAGCTCTGAAAGCTGTGTGGTATTGACCACACTAAATGTCTGATTTTAAGCAGCCAGGTTGTGCTATGATGGAAAGCCAACAATTGATGGAAAGAAGAGAACCTAAGCTTTAATTTGATGTGCAACATGTTTGATTTGAAGCAGGTTTACCAGAAATACAGGAGGATACTTTAGAATATAAAACCAGTTGGCTGCAGGCCTTTTAAAAACAGCTGAATATAACCATAATTCATCAGTGTGCTGCTAGCCACCAGAAGGTTTAAAATGAACAATGTTGGAGTCTATGAAAAGGTCTGAATCTGAGCTTTAAATTGAGGTGTCACTCCAGTAAATCAGATCATGCTAGCCTGAAAGACCAGGCTAAATATACAGAACAGATTTGACCTCTGACCCAGCTCTGAAAGTTGTGTGGTATTGACCACACTAAATGTCTGATTTTAAGCAGCCAGCTTGTGCTATGATGGAAAGCCAACAATTGATGGAAAGAAGAGAACCTAAGCTTTAATTTGATGTGCAACATGTTTGATTTGAAGCAGGTTTACCAGAAATACAGGAGGATAAGTTAGAATATAAAACCAGTTGGCTGCAGGCCTTTTGAAAACAGCTGAATGTAACCATAATTCATCAGTGTGCTGCTAGCCACCAGAAGGGGTAAAATCAACAATGTTGGACTCTATGAAAAGTTCTGAATCTGAGGTTTACATGGAGGTATCACTCCAGTAAATCAGATCATGCTAGCCTGAAAGACCAGGCTAAATATACAGAACAGATTTGACCTCTGACCCAGCTCTGAAAGCTGTGTGGTATTGACCACACTAAATGTCTGATTTTAAGCAGCCAGGTTGTGCTATGATGGAAAGCCAACAATTGATGGAAAGAAGAGAACCTAAGCTTTAATTTGATGTGCAACATGTTTGATTTGAAGCAGGTTTACCAGAAATACAGGAGGATACTTTAGAATATAAAACCAGTTGGCTGCAGGCCTTTTAAAAACAGCTGAATATAACCATAATTCATCAGTGTGCTGCTAGCCACCAGAAGGTTTAAAATGAACAATGTTGGAGTCTATGAAAAGGTCTGAATCTGAGCTTTAAATTGAGGTGTCACTCCAGTAAATCAGATCATGCTAGCCTGAAAGACCAGGCTAAATATACAGAACAGATTTGACCTCTGACCCAGCTCTGAAAGTTGTGTGGTATTGACCACACTAAATGTCTGATTTTAAGCAGCCAGCTTGTGCTATGATGGAAAGCCAACAATTGATGGAAAGAAGAGAACCTAAGCTTTAATTTGATGTGCAACATGTTTGATTTGAAGCAGGTTTACCAGAAATACAGGAGGATAAGGTAGAATATAAAACCTGTTGGCTGCAGGCCTTTTGCAAACAGCTGAATGTAACCATAATTCATCAGTGTGCTGCTAGCCACCAGAAGGGGTAAAATCAACAATGTTGGACTCTATGAAAAGGTCTGAATCTGAGCTTTAAATTGAGGTGTCACTCCAGTAAATCAGATCATGCTAGCCTGAAGGACCAGGCTAAATATACAGAACAGATTTGACCTCTGACCCAGCTCTGAAAGCTGTGTGGTATTGACCACACTAAATGTCTGATTTTAAGCAGCCAGGTTGTGCTATGATGGAAAGCCAACAATTAATGGAAAGAAGAGAACCTAAGCTTTAATTTGATGTGCAACATGTTTGATTTGAAGCAGGTTTACCAGAAATACAGGAGGATAAGTTAGAATATAAAACCTGTTGGCTGCAGGCCTTTTGAAAACAGCTGAATGTAACCATAATTCATCAGTGTGCTGCTAGCCACCAGAAGGGGTAAAATCAACAATGTTGGACTCTATGAAAAGGTCTGAATCTGAGCTTTAAATTGAGGTGTCACTCCAGTAAATCAGATCATGCTAGCCTGAAAGACCAGGCTAAATATACAGAACAGATTTGACCTCTGACCCAGCTCTGAAAGTTGTGTGGTATTGACCACACTAAATGTCTGATTTTAAGCAGCCAGCTTGTGCTATGATGGAAAGCCAACAATTGATGGAAAGAAGAGAACCTAAGCTTTAATTTGATGTGCAACATGTTTGATTTGAAGCAGGTTTACCAGAAATACAGGAGGATAAGTTAGAATATAAAACCAGTTGGCTGCAGGCCTTTTGAAAACAGCTGAATGTAACCATAATTCATCAGTGTGCTGCTAGCCACCAGAAGGGGTAAAATCAACAATGTTGGACTCTATGAAAAGTTCTGAATCTGAGGTTTACATGGAGGTATCACTCCAGTAAATCAGATCATGCTAGCCTGAAAGACCAGGCTAAATATACAGAACAGATTTGACCTCTGACCCAGCTCTGAAAGCTGTGTGGTATTGACCACACTAAATGTCTGATTTTAAGCAGCCAGGTTGTGCTATGATGGAAAGCCAACAATTGATGGAAAGAAGAGAACCTAAGCTTTAATTTGATGTGCAACATGTTTGATTTGAAGCAGGTTTACCAGAAATACAGGAGGATACTTTAGAATATAAAACCAGTTGGCTGCAGGCCTTTTAAAAACAGCTGAATATAACCATAATTCATCAGTGTGCTGCTAGCCACCAGAAGGTTTAAAATGAACAATGTTGGAGTCTATGAAAAGGTCTGAATCTGAGCTTTAAATTGAGGTGTCACTCCAGTAAATCAGATCATGCTAGCCTGAAAGACCAGGCTAAATATACAGAACAGATTTGACCTCTGACCCAGCTCTGAAAGTTGTGTGGTATTGACCACACTAAATGTCTGATTTTAAGCAGCCAGCTTGTGCTATGATGGAAAGCCAACAATTGATGGAAAGAAGAGAACCTAAGCTTTAATTTGATGTGCAACATGTTTGATTTGAAGCAGGTTTACCAGAAATACAGGAGGATAAGTTAGAATATAAAACCAGTTGGCTGCAGGCCTTTTGAAAACAGCTGAATGTAACCATAATTCATCAGTGTGCTGCTAGCCACCAGAAGGGGTAAAATCAACAATGTTGGACTCTATGAAAAGTTCTGAATCTGAGGTTTACATGGAGGTATCACTCCAGTAAATCAGATCATGCTAGCCTGAAAGACCAGGCTAAATATACAGAACAGATTTGACCTCTGACCCAGCTCTGAAAGCTGTGTGGTATTGACCACACTAAATGTCTGATTTTAAGCAGCCAGGTTGTGCTATGATGGAAAGCCAACAATTGATGGAAAGAAGAGAACCTAAGCTTTAATTTGATGTGCAACATGTTTGATTTGAAGCAGGTTTACCAGAAATACAGGAGGATACTTTAGAATATAAAACCAGTTGGCTGCAGGCCTTTTAAAAACAGCTGAATATAACCATAATTCATCAGTGTGCTGCTAGCCACCAGAAGGTTTAAAATGAACAATGTTGGAGTCTATGAAAAGGTCTGAATCTGAGCTTTAAATTGAGGTGTCACTCCAGTAAATCAGATCATGCTAGCCTGAAAGACCAGGCTAAATATACAGAACAGATTTGACCTCTGACCCAGCTCTGAAAGTTGTGTGGTATTGACCACACTAAATGTCTGATTTTAAGCAGCCAGCTTGTGCTATGATGGAAAGCCAACAATTGATGGAAAGAAGAGAACCTAAGCTTTAATTTGATGTGCAACATGTTTGATTTGAAGCAGGTTTACCAGAAATACAGGAGGATAAGGTAGAATATAAAACCTGTTGGCTGCAGGCCTTTTGCAAACAGCTGAATGTAACCATAATTCATCAGTGTGCTGCTAGCCACCAGAAGGGGTAAAATCAACAATGTTGGACTCTATGAAAAGGTCTGAATCTGAGCTTTAAATTGAGGTGTCACTCCAGTAAATCAGATCATGCTAGCCTGAAGGACCAGGCTAAATATACAGAACAGATTTGACCTCTGACCCAGCTCTGAAAGCTGTGTGGTATTGACCACACTAAATGTCTGATTTTAAGCAGCCAGGTTGTGCTATGATGGAAAGCCAACAATTAATGGAAAGAAGAGAACCTAAGCTTTAATTTGATGTGCAACATGTTTGATTTGAAGCAGGTTTACCAGAAATACAGGAGGATAAGTTAGAATATAAAACCTGTTGGCTGCAGGCCTTTTGAAAACAGCTGAATGTAACCATAATTCATCAGTGTGCTGCTAGCCACCAGAAGGGGTAAAATCAACAATGTTGGACTCTATGAAAAGGTCTGAATCTGAGCTTTAAATTGAGGTGTCACTCCAGTAAATCAGATCATGCTAGCCTGAAGGACCAGGCTAAATATACAGAACAGATTTGACCTCTGACCCAGCTCTGAAAGCTGTGTGGTATTGACCACACTAAATGTCTGATTTTAAGCAGCCAGGTTGTGCTATGATGGAAAGCCAACAATTGATGGAAAGAAGAGAACCTAAGCTTTAATTTGATGTGCAACATGTTTGATTTGAAGCAGGTTTACCAGAAATACAGGAGGATAAGTTAGAATATAAAACCAGTTGGCTGCAGGCCTTTTAAAAACAGCTGAATGTAACCATAATTCATCAGTGTGCTGCTAGCCACCAGAAGGGGTAAAATCAACAATGTTGGACTCTATGAAAAGTTCTGAATCTGAGGTTTACATGGAGGTATCACTCCAGTAAATCAGATCATGCTAGCCTGAAAGACCAGGCTAAATATACAGAACAGATTTGACCTCTGACCCAGCTCTGAAAGCTGTGTGGTATTGACCACACTAAATGTCTGATTTTAAGCAGCCAGGTTGTGCTATGATGGAAAGCCAACAATTGATGGAAAGAAGAGAACCTAAGCTTTAATTTGATGTGCAACATGTTTGATTTGAAGCAGGTTTACCAGAAATACAGGAGGATACTTTAGAATATAAAACCAGTTGGCTGCAGGCCTTTTAAAAACAGCTGAATATAACCATAATTCATCAGTGTGCTGCTAGCCACCAGAAGGTTTAAAATTAACAATGTTGGAGTCTATGAAAAGGTCTGAATCTGAGCTTTAAATTGAGGTGTCACTCCAGTAAATCAGATCATGCTAGCCTGAAAGACCAGGCTAAATATACAGAACAGATTTGACCTCTGACCCAGCTCTGAAAGTTGTGTGGTATTGACCACACTAAATGTCTGATTTTAAGCAGCCAGCTTGTGCTATGATGGAAAGCCAACAATTGATGGAAAGAAGAGAACCTAAGCTTTAATTTGATGTGCAACATGTTTGATTTGAAGCAGGTTTACCAGAAATACAGGAGGATAAGTTAGAATATAAAACCAGTTGGCTGCAGGCCTTTTGAAAACAGCTGAATGTAACCATAATTCATCAGTGTGCTGCTAGCCACCAGAAGGGGTAAAATCAACAATGTTGGACTCTATGAAAAGTTCTGAATCTGAGGTTTACATGGAGGTATCACTCCAGTAAATCAGATCATGCTAGCCTGAAAGACCAGGCTAAATATACAGAACAGATTTGACCTCTGACCCAGCTCTGAAAGCTGTGTGGTATTGACCACACTAAATGTCTGATTTTAAGCAGCCAGGTTGTGCTATGATGGAAAGCCAACAATTGATGGAAAGAAGAGAACCTAAGCTTTAATTTGATGTGCAACATGTTTGATTTGAAGCAGGTTTACCAGAAATACAGGAGGATACTTTAGAATATAAAACCAGTTGGCTGCAGGCCTTTTAAAAACAGCTGAATATAACCATAATTCATCAGTGTGCTGCTAGCCACCAGAAGGTTTAAAATGAACAATGTTGGAGTCTATGAAAAGGTCTGAATCTAAGCTTTAAATTGAGGTGTCACTCCAGTAAATCAGATCATGCTAGCCTGAAAGACCAGGCTAAATATACAGAACAGATTTGACCTCTGACCCAGCTCTGAAAGTTGTGTGGTATTGACCACACTAAATGTCTGATTTTAAGCAGCCAGCTTGTGCTATGATGGAAAGCCAACAATTGATGGAAAGAAGAGAACCTAAGCTTTAATTTGATGTGCAACATGTTTGATTTGAAGCAGGTTTACCAGAAATACAGGAGGATAAGGTAGAATATAAAACCTGTTGGCTGCAGGCCTTTTGAAAACAGCTGAATGTAACCATAATTCATCAGTGTGCTGCTAGCCACCAGAAGGGGTAAAATCAACAATGTTGGACTCTATGAAAAGGTCTGAATCTGAGCTTTAAATTGAGGTGTCACTCCAGTAAATCAGATCATGCTAGCCTGAAGGACCAGGCTAAATATACAGAACAGATTTGACCTCTGACCCAGCTCTGAAAGCTGTGTGGTATTGACCACACTAAATGTCTGATTTTAAGCAGCCAGCTTGTGCTATAATGGAAAGCCAACAATTGATGGAAAGAAGAGAACCTAAGCTTTAATTTGATGTGCAACATGTTTGATTTGAAGCAGGTTTACCAGAAATACAGGAGGATAAGGTAGAATATAAAACCTGTTGGCTGCAGGCCTTTTGAAAACAGCTGAATGTAACCATAATTCATCAGTGTGCTGCTAGCCACCAGAAGGGGTAAAATCAACAATGTTGGACTCTATGAAAAGGTCTGAATCTGAGCTTTAAATTGAGGTGTCACTCCAGTAAATCAGATCATGCTAGCCTGAAGGACCAGGCTAAATATACAGAACAGATTTGACCTCTGACCCAGCTCTGAAAGCTGTGTGGTATTGACCACACTAAATGTCTGATTTTAAGCAGCCAGGTTGTGCTATCATGGAAAGCCAACAATTGATGGAAAGAAGAGAACCTAAGCTTTAATTTGATGTGCAACATGTTTGATTTGAAGCAGGTTTACCAGAAATACAGGAGGATACTTTAGAATATAAAACCTGTTGGCTGCAGGCCTTTTAAAAACAGCTGAATATAACCATAATTCATCAGTGTGCTGCTAGCCACCAGAAGGTTTAAAATGAACAATGTTGGAGTCTATGAAAAGGTCTGAATCTGAGCTTTAAATTGAGGTGTCACTCCAGTAAATCAGATCATGCTAGCCTGAAAGACCAGGCTAAATATACAGAACAGATTTGACCTCTGACCCAGCTCTGAAAGTTGTGTGGTATTGACCACACTAAATGTCTGATTTTAAGCAGCCAGCTTGTGCTATGATGGAAAGCCAACAATTGATGGAAAGAAGAGAACCTAAGCTTTAATTTGATGTGCAACATGTTTGATTTGAAGCAGGTTTACCAGAAATACAGGAGGATAAGGTAGAATATAAAACCAGTTGGCTGCAGGCCTTTTGAAAACAGCTGAATGTAACCATAATTCATCAGTGTGCTGCTAGCCACCAGAAGGGTTAAAATCAACAATGTTGGACTCTATGAAAAGGTCTGAATCTGAGGTTTACATGGAGGTATCACTCCAGTAAATCAGATCATGCTAGCCTGAAAGACCAGGCTAAATATACAGAACAGATTTGACCTCTGACCCAGCTCTGAAAGCTGTGTGGTATTGACCACACTAAATGTCTGATTTTAAGCAGCCAGGTTGTGCTATGATGGAAAGTCAAAAATTGTTGGAAAGAAGAGAACCTAAGCTTTAATTTGATGTGCAACATGTTTGATTTGAAGCAGGTTTACCAGAAATACAGGAGGATAAGTTAGAATATAAAACCAGTTGGCTGCAGGCCTTTTGAAAACAGCTGAATGTAACCATAATTCATCAGTGTGCTGCTAGCCACCAGAAGGGGTAAAATGAACAATGTTGGACTCTATGAAAAGGTCTGAATCTGAGCTTTAAATTGAGGTGTCACTCCAGTAAATCAGATCATGCTAGCCTGAAGGACCAGGCTAAATATACAGAACAGATTTGACCTCTGACCCAGCTCTGAAAGCTGTGTGGTATTGACCACACTAAATGTCTGATTTTAAGCAGCCAGGTTGCACTATGATGGAAAGCCAACAATTGATGGAAAGAAGAGAACCTAAGCTTTAATTTGATGTGCAACATGTTTGATTTGAAGCAGGTTTACCAGAAATACAGGAGGATAAGGTAGAATATAAAACCAGTTGGCTGCAGGCCTTTTGAAAACAGCTGAATATAACCATAATTCATCAGTGTGCTGCTAGCCACCAGAAGGGTTAAAATCAACAATGTTGGACTCTATGAAAAGGTCTGAATCTGAGGTTTACATGGAGGTATCATTCCAGTAAATCAGATCATGCTAGCCTGAAAGACCAGGCTAAATATACAGAACAGATTTGACCTCTGACCCAGCTCTGAAAGCTGTGTGGTATTGACCATACTAAATGTCTGATTTTAAGCAGCCAGGTTGTGCTATGATGGAAAGCCAACAATTAATGGAAAGAAGAGAACCTAAGCTTTAATTTGATGTGCAACATGTTTGATTTGAAGCAGGTTTACCAGAAATACAGGAGGATAAGTTAGAATATAAAACCTGTTGGCTGCAGGCCTTTTGAAAACAGCTGAATGTAACCATAATTCATCAGTGTGCTGCTAGCCACCAGAAGGGGTAAAATCAACAATGTTGGACTCTATGAAAAGGTCTGAATCTGAGCTTTAAATTGAGGTGTCACTCCAGTAAATCAGATCATGCTAGCCTGAAGGACCAGGCTAAATATACAGAACAGATTTGACCTCTGACCCAGCTCTGAAAGCTGTGTGGTATTGACCACACTAAATGTCTGATTTTAAGCAGCCAGGTTGTGCTATGATGGAAAGCCAACAATTGATGGAAAGAAGAGAACCTAAGCTTTAATTTGATGTGCAACATGTTTGATTTGAAGCAGGTTTACCAGAAATACAGGAGGATAAGGTAGAATATAAAACCTGTTGGCTGCAGGCCTTTTGAAAACAGCTGAATGTAACCATAATTCATCAGTGTGCTGCTAGCCACCAGAAGGGGTAAAATCAACAATGTTGGACTCTATGAAAAGGTCTGAATCTGAGGTTTACATGGAGGTATCACTCCAGTAAATCAGATCATGCTAGCCTGAAAGACCAGGCTAAATATACAGAACAGATTTGACCTCTGACCCAGCTCTGAAAGCTGTGTGGTATTGACCACACTAAATGTCTGATTTTAAGCAGCCAGGTTGTGCTATGATGGAAAGTCAAAAATTGTTGGAAAGAAGAGAACCTAAGCTTTAATTTGATGTGCAACATGTTTGATTTGAAGCAGGTTTACCAGAAATACAGGAGGATAAGTTAGAATATAAAACCTGTTGGCTGCAGGCCTTTTGAAAACAGCTGAATGTAACCATAATTCATCAGTGTGCTGCTAGCCACCAGAAGGGGTAAAATCAACAATGTTGGACTCTATGAAAAGGTCTGAATCTGAGGTTTACATGGAGGTATCACTCCAGTAAATCAGATCATGCTAGCCTGAAAGACCAGGCTAAATATACAGAACAGATTTGACCTCTGACCCAGCTCTGAAAGCTGTGTGGTATTGACCACACTAAATGTCTGATTTTAAGCAGCCAGGTTGTGCTATGATGGAAAGCCAACAATTGATGGAAAGAAGAGAACCTAAGCTTTAATTTGATGTGCAACATGTTTGATTTGAAGCAGGTTTACCAGAAATACAGGAGGATACTTTAGAATATAAAACCAGTTGGCTGCAGGCCTTTTAAAAACAGCTGAATATAACCATAATTCATCAGTGTGCTGCTAGCCACCAGAAGGTTTAAAATGAACAATGTTGGAGTCTATGAAAAGGTCTGAATCTGAGCTTTAAATTGAGGTGTCACTCCAGTAAATCAGATCATGCTAGCCTGAAAGACCAGGCTAAATATACAGAACAGATTTGACCTCTGACCCAGCTCTGAAAGTTGTGTGGTATTGACCACACTAAATGTCTGATTTTAAGCAGCCAGCTTGTGCTATGATGGAAAGCCAACAATTGATGGAAAGAAGAGAACCTAAGCTTTAATTTGATGTGCAACATGTTTGATTTGAAGCAGGTTTACCAGAAATACAGGAGGATAAGGTAGAATATAAAACCTGTTGGCTGCAGGCCTTTTGAAAACAGCTGAATGTAACCATAATTCATCAGTGTGCTGCTAGCCACCAGAAGGGGTAAAATCAACAATGTTGGACTCTATGAAAAGGTCTGAATCTGAGCTTTAAATTGAGGTGTCACTCCAGTAAATCAGATCATGCTAGCCTGAAGGACCAGGCTAAATATACAGAACAGATTTGACCTCTGACCCAGCTCTGAAAGCTGTGTGGTATTGACCACACTAAATGTCTGATTTTAAGCAGCCAGGTTGTGCTATGATGGAAAGCCAACAATTGATGGAAAGAAGAGAACCTAAGCTTTAATTTGATGCGCAACATGTTTGATTTGAAGCAGGTTTACCAGAAATACAGGAGGATAAGTTAGAATATAAAACCTGTTGGCTGCAGGCCTTTTGAAAACAGCTGAATGTAACCATAATTCATCAGTGTGCTGCTAGCCACCAGAAGGGGTAAAATGAACAATGTTGGACTCTATGAAAAGGTCTGAATCTGAGCTTTAAATTGAGGTGTCACTCCAGTAAATCAGATCATGCTAGCCTGAAGGACCAGGCTAAATATACAGAACAGATTTGACCTCTGACCCAGCTCTGAAAGCTGTGTGGTATTGACCACACTAAATGTCTGATTTTAAGCAGCCAGGTTGCACTATGATGGAAAGCCAACAATTGATGGAAAGAAGAGAACCTAAGCTTTAATTTGATGTGCAACATGTTTGATTTGAAGCAGGTTTACCAGAAATACAGGAGGATAAGGTAGAATATAAAACCAGTTGGCTGCAGGCCTTTTGAAAACAGCTGAATATAACCATAATTCATCAGTGTGCTGCTAGCCACCAGAAGGGTTAAAATCAACAATGTTGGACTCTATGAAAAGGTCTGAATCTGAGGTTTACATGGAGGTATCATTCCAGTAAATCAGATCATGCTAGCCTGAAAGATCAGGCTAAATATACAGAACAGATTTGACCTCTGACCCAGCTCTGAAAGCTGTGTGGTATTGACCATACTAAATGTCTGATTTTAAGCAGCCAGGTTGTGCTATGATGGAAAGCCAACAATTAATGGAAAGAAGAGAACCTAAGCTTTAATTTGATGTGCAACATGTTTGATTTGAAGCAGGTTTACCAGAAATACAGGAGGATAAGTTAGAATATAAAACCTGTTGGCTGCAGGCCTTTTGAAAACAGCTGAATGTAACCATAATTCATCAGTGTGCTGCTAGCCACCAGAAGGGGTAAAATCAACAATGTTGGACTCTATGAAAAGGTCTGAATCTGAGCTTTAAATTGAGGTGTCACTCCAGTAAATCAGATCATGCTAGCCTGAAGGACCAGGCTAAATATACAGAACAGATTTGACCTCTGACCCAGCTCTGAAAGCTGTGTGGTATTGACCACACTAAATGTCTGATTTTAAGCAGCCAGGTTGTGCTATGATGGAAAGCCAACAATTGATGGAAAGAAGAGAACCTAAGCTTTAATTTGATGTGCAACATGTTTGATTTGAAGCAGGTTTACCAGAAATACAGGAGGATAAGGTAGAATATAAAACCTGTTGGCTGCAGGCCTTTTGAAAACAGCTGAATGTAACCATAATTCATCAGTGTGCTGCTAGCCACCAGAAGGGGTAAAATCAACAATGTTGGACTCTATGAAAAGGTCTGAATCTGAGGTTTACATGGAGGTATCACTCCAGTAAATCAGATCATGCTAGCCTGAAAGACCAGGCTAAATATACAGAACAGATTTGACCTCTGACCCAGCTCTGAAAGCTGTGTGGTATTGACCACACTAAATGTCTGATTTTAAGCAGCCAGGTTGTGCTATGATGGAAAGTCAAAAATTGTTGGAAAGAAGAGAACCTAAGCTTTAATTTGATGTGCAACATGTTTGATTTGAAGCAGGTTTACCAGAAATACAGGAGGATAAGTTAGAATATAAAACCTGTTGGCTGCAGGCCTTTTGAAAACAGCTGAATGTAACCATAATTCATCAGTGTGCTGCTAGCCACCAGAAGGGGTAAAATCAACAATGTTGGACTCTATGAAAAGGTCTGAATCTGAGGTTTACATGGAGGTATCACTCCAGTAAATCAGATCATGCTAGCCTGAAAGACCAGGCTAAATATACAGAACAGATTTGACCTCTGACCCAGCTCTGAAAGCTGTGTGGTATTGACCACACTAAATGTCTGATTTTAAGCAGCCAGGTTGTGCTATGATGGAAAGCCAACAATTGATGGAAAGAAGAGAACCTAAGCTTTAATTTGATGTGCAACATGTTTGATTTGAAGCAGGTTTACCAGAAATACAGGAGGATACTTTAGAATATAAAACCAGTTGGCTGCAGGCCTTTTAAAAACAGCTGAATATAACCATAATTCATCAGTGTGCTGCTAGCCACCAGAAGGTTTAAAATGAACAATGTTGGAGTCTATGAAAAGGTCTGAATCTGAGCTTTAAATTGAGGTGTCACTCCAGTAAATCAGATCATGCTAGCCTGAAAGACCAGGCTAAATATACAGAACAGATTTGACCTCTGACCCAGCTCTGAAAGTTGTGTGGTATTGACCACACTAAATGTCTGATTTTAAGCAGCCAGCTTGTGCTATGATGGAAAGCCAACAATTGATGGAAAGAAGAGAACCTAAGCTTTAATTTGATGTGCAACATGTTTGATTTGAAGCAGGTTTACCAGAAATACAGGAGGATAAGGTAGAATATAAAACCTGTTGGCTGCAGGCCTTTTGAAAACAGCTGAATGTAACCATAATTCATCAGTGTGCTGCTAGCCACCAGAAGGGGTAAAATCAACAATGTTGGACTCTATGAAAAGGTCTGAATCTGAGCTTTAAATTGAGGTGTCACTCCAGTAAATCAGATCATGCTAGCCTGAAGGACCAGGCTAAATATACAGAACAGATTTGACCTCTGACCCAGCTCTGAAAGCTGTGTGGTATTGACCACACTAAATGTCTGATTTTAAGCAGCCAGGTTGTGCTATGATGGAAAGCCAACAATTGATGGAAAGAAGAGAACCTAAGCTTTAATTTGATGCGCAACATGTTTGATTTGAAGCAGGTTTACCAGAAATACAGGAGGATAAGTTAGAATATAAAACCAGTTGGCTGCAGGCCTTTTGAAAACAGCTGAATGTAACCATAATTCATCAGTGTGCTGCTAGCCACCAGAAGGGGTAAAATCAACAATGTTGGAGTCTATGAAAAGGTCTGAATCTGAGCTTTAAATTGAGGTGTCACTCCAGTAAATCAGATCATGCTAGCCTGAAAGACCAGGCTAAATATACAGAACAGATTTGACCTCTGACCCAGCTCTGAAAGTTGTGTGGTATTGACCACACTAAATGTCTGATTTTAAGCAGCCAGCTTGTGCTATGATGGAAAGCCAACAATTGATGGAAAGAAGAGAACCTAAGCTTTAATTTGATGTGCAACATGTTTGATTTGAAGCAGGTTTACCAGAAATACAGGAGGATAAGGTAGAATATAAAACCTGTTGGCTGCAGGCCTTTTGAAAACAGCTGAATGTAACCATAATTCATCAGTGTGCTGCTAGCCACCAGAAGGGGTAAAATCAACAATGTTGGACTCTATGAAAAGGTCTGAATCTGAGCTTTAAATTGAGGTGTCACTCCAGTAAATCAGATCATGCTAGCCTGAAGGACCAGGCTAAATATACAGAACAGATTTGACCTCTGACCCAGCTCTGAAAGCTGTGTGGTATTGACCACACTAAATGTCTGATTTTAAGCAGCCAGGTTGTGCTATGATGGAAAGCCAACAATTGATGGAAAGAAGAGAACCTAAGCTTTAATTTGATGCGCAACATGTTTGATTTGAAGCAGGTTTACCAGAAATACAGGAGGATAAGTTAGAATATAAAACCAGTTGGCTGCAGGCCTTTTGAAAACAGCTGAATGTAACCATAATTCATCAGTGTGCTGCTAGCCACCAGAAGGGGTAAAATCAACAATGTTGGACTCTATGAAAAGGTCTGAATCTGAGCTTTAAATTGAGGTGTCACTCCAGTAAATCAGATCATGCTAGCCTGACGGACCAGGCTAAATATACAGAACAGATTTGACCTCTGACCCAGCTCTGAAAGCTGTGTGGTATTGACCACACTAAATGTCTGATTTTAAGCAGCCAGGTTGTGCTATGATGGAAAGCCAACAATTGATGGAAAGAAGAGAACCTAAGCTTTAATTTGATGTGCAACATGTTTGATTTGAAGCAGGTTTACCAGAAATACAGGAGGATAAGGTAGAATATAAAACCAGTTGGCTGCAGGCCTTTTGAAAACAGCTGAATGTAACCATAATTCATCAGTGTGCTGCTAGCCACCAGAAGGGGTAAAATCAACAATGTTGGAGTCTATGAAAAGGTCTGAATCTGAGGTTTACATGGAGGTATCACTCCAGTAAATCAGATCATGCTAGCCTGAAAGACCAGGCTAAATATACAGAACAGATTTGACCTCTGACCCAGCTCTGAAAGCTGTGTGGTATTGACCACACTAAATGTCTGATTTTAAGCAGCCAGGTTGTGCTATGATGGAAAGCCAACAATTGATGGAAAGAAGAGAACCTAAGCTTTAATTTGATGCGCAACATGTTTGATTTGAAGCAGGTTTACCAGAAATACAGGAGGATAAGTTAGAATATAAAACCAGTTGGCTGCAGGCCTTTTGAAAACAGCTGAATGTAACCATAATTCATCAGTGTGCTGCTAGCCACCAGAAGGGGTAAAATCAACAATGTTGGACTCTATGAAAAGGTCTGAATCTGAGCTTTAAATTGAGGTGTCACTCCAGTAAATCAGATCATGCTAGCCTGACGGACCAGGCTAAATATACAGAACAGATTTGACCTCTGACCCAGCTCTGAAAGCTGTGTGGTATTGACCACACTAAATGTCTGATTTTAAGCAGCCAGGTTGTGCTATGATGGAAAGCCAACAATTGATGGAAAGAAGAGAACCTAAGCTTTAATTTGATGTGCAACATGTTTGATTTGAAGCAGGTTTACCAGAAATACAGGAGGATAAGGTAGAATATAAAACCAGTTGGCTGCAGGCCTTTTGAAAACAGCTGAATGTAACCATAATTCATCAGTGTGCTGCTAGCCACCAGAAGGGGTAAAATCAACAATGTTGGACTCTATGAAAAGGTCTGAATCTGAGGTTTACATGGAGGTATCACTCCAGTAAATCAGATCATGCTAGCCTGAAAGACCAGGCTAAATATACAGAACAGATTTGACCTCTGACCCAGCTCTGAAAGCTGTGTGGTATTGACCACACTAAATGTCTGATTTTAAGCAGCCAGGTTGTGCTATGATGGAAAGCCAACAATTGATGGAAAGAAGAGAACCTAAGCTTTAATTTGATGTGCAACATGTTTGATTTGAAGCAGCTTTACCAGAAATACAGGAGGATACTTTAGAATATAAAACCAGTTGGCTGCAGGCCTTTTAAAAACAGCTGAATATAACCATAATTCATCAGTGTGCTGCTAGCCACCAGAAGGTTTAAAATGAACAATGTTGGAGTCTATGAAAAGGTCTGAATCTGAGCTTTAAATTGAGGTGTCACTCCAGTAAATCAGATCATGCTAGCCTGAAAGACCAGGCTAAATATACAGAACAGATTTGACCTCTGACCCAGCTCTGAAAGTTGTGTGGTATTGACCACACTAAATGTCTGATTTTAAGCAGCCAGCTTGTGCTATGATGGAAAGCCAACAATTGATGGAAAGAAGAGAACCTAAGCTTTAATTTGATGTGCAACATGTTTGATTTGAAGCAGGTTTACCAGAAATACAGGAGGATAAGTTAGAATATAAAACCTGTTGGCTGCAGGCCTTTTGAAAACAGCTGAATGTAACCATAATTCATCAGTGTGCTGCTAGCCACCAGAAGGGGTAAAATCAACAATGTTGGACTCTATGAAAAGGTCTGAATCTGAGGTTTACATGGAGGTATCACTCCAGTAAATCAGATCATGCTAGCCTGAAAGACCAGGCTAAATATACAGAACAGATTTGACCTCTGACCCAGCTCTGAAAGCTGTGTGGTATTGACCACACTAAATGTCTGATTTTAAGCAGCCAGGTTGTGCTATGATGGAAAGCCAACAATTGATGGAAAGAAGAGAACCTAAGCTTTAATTTGATGTGCAACATGTTTGATTTGAAGCAGGTTTACCAGAAATACAGGAGGATACTTTAGAATATAAAACCAGTTGGCTGCAGGCCTTTTAAAAACAGCTGAATATAACCATAATTCATCAGTGTGCTGCTAGCCACCAGAAGGTTTAAAATGAACAATGTTGGAGTCTATGAAAAGGTCTGAATCTGAGCTTTAAATTGAGGTGTCACTCCAGTAAATCAGATCATGCTAGCCTGAAAGACCAGGCTAAATATACAGAACAGATTTGACCTCTGACCCAGCTCTGAAAGTTGTGTGGTATTGACCACACTAAATGTCTGATTTTAAGCAGCCAGCTTGTGCTATGATGGAAAGCCAACAATTGATGGAAAGAAGAGAACCTAAGCTTTAATTTGATGTGCAACATGTTTGATTTGAAGCAGGTTTACCAGAAATACAGGAGGATAAGTTAGAATATAAAACCTGCTGGCTGCAGGCCTTTTGAAAACAGCTGAATGTAACCATAATTCATCAGTGTGCTGCTAGCCACCAGAAGGGGTAAAATCAACAATGTTGGACTCTATGAAAAGGTCTGAATCTGAGCTTTAAATTGAGGTGTCACTCCAGTAAATCAGATCATGCTAGCCTGAAGGACCAGGCTAAATATACAGAACAGATTTGACCTCTGACCCAGCTCTGAAAGCTGTGTGGTATTGACCACACTAAATGTCTGATTTTAAGCAGCCAGGTTGTGCTATGATGGAAAGCCAACAATTGATGGAAAGAAGAGAACCTAAGCTTTAATTTGATGTGCAACATGTTTGATTTGAAGCAGGTTTACCAGAAATACAGGAGGATAAGGTAGAATATAAAACCTGTTGGCTGCAGGCCTTTTGAAAACAGCTGAATGTAACCATAATTCATCAGTGTGCTGCTAGCCACCAGAAGGGGTAAAATCAACAATGTTGGACTCTATGAAAAGGTCTGAATCTGAGCTTTAAATTGAGGTGTCACTCCAGTAAATCAGATCATGCTAGCCTGAAGGACCAGGCTAAATATACAGAACAGATTTGACCTCTGACCCAGCTCTGAAAGTTGTGTGGTATTGACCACACTAAATGTCTGATTTTAAGCAGCCAGGTTGTGATAGGATGGAAAGCCAACAATTGATTGAAAGAAGAGAACCTAAGCTTTAATTTGATGTGCAACATGTTTGATTTGAAGCAGGTTTACCAGAAATACAGGAGGATAAGTTAGATTATAAAACCTGTTGGCTGCAGGCCTTTTGAAAACAGCTGAATGTAACCATAATTCATCAGTGTGCTGCTAGCCACCAGAAGGGGTAAACTCAACAATGTTGGACTCTATGAAAATGTCTGAATCTGAGCTTTAAATTGAGGTGTCACTCCAGTAAATCAGATCATGCTAGCCTGAAAGACCAGGCTAAATATACAGAACAGATTTGACCTCTGACCCAGCTCTGAAAGCTGTCTGGTATTGACCACACTAAATGTCTGATTTTAAGCAGCCAGGTTGTGATGGGATGGAAAGCCAACAATTGATGGAAAGAAGAGAACCTAAGCTTTAATTTGATGTGCAACATGTTTGATTTGAAGCAGGTTTACCAGAAATACAGGAGGATAAGTTAGAATATAAAACCTGTTGGCTGCGGGCATTTTGAAATCAGCTGAATGTAACCATAATTCATCAGTGTGCTGCTAGCCACCAGAAGGGGTAAACTCAACAATGTTGGACTCTATGAAAAGGTCTGAATCTTAGCATTAAATTGAGGTGTCACTCCAGTAAATCAGATCACGCTCGCCTGAAGGACCAGGCTAAATATACAGAACAGATTTGACCTCTGACCCAGCTCTGAAAGCTGTGTGGTATTGACCACACTAAATGTCTGATTTTAAGTAGCCAGGTTGTGATAGGATGGAAAGCCAACAATTGATGGAAAGAAGAGAACCTAAGCTTTAATTTGATGTGCAACATGTTTGATTTGAAGCAGGTTTACCAGAAATACAGGAGGATAAGTTAGAATATAAAACCTGTTGGCTGCAGGCCTTTTGAAAACAGCTGAATGTAACCATAATTCATCAGTGTGCTGCTATCCACCAGAAGGGGTGAACTCAACAATGTTGGACTCTATGAAAAGGTCTGAATCTGAGCTTTAAATTGAGGTGTCACTCCAGTAAATCAGATCATGCTAGCCTGAAAGACCAGGCTAAATATACAGAACAGATTTGACCTCTGACCCAGCTCTGAAAGCTGTGTGGTATTGACCACACTAAATGTCTGATTTTAAGCAGCCAGGTTGTGATAGGATGGAAAGCCAACAATTGATGGAAAGAAGAGAACCTAAGCTTTAATTTGATGTGCAACATGTTTGATTTGAAGCAGGTTTACCAGAAATACAGGAGGATAAGTTAGAATATAAAACCTGTTGGCTGCGGGCCTTTTGAAAACAGCTGAATATAACCATAATTCATCAGTGTGCTGCTAGCCACCAGAAGGGGTAAACTCAACAATGTTGGACTCTATGAAAAGGTCTGAATCTTAGCTTTAAATTGAGGTGTCACTCCAGTAAATCAGATCATGCTAGCCTGAAAGACCAGGCTAAATATACAGAACAGATTTGACCTCTGACCCAGCTCTGAAAGCTGTGTGGTATTGACCACACTAAATGTCTGATTTTAAGCACCCAGGTTGTGATAGGATGGAAAGCCAACAATTGATGGAAAGAAGAGAACCTAAGCTTTAATTTGATGTGCAACATGTTTGATTTGAAGCAGGTTTACCAGAAATACAGGAGGATAAGTTAGAATATAAAACCTGTTGGCTGCAGGCCTTTTGAAAACAGCTGAATGTAACCATAATTCATCAGTGTGCTGCTATCCACCAGAAGGGGTGAACTCAACAATGTTGGACTCTATGAAAAGGTCTGAATCTGAGCTTTAAATTGAGGTGTCACTCCAGTAAATCAGATCATGCTAGCCTGAAAGACCAGGCTAAATATACAGAACAGATTTGACCTCTGACCCAGCTCTGAAAGCTGTGTGGTATTGACCACACTAAATGTCTGATTTTAAGCAGCCAGGTTGTGATAGGATGGAAAGCCAACAATTGATGGAAAGAAGAGAACCTAAGCTTTAATTTGATGTGCAACATGTTTGATTTGAAGCAGGTTTACCAGAAATACAGGAGGATAAGTTAGAATATAAAACCTGTTGGCTGCGGGCCTTTTGAAAACAGCTGAATATAACCATAATTCATCAGTGTGCTGCTAGCCACCAGAAGGGGTAAACTCAACAATGTTGGACTCTATGAAAAGGTCTGAATCTTAGCTTTAAATTGAGGTGTCACTCCAGTAAATCAGATCATGCTAGCCTGAAAGACCAGGCTAAATATACAGAACAGATTTGACCTCTGACCCAGCTCTGAAAGCTGTGTGGTATTGACCACACTAAATGTCTGATTTTAAGCAGCCAGGTTGTGATAGGATGGAAAGCCAACAATTGATGGAAAGAAGAGAACCTAAGCTTTAATTTGATGTGCAACATGTTTGATTTGAAGCAGGTTTACCAGAAATACAGGAGGATAAATTAGAATATAAAACCTGTTGGCTGCAGGCCTTTTGAAAACAGCTGAATATAACCATAATTCATCAGTGTGCTGCTAGCCACCAGAAGGGGTAAACTCAACAATGTTGGACTCTATGAAAAGGTCTGAATCTTAGCTTTAAATTGAGGTGTCACTCCAGTAAATCAGATCATGCTAGCCTGAAGGACCAGGCTAAATATACAGAACAGATTTGACCTCTGACCCAGCTCTGAAAGCTGTGTGGTATTGACCATACTAAATGTCTGATTTTAAGCAGCCAGGTTGTGATAGGATGGAAAGCCAACAATTGATGGAAAGAAGAGAACCTAAGCTTTAATTTGATGTGCAACATGTTTGATTTGAAGCAGGTTTACCAGAAATACAGGAGGATAAGTTAGAATATAAAACCTGTTGGCTGCAGGCCTTTTGAAAACAGCTGAATGTAACCATAATTCATCAGTGTGCTGCTAGCCACCAGAAGGGGTAAACTCAACAATGTTGGACTCTATGAAAAGGTCTGAATCTTAGTTTTAAATGGAGGTGTCACTCCAGTAAATCAGATCATGCTAGCCTGAAACACCAGGCTAAATATACAGAACAGATTTGACCTCTGACCCAGCTCTGAAAGCTGTGTGGTATTGACCACACTAAATGTCTGATTTTAAGCAGCCAGGTTGTGATAGGATGGAAAGCCAACAATTGATGGAAAGAAGAGAACCTAAGCTTTAATTTGATGTGCAACATGTTTGATTTGAAGCAGGTTTACCAGAAATACAGGAGGATAAGTTAGAATATAAAACCTGTTGGCTGCAGGCCTTTTGAAAACAGCTGAATGTAACCATAATTCATCAGTGTGCTGCTAGCCACCAGAAGGGGTAAACTCAACAATGTTGGACTCTATGAAAAGGTCTGAATCTTAGTTTTATATGGAGGTGTCACTCCAGTAAATCAGATCATGCTAGCCTGAAACACCAGGCTAAATATACAGAACAGATTTGACCTCTGACCCAGCTCTGAAAGCTGTGTGGTATTGACCACACTAAATGTCTGATTTTAAGCAGCCAGGTTGTGCTATGATGGAAAGCCCACAATTGATGGAAAGAAGAGAACCTAAGCTTTAATTTGATGTGCAACATGTTTGATTTGAAGCAGGTTTACCAGAAATACAGGAGGATAAGGTAGAATATAAAACCTGTTGGCTGCAGGCCTTTTGAAAACAGCTGAATGTAACCATAATTCATCAGTGTGCTGCTAGCCACCAGAAGGGGTAAACTCAACAATGTTGGACTCTATGAAAAGGTCTGAATCTTAGCTTTAAATTGAGGTGTCACTCCAGTAAATCAGATCATGCTAGCCTGAAAGACCAGGTTAAATATACAGAACAGATTTGACCTCTGACCCAGCTCTGAAAGCTGTGTGGTATTGACCACACTAAATGTCTGATTTTAAGCAGCCAGGTTGTGATAGGATGGAAAGCCAACAATTGATGGAAAGAAGAGAACCTAAGCTTTAATTTGATGTGCAACATGTTTGATTTGAAGCAGGTTTACCAGAAATACAGGAGGATAAGGTAGAATATAAAACCAGTTGGCTGCAGGCCTTTTGAAAACAGCTGAATGTAACCATAATTCATCAGTGTGCTGCTAGCCACCAGAAGGGGTAAAATCAACAATGTTGGACTCTATGAAAAGGTCTGAATCTGAGCTTTAAATTGAGGTGTCACTCCAGTAAATCAAATCATGCTAGCCTGAAAGACCAGGCTAAATATACAGAACAGATTTGACCTCTGACCCAGCTCTGAAAGCTGTGTGGTATTGATCACACTAAATGTCTGATTTTAAGCAGCCAGCTTGTGATAGGATGGAAAGCCAACAATTGTTGGAAAGAAGAGAACCTAAGCTTTAATTTGATGTGCAACATGTTTGATTTGAAGCAGGTTTACCAGAAATATAGGAGGATAAGGTAGAATATAAAACCAGTTGGCTGCAGGCCTTTTGAAAACAGCTGAATGTAACCATAATTCATCAGTGTGCTGCTAGCCACCAGAAGGGGTAAAATCAACAATGTTGGACTCTATGAAAAGGTCTGAATCTGAGCTTTAAATTGAGGTGTCACTCCAGTAAATCAAATCATGCTAGCCTGAAAGACCAGGCTAAATATACAGAACAGATTTGACCTCTGACCCAGCTCTGAAAGCTGTGTGGTGTTGACCACACTAAATGTCTGATTTTAAGGAGCCAGGTTGTGATAGGATGGAAAGCCAACAATTGATGGAAAGAATAGAACCTAAGCTTTAATTTGATGTGCAACATGTTTGATTTGAAGCAGGTTTACCAGAAATACAGGAGGATAAGTTAGAATATAAAACCTGTTGGCTGCAGGCCTTTTGAAAACAGCTGAATGTAACCATAATTCATCAGTGTGCTGCTATCCACCAGAAGGGGTGAACTAAACAATGTTGGACTCTATGAAAAGGTCTGAATCTGAGCTTTAAATTGAGGTGTCACTCCAGTAAATCAGATCATGCTAGCCTGAAAGACCAGGCTAAATATACAGAACAGATTTGACCTCTGACCCAGCTCTGAAAGCTGTGTGGTATTGACCACACTAAATGTCTGATTTTAAGCAGCCAGGTTGTGATAGGATGGAAAGCCAACAATTGATGGAAAGAAGAGAACCTAAGCTTTAATTTGATGTGCAACATGTTTGATTTGAAGCAGGTTTACCAGAAATACAGGAGGATAAGTTAGAATATAAAACCTGTTGGCTGCGGGCCTTTTGAAAACAGCTGAATATAACCATAATTCATCAGTGTGCTGCTAGCCACCAGAAGGGGTAAACTCAACAATGTTGGACTCTATGAAAAGGTCTGAATCTTAGCTTTAAATTGAGGTGTCACTCCAGTAAATCAGATCATGCTAGCCTGAAAGACCAGGCTAAATATACAGAACAGATTTGACCTCTGACCCAGCTCTGAAAGCTGTGTGGTATTGACCACACTAAATGTCTGATTTTAAGCACCCAGGTTGTGATAGGATGGAAAGCCAACAATTGATGGAAAGAAGAGAACCTAAGCTTTAATTTGATGTGCAACATGTTTGATTTGAAGCAGGTTTACCAGAAATACAGGAGGATAAATTAGAATATAAAACCTGTTGGCTGCAGGCCTTTTGAAAACAGCTGAATATAACCATAATTCATCAGTGTGCTGCTAGCCACCAGAAGGGGTAAACTCAACAATGTTGGACTCTATGAAAAGGTCTGAATCTGAGCTTTAAATTGAGGTGTCACTCCAGTAAATCAGATCATGCTAGCCTGAAGGACCAGGCTAAATATACAGAACAGATTTGACCTCTGACCCAGCTCTGAAAGCTGTGTGGTATTGACCATACTAAATGTCTGATTTTAAGCAGCCAGGTTGTGATAGGATGGAAAGCCAACAATTGATGGAAAGAAGAGAACCTAAGCTTTAATTTGATGTGCAACATGTTTGATTTGAAGCAGCTTTACCAGAAATACAGGAGGATACTTTAGAATATAAAACCAGTTGGCTGCAGGCCTTTTAAAAACAGCTGAATATAACCATAATTCATCAGTGTGCTGCTAGCCACCAGAAGGTTTAAAATGAACAATGTTGGAGTCTATGAAAAGGTCTGAATCTGAGCTTTAAATTGAGGTGTCACTCCAGTAAATCAGATCATGCTAGCCTGAAAGACCAGGCTAAATATACAGAACAGATTTGACCTCTGACCCAGCTCTGAAAGTTGTGTGGTATTGACCACACTAAATGTCTGATTTTAAGCAGCCAGCTTGTGCTATGATGGAAAGCCAACAATTGATGGAAAGAAGAGAACCTAAGCTTTAATTTGATGTGCAACATGTTTGATTTGAAGCAGGTTTACCAGAAATACAGGAGGATAAGTTAGAATATAAAACCTGTTGGCTGCAGGCCTTTTGAAAACAGCTGAATGTAACCATAATTCATCAGTGTGCTGCTAGCCACCAGAAGGGGTAAAATCAACAATGTTGGACTCTATGAAAAGGTCTGAATCTGAGGTTTACATGGAGGTATCACTCCAGTAAATCAGATCATGCTAGCCTGAAAGACCAGGCTAAATATACAGAACAGATTTGACCTCTGACCCAGCTCTGAAAGCTGTGTGGTATTGACCACACTAAATGTCTGATTTTAAGCAGCCAGGTTGTGCTATGATGGAAAGCCAACAATTGATGGAAAGAAGAGAACCTAAGCTTTAATTTGATGTGCAACATGTTTGATTTGAAGCAGGTTTACCAGAAATACAGGAGGATACTTTAGAATATAAAACCAGTTGGCTGCAGGCCTTTTAAAAACAGCTGAATATAACCATAATTCATCAGTGTGCTGCTAGCCACCAGAAGGTTTAAAATGAACAATGTTGGAGTCTATGAAAAGGTCTGAATCTGAGCTTTAAATTGAGGTGTCACTCCAGTAAATCAGATCATGCTAGCCTGAAAGACCAGGCTAAATATACAGAACAGATTTGACCTCTGACCCAGCTCTGAAAGTTGTGTGGTATTGACCACACTAAATGTCTGATTTTAAGCAGCCAGCTTGTGCTATGATGGAAAGCCAACAATTGATGGAAAGAAGAGAACCTAAGCTTTAATTTGATGTGCAACATGTTTGATTTGAAGCAGGTTTACCAGAAATACAGGAGGATAAGTTAGAATATAAAACCTGCTGGCTGCAGGCCTTTTGAAAACAGCTGAATGTAACCATAATTCATCAGTGTGCTGCTAGCCACCAGAAGGGGTAAAATCAACAATGTTGGACTCTATGAAAAGGTCTGAATCTGAGCTTTAAATTGAGGTGTCACTCCAGTAAATCAGATCATGCTAGCCTGAAGGACCAGGCTAAATATACAGAACAGATTTGACCTCTGACCCAGCTCTGAAAGCTGTGTGGTATTGACCACACTAAATGTCTGATTTTAAGCAGCCAGGTTGTGCTATGATGGAAAGCCAACAATTGATGGAAAGAAGAGAACCTAAGCTTTAATTTGATGTGCAACATGTTTGATTTGAAGCAGGTTTACCAGAAATACAGGAGGATAAGGTAGAATATAAAACCTGTTGGCTGCAGGCCTTTTGAAAACAGCTGAATGTAACCATAATTCATCAGTGTGCTGCTAGCCACCAGAAGGGGTAAAATCAACAATGTTGGACTCTATGAAAAGGTCTGAATCTGAGCTTTAAATTGAGGTGTCACTCCAGTAAATCAGATCATGCTAGCCTGAAGGACCAGGCTAAATATACAGAACAGATTTGACCTCTGACCCAGCTCTGAAAGTTGTGTGGTATTGACCACACTAAATGTCTGATTTTAAGCAGCCAGGTTGTGATAGGATGGAAAGCCAACAATTGATTGAAAGAAGAGAACCTAAGCTTTAATTTGATGTGCAACATGTTTGATTTGAAGCAGGTTTACCAGAAATACAGGAGGATAAGTTAGATTATAAAACCTGTTGGCTGCAGGCCTTTTGAAAACAGCTGAATGTAACCATAATTCATCAGTGTGCTGCTAGCCACCAGAAGGGGTAAACTCAACAATGTTGGACTCTATGAAAATGTCTGAATCTGAGCTTTAAATTGAGGTGTCACTCCAGTAAATCAGATCATGCTAGCCTGAAAGACCAGGCTAAATATACAGAACAGATTTGACCTCTGACCCAGCTCTGAAAGCTGTCTGGTATTGACCACACTAAATGTCTGATTTTAAGCAGCCAGGTTGTGATGGGATGGAAAGCCAACAATTGATGGAAAGAAGAGAACCTAAGCTTTAATTTGATGTGCAACATGTTTGATTTGAAGCAGGTTTACCAGAAATACAGGAGGATAAGTTAGAATATAAAACCTGTTGGCTGCGGGCATTTTGAAATCAGCTGAATGTAACCATAATTCATCAGTGTGCTGCTAGCCACCAGAAGGGGTAAACTCAACAATGTTGGACTCTATGAAAAGGTCTGAATCTTAGCATTAAATTGAGGTGTCACTCCAGTAAATCAGATCACGCTCGCCTGAAGGACCAGGCTAAATATACAGAACAGATTTGACCTCTGACCCAGCTCTGAAAGCTGTGTGGTATTGACCACACTAAATGTCTGATTTTAAGTAGCCAGGTTGTGATAGGATGGAAAGCCAACAATTGATGGAAAGAAGAGAACCTAAGCTTTAATTTGATGTGCAACATGTTTGATTTGAAGCAGGTTTACCAGAAATACAGGAGGATAAGTTAGAATATAAAACCTGTTGGCTGCAGGCCTTTTGAAAACAGCTGAATGTAACCATAATTCATCAGTGTGCTGCTATCCACCAGAAGGGGTGAACTCAACAATGTTGGACTCTATGAAAAGGTCTGAATCTGAGCTTTAAATTGAGGTGTCACTCCAGTAAATCAGATCATGCTAGCCTGAAAGACCAGGCTAAATATACAGAACAGATTTGACCTCTGACCCAGCTCTGAAAGCTGTGTGGTATTGACCACACTAAATGTCTGATTTTAAGCAGCCAGGTTGTGATAGGATGGAAAGCCAACAATTGATGGAAAGAAGAGAACCTAAGCTTTAATTTGATGTGCAACATGTTTGATTTGAAGCAGGTTTACCAGAAATACAGGAGGATAAGTTAGAATATAAAACCTGTTGGCTGCGGGCCTTTTGAAAACAGCTGAATATAACCATAATTCATCAGTGTGCTGCTAGCCACCAGAAGGGGTAAACTCAACAATGTTGGACTCTATGAAAAGGTCTGAATCTTAGCTTTAAATTGAGGTGTCACTCCAGTAAATCAGATCATGCTAGCCTGAAAGATCAGGCTAAATATACAGAACAGATTTGACCTCTGACCCAGCTCTGAAAGCTGTGTGGTATTGACCACACTAAATGTCTGATTTTAAGCACCCAGGTTGTGATAGGATGGAAAGCCAACAATTGATGGAAAGAAGAGAACCTAAGCTTTAATTTGATGTGCAACATGTTTGATTTGAAGCAGGTTTACCAGAAATACAGGAGGATAAGTTAGAATATAAAACCTGTTGGCTGCAGGCCTTTTGAAAACAGCTGAATGTAACCATAATTCATCAGTGTGCTGCTATCCACCAGAAGGGGTGAACTCAACAATGTTGGACTCTATGAAAAGGTCTGAATCTGAGCTTTAAATTGAGGTGTCACTCCAGTAAATCAGATCATGCTAGCCTGAAAGACCAGGCTAAATATACAGAACAGATTTGACCTCTGACCCAGCTCTGAAAGCTGTGTGGTATTGACCACACTAAATGTCTGATTTTAAGCAGCCAGGTTGTGATAGGATGGAAAGCCAACAATTGATGGAAAGAAGAGAACCTAAGCTTTAATTTGATGTGCAACATGTTTGATTTGAAGCAGGTTTACCAGAAATACAGGAGGATAAGTTAGAATATAAAACCTGTTGGCTGCGGGCCTTTTGAAAACAGCTGAATATAACCATAATTCATCAGTGTGCTGCTAGCCACCAGAAGGGGTAAACTCAACAATGTTGGACTCTATGAAAAGGTCTGAATCTTAGCTTTAAATTGAGGTGTCACTCCAGTAAATCAGATCATGCTAGCCTGAAAGACCAGGCTAAATATACAGAACAGATTTGACCTCTGACCCAGCTCTGAAAGCTGTGTGGTATTGACCACACTAAATGTCTGATTTTAAGCACCCAGGTTGTGATAGGATGGAAAGCCAACAATTGATGGAAAGAAGAGAACCTAAGCTTTAATTTGATGTGCAACATGTTTGATTTGAAGCAGGTTTACCAGAAATACAGGAGGATAAATTAGAATATAAAACCTGTTGGCTGCAGGCCTTTTGAAAACAGCTGAATATAACCATAATTCATCAGTGTGCTGCTAGCCACCAGAAGGGGTAAACTCAACAATGTTGGACTCTATGAAAAGGTCTGAATCTTAGCTTTAAATTGAGGTGTCACTCCAGTAAATCAGATCATGCTAGCCTGAAGGACCAGGCTAAATATACAGAACAGATTTGACCTCTGACCCAGCTCTGAAAGCTGTGTGGTATTGACCATACTAAATGTCTGATTTTAAGCAGCCAGGTTGTGATAGGATGGAAAGCCAACAATTGATGGAAAGAAGAGAACCTAAGCTTTAATTTGATGTGCAACATGTTTGATTTGAAGCAGGTTTACCAGAAATACAGGAGGATAAGTTAGAATATAAAACCTGTTGGCTGCAGGCCTTTTGAAAACAGCTGAATGTAACCATAATTCATCAGTGTGCTGCTAGCCACCAGAAGGGGTAAACTCAACAATGTTGGACTCTATGAAAAGGTCTGAATCTTAGTTTTAAATGGAGGTGTCACTCCAGTAAATCAGATCATGCTAGCCTGAAACACCAGGCTAAATATACAGAACAGATTTGACCTCTGACCCAGCTCTGAAAGCTGTGTGGTATTGACCACACTAAATGTCTGATTTTAAGCAGCCAGGTTGTGATAGGATGGAAAGCCAACAATTGATGGAAAGAAGAGAACCTAAGCTTTAATTTGATGTGCAACATGTTTGATTTGAAGCAGGTTTACCAGAAATACAGGAGGATAAGTTAGAATATAAAACCTGTTGGCTGCAGGCCTTTTGAAAACAGCTGAATGTAACCATAATTCATCAGTGTGCTGCTAGCCACCAGAAGGGGTAAACTCAACAATGTTGGACTCTATGAAAAGGTCTGAATCTTAGCTTTAAATGGAGGTGTCACTCCAGTAAATCAGATCATGCTAGCCTGAAAGACCAGGCTAAATATACAGAACAGATTTGACCTCTGACCCAGCTCTGAAAGCTGTGTGGTATTGATCACACTAAATGTCTGATTTTAAGCAGCCAGCTTGTGATAGGATGGAAAGCCAACAATTGTTGGAAAGAAGAGAACCTAAGCTTTAATTTGATGTGCAACATGTTTGATTTGAAGCAGGTTTACCAGAAATATAGGAGGATAAGGTAGAATATAAAACCAGTTGGCTGCAGGCCTTTTGAAAACAGCTGAATGTAACCATAATTCATCAGTGTGCTGCTAGCCACCAGAAGGGGTAAAATCAACAATGTTGGACTCTATGAAAAGGTCTGAATCTGAGCTTTAAATTGAGGTGTCACTCCAGTAAATCAAATCATGCTAGCCTGAAAGACCAGGCTAAATATACAGAACAGATTTGACCTCTGACCCAGCTCTGAAAGCTGTGTGGTGTTGACCACACTAAATGTCTGATTTTAAGCAGCCAGGTTGTGATAGGATGGAAAGCCAACAATTGATGGAAAGAAGAGAACCTAAGCTTTAATTTGATGTGCAACATGTTTGATTTGAAGCAGGTTTACCAGAAATACAGGAGGATAAGTTAGAATATAAAACCTGTTGGCTGCAGGCCTTTTGAAAACAGCTGAATGTAACCATAATTCATCAGTGTGCTGCTAGCCACCAGAAGGGGTAAAATCAACAATGTTGGACTCTATGAAAAGGTCTGAATCTTAGCTTTAAATTGAGGTGTCACTCCAGTAAATCAGATCATGCTAGCCTGAAGGACCAGGCTAAATATACAGAACAGATTTGACCTCTGACCCAGCTCTGAAAGCTGTGTGGTATTGACCATACTAAATGTCTGATTTTAAGCAGCCAGGTTGTGATAGGATGGAAAGCCAACAATTGATGGAAAGAAGAGAACCTAAGCTTTAATTTGATGTGCAACATGTTTGATTTGAAGCAGGTTTACCAGAAATACAGGAGGATAAGTTAGAATATAAAACCTGTTGGCTGCAGGCCTTTTGAAAACAGCTGAATGTAACCATAATTCATCAGTGTGCTGCTAGCCACCAGAAGGGGTAAACTCAACAATGTTGGACTCTATGAAAAGGTCTGAATCTTAGTTTTATATGGAGGTGTCACTCCAGTAAATCAGATCATGCTAGCCTGAAACACCAGGCTAAATATACAGAACAGATTTGACCTCTGACCCAGCTCTGAAAGCTGTGTGGTATTGACCACACTAAATGTCTGATTTTAAGCAGCCAGGTTGTGCTATGATGGAAAGCCCACAATTGATGGAAAGAAGAGAACCTAAGCTTTAATTTGATGTGCAACATGTTTGATTTGAAGCAGGTTTACCAGAAATACAGGAGGATAAGGTAGAATATAAAACCTGTTGGCTGCAGGCCTTTTGAAAACAGCTGAATGTAACCATAATTCATCAGTGTGCTGCTAGCCACCAGAAGGGGTAAACTCAACAATGTTGGACTCTATGAAAAGGTCTGAATCTTAGCTTTAAATTGAGGTGTCACTCCAGTAAATCAGATCATGCTAGCCTGAAAGACCAGGTTAAATATACAGAACAGATTTGACCTCTGACCCAGCTCTGAAAGCTGTGTGGTATTGACCACACTAAATGTCTGATTTTAAGCAGCCAGGTTGTGATAGGATGGAAAGCCAACAATTGATGGAAAGAAGAGAACCTAAGCTTTAATTTGATGTGCAACATGTTTGATTTGAAGCAGGTTTACCAGAAATACAGGAGGATAAGGTAGAATATAAAACCAGTTGGCTGCAGGCCTTTTGAAAACAGCTGAATGTAACCATAATTCATCAGTGTGCTGCTAGCCACCAGAAGGGGTAAAATCAACAATGTTGGACTCTATGAAAAGGTCTGAATCTGAGCTTTAAATTGAGGTGTCACTCCAGTAAATCAAATCATGCTAGCCTGAAAGACCAGGCTAAATATACAGAACAGATTTGACCTCTGACCCAGCTCTGAAAGCTGTGTGGTATTGATCACACTAAATGTCTGATTTTAAGCAGCCAGCTTGTGATAGGATGGAAAGCCAACAATTGTTGGAAAGAAGAGAACCTAAGCTTTAATTTGATGTGCAACATGTTTGATTTGAAGCAGGTTTACCAGAAATATAGGAGGATAAGGTAGAATATAAAACCAGTTGGCTGCAGGCCTTTTGAAAACAGCTGAATGTAACCATAATTCATCAGTGTGCTGCTAGCCACCAGAAGGGGTAAAATCAACAATGTTGGACTCTATGAAAAGGTCTGAATCTGAGCTTTAAATTGAGGTGTCACTCCAGTAAATCAAATCATGCTAGCCTGAAAGACCAGGCTAAATATACAGAACAGATTTGACCTCTGACCCAGCTCTGAAAGCTGTGTGGTGTTGACCACACTAAATGTCTGATTTTAAGGAGCCAGGTTGTGATAGGATGGAAAGCCAACAATTGATGGAAAGAATAGAACCTAAGCTTTAATTTGATGTGCAACATGTTTGATTTGAAGCAGGTTTACCAGAAATACAGGAGGATAAGTTAGAATATAAAACCTGTTGGCTGCAGGCCTTTTGAAAACAGCTGAATGTAACCATAATTCATCAGTGTGCTGCTATCCACCAGAAGGGGTGAACTAAACAATGTTGGACTCTATGAAAAGGTCTGAATCTGAGCTTTAAATTGAGGTGTCACTCCAGTAAATCAGATCATGCTAGCCTGAAAGACCAGGCTAAATATACAGAACAGATTTGACCTCTGACCCAGCTCTGAAAGCTGTGTGGTATTGACCACACTAAATGTCTGATTTTAAGCAGCCAGGTTGTGATAGGATGGAAAGCCAACAATTGATGGAAAGAAGAGAACCTAAGCTTTAATTTGATGTGCAACATGTTTGATTTGAAGCAGGTTTACCAGAAATACAGGAGGATAAGTTAGAATATAAAACCTGTTGGCTGCGGGCCTTTTGAAAACAGCTGAATATAACCATAATTCATCAGTGTGCTGCTAGCCACCAGAAGGGGTAAACTCAACAATGTTGGACTCTATGAAAAGGTCTGAATCTTAGCTTTAAATTGAGGTGTCACTCCAGTAAATCAGATCATGCTAGCCTGAAAGACCAGGCTAAATATACAGAACAGATTTGACCTCTGACCCAGCTCTGAAAGCTGTGTGGTATTGACCACACTAAATGTCTGATTTTAAGCACCCAGGTTGTGATAGGATGGAAAGCCAACAATTGATGGAAAGAAGAGAACCTAAGCTTTAATTTGATGTGCAACATGTTTGATTTGAAGCAGGTTTACCAGAAATACAGGAGGATAAATTAGAATATAAAACCTGTTGGCTGCAGGCCTTTTGAAAACAGCTGAATATAACCATAATTCATCAGTGTGCTGCTAGCCACCAGAAGGGGTAAACTCAACAATGTTGGACTCTATGAAAAGGTCTGAATCTGAGCTTTAAATTGAGGTGTCACTCCAGTAAATCAGATCATGCTAGCCTGAAGGACCAGGCTAAATATACAGAACAGATTTGACCTCTGACCCAGCTCTGAAAGCTGTGTGGTATTGACCATACTAAATGTCTGATTTTAAGCAGCCAGGTTGTGATAGGATGGAAAGCCAACAATTGATGGAAAGAAGAGAACCTAAGCTTTAATTTGATGTGCAACATGTTTGATTTGAAGCAGGTTTACCAGAAATACAGGAGGATAAGTTAGAATATAAAACCTGTTGGCTGCAGCCCTTTTGAAAACAGCTGAATGTAACCATAATTCATCAGTGTGCTGCTAGCCACCAGAAGGGGTAAACTCAACAATGTTGGACTCTATGAAAAGGTCTGAATCTTAGTTTTAAATGGAGGTGTCACTCCAGTAAATCAGATCATGCTAGCCTGAAACACCAGGCTAAATATACAGAACAGATTTGACCTCTGACCCAGCTCTGAAAGCTGTGTGGTATTGACCACACTAAATGTCTGATTTTAAGCAGCCAGGTTGTGCTATGATGGAAAGCCAACAATTGATGGAAAGAAGAGAACCTAAGCTTTAATTTGATGTGCAACATGTTTGATTTGAAGCAGGTTTACCAGAAATACAGGAGGATAAGGTAGAATATAAAACCTGTTGGCTGCAGGCCTTTTGAAAACAGCTGAATGTAACCATAATTCATCAGTGTGCTGCTAGCCACCAGAAGGGGTAAACTCAACAATGTTGGACTCTATGAAAAGGTCTGAATCTTAGCTTTAAATTGAGGTGTCACTCCAGTAAATCAGATCATGCTAGCCTGAAAGACCAGGTTAAATATACAGAACAGATTTGACCTCTGACCCAGCTCTGAAAGCTGTGTGGTATTGACCACACTAAATGTCTGATTTTAAGCAGCCAGGTTGTGATAGGATGGAAAGCCAACAATTGATGGAAAGAAGAGAACCTAAGCTTTAATTTGATGTGCAACATGTTTGATTTGAAGCAGGTTTACCAGAAATACAGGAGGATAAGTTAGAATATAAAACCTGTTGGCTGCAGGCCTTTTGAAAACAGCTGAATGTAACCATAATTCATCAGTGTGCTGCTAGCCACCAGAAGGGGTAAACTCAACAATGTTGGACTCTATGAAAAGGTCTGAATCTTAGCTTTAAATGGAGGTGTCACTCCAGTAAATCAGATCATGCTAGCCTGAAAGACCAGGCTAAATATACAGAACAGATTTGACCTCTGACCCAGCTCTGAAAGCTGTGTGGTATTGATCACACTAAATGTCTGATTTTAAGCAGCCAGCTTGTGATAGGATGGAAAGCCAACAATTGTTGGAAAGAAGAGAACCTAAGCTTTAATTTGATGTGCAACATGTTTGATTTGAAGCAGGTTTACCAGAAATATAGGAGGATAAGGTAGAATATAAAACCAGTTGGCTGCAGGCCTTTTGAAAACAGCTGAATGTAACCATAATTCATCAGTGTGCTGCTAGCCACCAGAAGGGGTAAAATCAACAATGTTGGACTCTATGAAAAGGTCTGAATCTGAGCTTTAAATTGAGGTGTCACTCCAGTAAATCAAATCATGCTAGCCTGAAAGACCAGGCTAAATATACAGAACAGATTTGACCTCTGACCCAGCTCTGAAAGCTGTGTGGTGTTGACCACACTAAATGTCTGATTTTAAGCAGCCAGGTTGTGATAGGATGGAAAGCCAACAATTGATGGAAAGAAGAGAACCTAAGCTTTAATTTGATGTGCAACATGTTTGATTTGAAGCAGGTTTACCAGAAATACAGGAGGATAAGTTAGAATATAAAACCTGTTGGCTGCAGGCCTTTTGAAAACAGCTGAATGTAACCATAATTCATCAGTGTGCTGCTAGCCACCAGAAGGGGTAAAATCAACAATGTTGGACTCTATGAAAAGGTCTGAATCTTAGCTTTAAATTGAGGTGTCACTCCAGTAAATCAGATCATGCTAGCCTGAAGGACCAGGCTAAATATACAGAACAGATTTGACCTCTGACCCAGCTCTGAAAGCTGTGTGGTATTGACCATACTAAATGTCTGATTTTAAGCAGCCAGGTTGTGATAGGATGGAAAGCCAACAATTGATGGAAAGAAGAGAACCTAAGCTTTAATTTGATGTGCAACATGTTTGATTTGAAGCAGGTTTACCAGAAATACAGGAGGATAAGTTAGAATATAAAACCTGTTGGCTGCAGGCCTTTTGAAAACAGCTGAATGTAACCATAATTCATCAGTGTGCTGCTAGCCACCAGAAGGGGTAAACTCAACAATGTTGGACTCTATGAAAAGGTCTGAATCTTAGTTTTATATGGAGGTGTCACTCCAGTAAATCAGATCATGCTAGCCTGAAACACCAGGCTAAATATACAGAACAGATTTGACCTCTGACCCAGCTCTGAAAGCTGTGTGGTATTGACCACACTAAATGTCTGATTTTAAGCAGCCAGGTTGTGCTATGATGGAAAGCCCACAATTGATGGAAAGAAGAGAACCTAAGCTTTAATTTGATGTGCAACATGTTTGATTTGAAGCAGGTTTACCAGAAATACAGGAGGATAAGGTAGAATATAAAACCTGTTGGCTGCAGGCCTTTTGAAAACAGCTGAATGTAACCATAATTCATCAGTGTGCTGCTAGCCACCAGAAGGGGTAAACTCAACAATGTTGGACTCTATGAAAAGGTCTGAATCTTAGCTTTAAATTGAGGTGTCACTCCAGTAAATCAGATCATGCTAGCCTGAAAGACCAGGTTAAATATACAGAACAGATTTGACCTCTGACCCAGCTCTGAAAGCTGTGTGGTATTGACCACACTAAATGTCTGATTTTAAGCAGCCAGGTTGTGATAGGATGGAAAGCCAACAATTGATGGAAAGAAGAGAACCTAAGCTTTAATTTGATGTGCAACATGTTTGATTTGAAGCAGGTTTACCAGAAATACAGGAGGATAAGGTAGAATATAAAACCAGTTGGCTGCAGGCCTTTTGAAAACAGCTGAATGTAACCATAATTCATCAGTGTGCTGCTAGCCACCAGAAGGGGTAAAATCAACAATGTTGGACTCTATGA
The DNA here is from genome assembly GCF_048128805.1 of Centroberyx gerrardi. Taxonomy (NCBI): domain Eukaryota; kingdom Metazoa; phylum Chordata; class Actinopteri; order Beryciformes; family Berycidae; genus Centroberyx; species Centroberyx gerrardi. The sequence continues at coordinate 3,116,804 of NC_135998.1, read as the reverse complement.
AAAGGTCTGAATCTGAGCTTTAAATTGAGGTGTCACTCCAGTAAATCAAATCATGCTAGCCTGAAAGACCAGGCTAAATATACAGAACAGATTTGACCTCTGACCCAGCTCTGAAAGCTGTGTGGTATTGATCACACTAAATGTCTGATTTTAAGCAGCCAGCTTGTGATAGGATGGAAAGCCAACAATTGTTGGAAAGAAGAGAACCTAAGCTTTAATTTGATGTGCAACATGTTTGATTTGAAGCAGGTTTACCAGAAATATAGGAGGATAAGGTAGAATATAAAACCAGTTGGCTGCAGGCCTTTTGAAAACAGCTGAATGTAACCATAATTCATCAGTGTGCTGCTAGCCACCAGAAGGGGTAAAATCAACAATGTTGGACTCTATGAAAAGGTCTGAATCTGAGCTTTAAATTGAGGTGTCACTCCAGTAAATCAAATCATGCTAGCCTGAAAGACCAGGCTAAATATACAGAACAGATTTGACCTCTGACCCAGCTCTGAAAGCTGTGTGGTGTTGACCACACTAAATGTCTGATTTTAAGGAGCCAGGTTGTGATAGGATGGAAAGCCAACAATTGATGGAAAGAATAGAACCTAAGCTTTAATTTGATGTGCAACATGTTTGATTTGAAGCAGGTTTACCAGAAATACAGGAGGATAAGTTAGAATATAAAACCTGTTGGCTGCAGGCCTTTTGAAAACAGCTGAATGTAACCATAATTCATCAGTGTGCTGCTATCCACCAGAAGGGGTGAACTAAACAATGTTGGACTCTATGAAAAGGTCTGAATCTGAGCTTTAAATTGAGGTGTCACTCCAGTAAATCAGATCATGCTAGCCTGAAAGACCAGGCTAAATATACAGAACAGATTTGACCTCTGACCCAGCTCTGAAAGCTGTGTGGTATTGACCACACTAAATGTCTGATTTTAAGCAGCCAGGTTGTGATAGGATGGAAAGCCAACAATTGATGGAAAGAAGAGAACCTAAGCTTTAATTTGATGTGCAACATGTTTGATTTGAAGCAGGTTTACCAGAAATACAGGAGGATAAGTTAGAATATAAAACCTGTTGGCTGCGGGCCTTTTGAAAACAGCTGAATATAACCATAATTCATCAGTGTGCTGCTAGCCACCAGAAGGGGTAAACTCAACAATGTTGGACTCTATGAAAAGGTCTGAATCTTAGATTTAAATTGAGGTGTCACTCCAGTAAATCAGATCATGCTAGCCTGAAAGACCAGGCTAAATATACAGAACAGATTTGACCTCTGACCCAGCTCTGAAAGCTGTGTGGTATTGACCACACTAAATGTCTGATTTTAAGCACCCAGGTTGTGATAGGATGGAAAGCCAACAATTGATGGAAAGAAGAGAACCTAAGCTTTAATTTGATGTGCAACATGTTTGATTTGAAGCAGGTTTACCAGAAATACAGGAGGATAAATTAGAATATAAAACCTGTTGGCTGCAGGCCTTTTGAAAACAGCTGAATATAACCATAATTCATCAGTGTGCTGCTAGCCACCAGAAGGGGTAAACTCAACAATGTTGGACTCTATGAAAAGGTCTGAATCTGAGCTTTAAATTGAGGTGTCACTCCAGTAAATCAGATCATGCTAGCCTGAAGGACCAGGCTAAATATACAGAACAGATTTGACCTCTGACCCAGCTCTGAAAGCTGTGTGGTATTGACCATACTAAATGTCTGATTTTAAGCAGCCAGGTTGTGATAGGATGGAAAGCCAACAATTGATGGAAAGAAGAGAACCTAAGCTTTAATTTGATGTGCAACATGTTTGATTTGAAGCAGGTTTACCAGAAATACAGGAGGATAAGTTAGAATATAAAACCTGTTGGCTGCAGCCCTTTTGAAAACAGCTGAATGTAACCATAATTCATCAGTGTGCTGCTAGCCACCAGAAGGGGTAAACTCAACAATGTTGGACTCTATGAAAAGGTCTGAATCTTAGTTTTAAATGGAGGTGTCACTCCAGTAAATCAGATCATGCTAGCCTGAAACACCAGGCTAAATATACAGAACAGATTTGACCTCTGACCCAGCTCTGAAAGCTGTGTGGTATTGACCACACTAAATGTCTGATTTTAAGCAGCCAGGTTGTGCTATGATGGAAAGCCAACAATTGATGGAAAGAAGAGAACCTAAGCTTTAATTTGATGTGCAACATGTTTGATTTGAAGCAGGTTTACCAGAAATACAGGAGGATAAGGTAGAATATAAAACCTGTTGGCTGCAGGCCTTTTGAAAACAGCTGAATGTAACCATAATTCATCAGTGTGATGCTAGCCACCAGAAGGGGTAAACTCAACAATGTTGGACTCTATGAAAAGGTCTGAATCTTAGCTTTAAATTGAGGTGTCACTCCAGTAAATCAGATCATGCTAGCCTGAAAGACCAGGTTAAATATACAGAACAGATTTGACCTCTGACCCAGCTCTGAAAGCTGTGTGGTATTGACCACACTAAATGTCTGATTTTAAGCAGCCAGGTTGTGATAGGATGGAAAGCCAACAATTGATGGAAAGAAGAGAACCTAAGCTTTAATTTGATGTGCAACATGTTTGATTTGAAGCAGGTTTACCAGAAATACAGGAGGATAAGTTAGAATATAAAACCTGTTGGCTGCAGGCCTTTTGAAAACAGCTGAATGTAACCATAATTCATCAGTGTGCTGCTAGCCACCAGAAGGGGTAAACTCAACAATGTTGGACTCTATGAAAAGGTCTGAATCTTAGCTTTAAATGGAGGTGTCACTCCAGTAAATCAGATCATGCTAGCCTGAAAGACCAGGCTAAATATACAGAACAGATTTGACCTCTGACCCAGCTCTGAAAGCTGTGTGGTATTGATCACACTAAATGTCTGATTTTAAGCAGCCAGCTTGTGATAGGATGGAAAGCCAACAATTGTTGGAAAGAAGAGAACCTAAGCTTTAATTTGATGTGCAACATGTTTGATTTGAAGCAGGTTTACCAGAAATATAGGAGGATAAGGTAGAATATAAAACCAGTTGGCTGCAGGCCTTTTGAAAACAGCTGAATGTAACCATAATTCATCAGTGTGCTGCTAGCCACCAGAAGGGGTAAAATCAACAATGTTGGACTCTATGAAAAGGTCTGAATCTGAGCTTTAAATTGAGGTGTCACTCCAGTAAATCAGATCATGCTAGCCTGAAAGACCAGGCTAAATATACAGAACAGATTTGACCTCTGACCCAGCTCTGAAAGCTGTGTGGTATTGACCACACTAAATGTCTGATTTTAAGCAGCCAGGTTGTGCTATGATGGAAAGCCAACAATTGTTGGAAAGAAGAGAACCTAAGCTTTAATTTGATGTGCAACATGTTTGATTTGAAGCAGGTTTACCAGAAATACAGGAGGATAAGGTAGAATATAAAACCTGTTGGCTGCAGGCCTTTTGAAAACAGCTGAATGTAACCATAATTCATCAGTGTGCTGCTAGCCACCAGAAGGTTTAAAATGAACAATGTTGGACACTATGAAAAGGTCTGAATCTGAGCTTTAAATTGAGGTATCACTCCAGTAAATCAGATCATGCTAGCCTGAAAGACCAGGCTAAATATACAGAACAGATTTGACCTCTGACCCAGCTCTGAAAGCTGTGTGGTATTGACCACACTAAATGTCTGATTTTAAGCAGCCAGGTTGTGATAGGATGGAAAGCCAACAATTGATGGAAAGAAGAGAACCTAAGCTTTAATTTGATGTGCAACATGTTTGATTTGAAGCAGGTTTACCAGAAATACAGGAGGATAAGTTAGAATAGAAAACCTGTTGGCTGCAGGCCTTTTGAAAACAGCTGAATGTAACCATGATTAATCAGTGTGCTGCTAGCCACCAGAAGGGGTAAAATCAACAATGTTGGACTCTATGAAAAGGTCTGAATCTGAGCTTTAAATTGAGGTGTCACTCCAGTAAATCAGATCATGCTAGCCTGAAAGACCAGGCTAAATATACAGAACAGATTTGACCTCTGACCCAGCTCTGAAAGCTGTGTGGTATTGACCACACTAAATGTCTGATTTTAAGCAGCCAGGTTGTGCTATGATGGAAAGACAACAATTAATGGAAAGAAGAGAACCTAAGCTTTAATTTGATGTGCAACATGTTTGATTTGAAGCAGGTTTACCAGAAATACAGGAGGATAAGTTAGAATAGAAAACCTGTTGGCTGCAGGCCTTTTGAAAACAGCTGAATGTAACAATAATTTATCAGTGTGCTGCTAGCCACCAGAAGGTTTAAAATGAACAATGTTGGACTCTATGAAAAGGTCTGAATCTGAGCTTTAAATTGAGGTATCACTCCAGTAAATCAGATCATGCTAGCCTGAAAGACCAGGCTAAATATACAGAACAGATTTGACCTCTGACCCAGCTCTGAAAGCTGTGTGGTATTGACCACACTAAACGTCTGATTTTAAGCAGCCAGGTTGTGCTATGATGGAAAGCCAACAATTGTTGGAAAGAAGAGAACCTAAGCTTTAATTTGATGTGCAACATGTTTGATTTGAAGCAGGTTTACCAGAAATACAGGAGGATAAGGTAGAATATAAAACCTGTTGGCTGCAGGCCTTTTGAAAACAGCTGAATGTAACAATAATTCATCAGTGTGCTGCTAGCCACCAGAAGGTTTAAAATGAACAATGTTGGACTCTATGAAAAGGTCTGAGTCTGAGCTTTAAATTGAGGTGTCACTCCAGTAAATCAGATCATGCTAGCCTGAAAGACCAGGCTAAATATACAGAACAGATTTGACCTCTGACCCAGCTCTGAAAGCTGTGTGGTATTGACCACACTAAATGTCTGATTTTAAGCAGCCAGGTTGTGATAGGATGGAAAGCCAACAATTGTTGGAAAGAAGAGAACCTAAGCTTTAATTTGATGTGCAACATGTTTGATTTGAAGCAGGTTTACCAGAAATACAGGAGGATAAGTTAGACTATAAAACCAGTTGGCTGCAGGCCTTTTGAAAACAGCTGAATATAACCATAATTCATCAGTGTGCTGCTAGCCACCAGAAGGGGTAAAATCAACAATGTTGGACTCTATGAAAAGGTCTGAATCTTAGCTTTAAATGGAGGTGTCACTCCAGTAAATCAGATCATGCTAGCCTGAAAGACCAGGCTAAATATACAGAACAGATTTGACCTCTGACCCAGCTCTGAAAGCTGTGTGGTATTGATCACACTAAATGTCTGATTTTAAGCAGCCAGCTTGTGATAGGATGGAAAGCCAACAATTGTTGGAAAGAAGAGAACCTAAGCTTTAATTTGATGTGCAACATGTTTGATTTGAAGCAGGTTTACCAGAAATATAGGAGGATAAGGTAGAATATAAAACCAGTTGGCTGCAGGCCTTTTGAAAACAGCTGAATGTAACCATAATTCATCAGTGTGCTGCTAGCCACCAGAAGGGGTAAAATCAACAATGTTGGACTCTATGAAAAGGTCTGAATCTGAGCTTTAAATTGAGGTGTCACTCCAGTAAATCAGATCATGCTAGCCTGAAAGACCAGGCTAAATATACAGAACAGATTTGACCTCTGACCCAGCTCTGAAAGCTGTGTGGTATTGACCACACTAAATGTCTGATTTTAAGCAGCCAGGTTGTGCTATGATGGAAAGCCAACAATTGTTGGAAAGAAGAGAACCTAAGCTTTAATTTGATGTGCAACATGTTTGATTTGAAGCAGGTTTACCAGAAATACAGGAGGATAAGGTAGAATATAAAACCTGTTGGCTGCAGGCCTTTTGAAAACAGCTGAATGTAACCATAATTCATCAGTGTGCTGCTAGCCACCAGAAGGTTTAAAATGAACAATGTTGGACACTATGAAAAGGTCTGAATCTGAGCTTTAAATTGAGGTATCACTCCAGTAAATCAGATCATGCTAGCCTGAAAGACCAGGCTAAATATACAGAACAGATTTGACCTCTGACCCAGCTCTGAAAGCTGTGTGGTATTGACCACACTAAATGTCTGATTTTAAGCAGCCAGGTTGTGATAGGATGGAAAGCCAACAATTGATGGAAAGAAGAGAACCTAAGCTTTAATTTGATGTGCAACATGTTTGATTTGAAGCAGGTTTACCAGAAATACAGGAGGATAAGTTAGAATAGAAAACCTGTTGGCTGCAGGCCTTTTGAAAACAGCTGAATGTAACCATGATTAATCAGTGTGCTGCTAGCCACCAGAAGGGGTAAAATCAACAATGTTGGACTCTATGAAAAGGTCTGAATCTGAGCTTTAAATTGAGGTGTCACTCCAGTAAATCAGATCATGCTAGCCTGAAAGACCAGGCTAAATATACAGAACAGATTTGACCTCTGACCCAGCTCTGAAAGCTGTGTGGTATTGACCACACTAAATGTCTGATTTTAAGCAGCCAGGTTGTGCTATGATGGAAAGACAACAATTAATGGAAAGAAGAGAACCTAAGCTTTAATTTGATGTGCAACATGTTTGATTTGAAGCAGGTTTACCAGAAATACAGGAGGATAAGTTAGAATAGAAAACCTGTTGGCTGCAGGCCTTTTGAAAACAGCTGAATGTAACAATAATTTATCAGTGTGCTGCTAGCCACCAGAAGGTTTAAAATGAACAATGTTGGACTCTATGAAAAGGTCTGAATCTGAGCTTTAAATTGAGGTATCACTCCAGTAAATCAGATCATGCTAGCCTGAAAGACCAGGCTAAATATACAGAACAGATTTGACCTCTGACCCAGCTCTGAAAGCTGTGTGGTATTGACCACACTAAACGTCTGATTTTAAGCAGCCAGGTTGTGCTATGATGGAAAGCCAACAATTGTTGGAAAGAAGAGAACCTAAGCTTTAATTTGATGTGCAACATGTTTGATTTGAAGCAGGTTTACCAGAAATACAGGAGGATAAGGTAGAATATAAAACCTGTTGGCTGCAGGCCTTTTGAAAACAGCTGAATGTAACAATAATTCATCAGTGTGCTGCTAGCCACCAGAAGGTTTAAAATGAACAATGTTGGACTCTATGAAAAGGTCTGAGTCTGAGCTTTAAATTGAGGTGTCACTCCAGTAAATCAGATCATGCTAGCCTGAAAGACCAGGCTAAATATACAGAACAGATTTGACCTCTGACCCAGCTCTGAAAGCTGTGTGGTATTGACCACACTAAATGTCTGATTTTAAGCAGCCAGGTTGTGATAGGATGGAAAGCCAACAATTGTTGGAAAGAAGAGAACCTAAGCTTTAATTTGATGTGCAACATGTTTGATTTGAAGCAGGTTTACCAGAAATACAGGAGGATAAGTTAGACTATAAAACCAGTTGGCTGCAGGCCTTTTGAAAACAGCTGAATATAACCATAATTCATCAGTGTGCTGCTAGCCACCAGAAGGGGTAAAATCAACAATGTTGGACTCTATGAAAAGGTCTGAGTCTGAGCTTTAAATTGAGGTGTCACTCCAGTAAATCAGATCATGCTAGCCTGAAAGACCAGGCTAAATATACAGAACAGATTTGACCTCTGACCCAGCTCTGAAAGCTGTGTGGTATTGACCACACTAAATGTCTGATTTTAAGCAGCCAGGTTGTGATAGGATGGAAAGCCAACAATTGTTGGAAAGAAGAGAACCTAAGCTTTAATTTGATGTGCAACATGTTTGATTTGAAGCAGGTTTACCAGAAATACAGGAGGATAAGTTAGATTATAAAACCAGTTGGCTGCAGGCCTTTTGAAAACAGCTGAATATAACCATAATTCATCAGTGTGCCGCTAGCCACCAGAAGGTTTAAAATGAACAATGTTGGACTCTATGAAAAGGTCTGAGTCTGAGCTTTAAATTGAGGTGTCACTCCAGTAAATCAGATCATGCTAGCCTGAAAGACCAGGCTAAATATACAGAACAGATTTGACCTCTGACCCAGCTCTGAAAGCTGTGTGGTATTGACCACACTAAATGTCTGATTTTAAGCAGCCAGGTTGTGCTAGGATGGAAAGCCAACAATTGATGGAAAGAAGAGAACCTAAGCTTTAATTTGATGTGCAACATGTTTGATTTGAAGCAGGTTTACCAGAAATACAGGAGGATAAGTTAGAATAGAAAACCTGTTGGCTGCAGGCCTTTTGAAAACAGCTGAATGTAACCATAATTCATCAGTGTGCTGCTAGCCACCAGAAGGGGTAAACTCAACAATGTTGGACTCTATGAAAAGGTCTGAATCTTAGCTTTAAATTGAGGTGTCACTCCAGTAAATCAGATCATGCTAGCCTGAAGGACCAGGCTAAATATACAGAACAGATTTGACCTCTGACCCAGCTCTGAAAGCTGTGTGGTATTGACCACACTAAATGTCTGATTTTAAGCAGCCAGCTTGTGCTATGATGGAAAGCCAACAATTGATGGAAAGAAGAGAACCTAAGCTTTAATTTGATGTGCAACATGTTTGATTTGAAGCAGGTTTACCAGAAATACAGGAGGATAAGTTAGAATATAAAACCTGTTGGCTACAGGCCTTTTGAAAACAGCTGAATGTAACCATAATTCATCAGTGTGCTGCTAGCCACCAGAAAAGGTAAAATGAACAATGTTGGGCTCTATGAAAAGGTCTGAATCTGAGCTTTAAATTGAGGTGTCACTCCAGTAAATCAGATCATGCTAGCCTGAAAGACCAGGCTAAATATACAGAACAGATTTGACCTCTGACCCAGCTCTGAAAGCTGTGTGGTATTGACCACACTAAATGTCTGATTTTAAGCAGCCAGCTTGTGCTATGATGGAAAGCCAACAATTGATGGAAAGAAGAGAACCTAAGCTTTAATTTGATGTGCAACATGTTTGATTTGAAGCAGGTTTACCAGAAATACAGGAGGATAAGTTAGAATATAAAACCTGTTGGCTACAGGCCTTTTAAAAACAGCTGAATGTAACCATAATTCATCAGTGTGCTGCTAGCCACCAGAAGGGGTAAACTCAACAATGTTGGACTCTATGAAAAGGTCTGAATCTTAGCTTTAAATTGAGGTGTCACTCAAGTAAATCAGATCATGCTAGCCTGAAGGACCAGGCTAAATATACAGAACAGATTTGACCTCTGACCCAGCTCTGAAAGCTGTGTGGTATTGACCACACTAAATGTCTGATTTTAAGCAGCCAGGTTGTGCTATGATGGAAAGCCAACAATTGTTGGAAAGAAGAGAACCTAAGCTTTAATTTGATGTGCAACACGTTTGATTTGAAGCAGGTTTACCAGAAATACAGGAGGATAAGTTAGAATATAAAACCAGTTGGCTGCAGGCCTTTTGAAAACAGCTGAATGTAACCATAATTCATCAGTGTGCTGCTAGCCACCAGAAGGGTTAAAATCAACAATGTTGGAGTCTATGAAAAGGTCTGAATCTGAGCTTTAAATTGAGGTGTCACTCCAGTAAATCAGATCATGCTAGCCTGAAAGACCAGGCTAAATATACAGAACAGATTTGACCTCTGACCCAGCTCTGAAAGCTGTGTGGTATTGACCACACTAAATGTCTGATTTTAAGCAGCCAGGTTGTGATAGGATGGAAAGCCAACAATTGTTGGAAAGAAGAGAACCTAAGCTTTAATTTGATGTGCAACACGTTTGATTTGAAGCAGGTTTACCAGAAATACAGGAGGATAAGTTAGAATATAAAACCAGTTGGCTGCAGGCCTTTTGAAAACAGCTGAATGTAACCATAATTCATCAGTGTGCTGCTAGCCACCAGAAGGGTTAAAATCAACAATGTTGGACTCTATGAAAAGGTCTGAATCTGAGCTTTAAATTGAGGTGTCACTCCAGTAAATCAGATCATGCTAGCCTGAAAGACCAGGCTAAATATACAGAACAGATTTGACCTCTGACCCAGCTCTGAAAGCTGTGTGGTATTGACCACACTAGATGTCTGATTTTAAGCAGCCAGGTTGTGCTATGATGGAAAGCCAACAATTGATGGAAAGAAGAGAACCTAAGCTTTAATTTGATGTGCAACATGTTTGATTTGAAGCAGGTTTACCAGAAATACAGGAGGATAAGTTAGAATATAAAACCTGTTGGCTACAGGCCTTTTGAAAACAGCTGAATGTAACCATAATTCATCAGTGTGCTGCTAGCCACCAGAAGGGGTAAAATCAACAATGTTGGACTCTATGAAAAGGTCTGAATCTGAGGTTTACATGGAGGTATCACTCCAGTAAATCAAATCATGCTAGCCTGAAAGACCAGGCTAAATATACAGAACAGATTTGACCTCTGACCCAGCTCTGAAAGCTGTGTGGTATTGACCACACTAGATGTCTGATTTTAAGCAGCCAGGTTGTGCTATGATGGAAAGCCAACAATTGATGGAAAGAAGAGAACCTAAGCTTTAATTTGATGTGCAACATGTTTGATTTGAAGCAGGTTTACCAGAAATACAGGAGGATACGTTAGAATATAAAACCAGTTGGCTGCAGGCCTTTTGAAAACAGCTGAATGTAACCATAATTCATCAGTGTGCTGCTAGCCACCAGAAGGGGTAAAATCAACAATGTTGGACTCTATGAAAAGGTCTGAATCTGAGGTTTACATGGAGGTATCACTCCAGTAAATCAGATCATGCTAGCCTGAAAGACCAGGCTAAATATACAGAACAGATTTGACCTCTGACCCAGCTCTGAAAACTGTGTGGTATTGACCACACTAAATGTCTGATTTTAAGCAGCCAGCTTGTGCTATGATGGAAAGCCAACAATTGTTGGAAAGAAGAGAACCTAAGCTTTAATTTGATGTGCAACATGTTTGATTTGAAGCAGGTTTACCAGAAATACAGGAGGATAAGGTAGAATATAAAACCAGTTGGCTGCAGGCCTTTTGAAAACAGCTGAATGTAACCATAATTCATCAGTGTGCTGCTAGCCACCAGAGGGGTTAAAATCAACAATGTTGGACTCTATGAAAAGGTCTGAATCTGAGGTTTACATGGAGGTATCACTCCAGTAAATCAGATCATGCTAGCCTGAAGGACCAGGCTAAATATACAGAACAGATTTGACCTCTGACCCAGCTCTGAAAGCTGTGTGGTATTGACCACACTAAATGTCTGATTTTAAGCAGCCAGGTTGTGCTATGATGGAAAGCCAACAATTGATGGAAAGAAGAGAACCTAAGCTTTAATTTGATGCGCAACATGTTTGATTTGAAGCAGGTTTACCAGAAATACAGGAGGATAAGTTAGAATAGAAAACCTGTTGGCTACAGGCCTTTTGAAAACAGCTGAATGTAACCATAATTCATCAGTGTGCTGCTAGCCACCAGAAGGGGTAAAATCAACAATGTTGGAGTCTATGAAAAGGTCTGAATCTGAGCTTTAAATTGAGGTGTCACTCCAGTAAATCAGATCATGCTAGCCTGAAAGACCAGGCTAAATATACAGAACAGATTTGACCTCTGACCCAGCTCTGAAAGCTGTGTGGTATTGACCACACTAAATGTCTGATTTTAAGCAGCCAGGTTGTGCTAGGATGGAAAGCCAACAATTGATGGAAAGAAGAGAACCTAAGCTTTAATTTGATGTGCAACATGTTTGATTTGAAGCAGGTTTACCAGAAATACAGGAGGATAAGTTAGAATATAAAACCTGTTGGCTACAGGCCTTTTGAAAACAGCTGAATGTAACCATAATTCATCAGTGTGCTGCTAGCCACCAGAAGGGGTAAAATCAACAATGTTGGACTCTATGAAAAGGTCTGAATCTGAGCTTTAAATTGAGGTGTCACTCCAGTAAATCAGATCATGCTAGCCTGAAAGACCAGGCTAAATATACAGAACAGATTTGACCTCTGACCCAGCTCTGAAAGCTGTGTGGTATTGACCACACTAGATGTCTGATTTTAAGCAGCCAGGTTGTGCTATGATGGAAAGCCAACAATTGATGGAAAGAAGAGAACCTAAGCTTTAATTTGATGTGCAACATGTTTGATTTGAAGCAGGTTTACCAGAAATACAGGAGGATAAGTTAGAATATAAAACCTGTTGGCTACAGGCCTTTTGAAAACAGCTGAATGTAACCATAATTCATCAGTGTGCTGCTAGCCACCAGAAGGGGTAAAATCAACAATGTTGGAGTCTATGAAAAGGTCTGAATCTGAGCTTTAAATTGAGGTGTCACTCCAGTAAATCAGATCATGCTAGCCTGAAAGACCAGGCTAAATATACAGAACAGATTTGACCTCTGACCCAGCTCTGAAAGCTGTGTGGTATTGACCACACTAAATGTCTGATTTTAAGCAGCCAGGTTGTGATAGGATGGAAAGCCAACAATTGTTGGAAAGAAGAGAACCTAAGCTTTAATTTGATGTGCAACATGTTTGATTTGAAGCAGGTTTACCAGAAATACAGGAGGATAAGGTAGAATATAAAACCAGTTGGCTGCAGGCCTTTTGAAAACAGCTGAATGTAACCATAATTCATCAGTGTGCTGCTAGCCACCAGAAGGGTTAAAATCAACAATGTCGGACTCTATGAAAAGGTCTGAATCTGAGGTTTACATGGAGGTGTCACTCCAGTAAATCAGATCATGCTAGCCTGAAAGACCAGGCTAAATATACAGAACAGATTTGACCTCTGACCCAGCTCTGAAAGCTGTGTGGTATTGACCACACTAAATGTCTGATTTTAAGCAGCCAGGTTGTGCTAGGATGGAAAGCCAACAATTGATGGAAAGAAGAGAACCTAAGCTTTAATTTGATGTGCAACATGTTTGATTTGAAGCAGGTTTACCAGAAATACAGGAGGATAAGTTAGAATATAAAACCTGTTGGCTACAGGCCTTTTGAAAACAGCTGAATGTAACCATAATTCATCAGTGTGCTGCTAGCCACCAGAAGGGGTAAAATCAACAATGTTGGACTCTATGAAAAGGTCTGAATCTGAGCTTTAAATTGAGGTGTCACTCCAGTAAATCAGATCATGCTAGCCTGAAAGACCAGGCTAAATATACAGAACAGATTTGACCTCTGACCCAGCTCTGAAAGCTGTGTGGTATTGACCACACTAAATGTCTGATTTTAAGCAGCCAGCTTGTGCTATGATGGAAAGCCAACAATTGTTGGAAAGAAGAGAACCTAAACTTTAATTTGATGTGCAACATGTTTGATTTGAAGCAGGTTTACCAGAAATACAGGAGGATAAGTTAGAATATAAAACTTGTTGGCTGCAGGCCTTTTGAAAACAGCTGAATGTAACCATAATTCATCAGTGTGCTGCTAGCCACCAGAAGGGGTAAAATCAACAATGTTGGAGTCTATGAAAAGGTCTGAATCTGAGCTTTAAATTGAGGTGTCACTCCAGTAAATCAGATCATGCTAGCCTGAAAGACCAGGCTAAATATACAGAACAGATTTGACCTCTGACCCAGCTCTGAAAGCTGTGTGGTATTGACCACACTAGATGTCTGATTTTAAGCAGCCAGGTTGTGCTATGATGGAAAGCCAACAATTGATGGAAAGAAGAGAACCTAAGCTTTAATTTGATGTGCAACATGTTTGATTTGAAGCAGGTTTACCAGAAATACAGGAGGATAAGTTAGAATATAAAACCTGTTGGCTACAGGCCTTTTGAAAACAGCTGAATGTAACCATAATTCATCAGTGTGCTGCTAGCCACCAGAAGGGGTAAAATCAACAATGTTGGACTCTATGAAAAGGTCTGAATCTGAGGTTTACATGGAGGTATCACTCCAGTAAATCAAATCATGCTAGCCTGAAAGACCAGGCTAAATATACAGAACAGATTTGACCTCTGACCCAGCTCTGAAAGCTGTGTGGTATTGACCACACTAAATGTCTGATTTTAAGCAGCCAGGTTGTGCTATGATGGAAAGCCAACAATTGATGGAAAGAAGAGAACCTAAGCTTTAATTTGATGCGCAACATGTTTGATTTGAAGCAGGTTTACCAGAAATACAGGAGGATAAGTTAGAATAGAAAACCTGTTGGCTACAGGCCTTTTGAAAACAGCTGAATGTAACCATAATTCATCAGTGTGCTGCTAGCCACCAGAAGGGGTAAAATCAACAATGTTGGAGTCTATGAAAAGGTCTGAATCTGAGCTTTAAATTGAGGTGTCACTCCAGTAAATCAGATCATGCTAGCCTGAAAGACCAGGCTAAATATACAGAACAGATTTGACCTCTGACCCAGCTCTGAAAGCTGTGTGGTATTGACCACACTAAATGTCTGATTTTAAGCAGCCAGGTTGTGCTAGGATGGAAAGCCAACAATTGATGGAAAGAAGAGAACCTAAGCTTTAATTTGATGTGCAACATGTTTGATTTGAAGCAGGTTTACCAGAAATACAGGAGGATAAGTTAGAATATAAAACCTGTTGGCTACAGGCCTTTTGAAAACAGCTGAATGTAACCATAATTCATCAGTGTGCTGCTAGCCACCAGAAGGGGTAAAATCAACAATGTTGGACTCTATGAAAAGGTCTGAATCTGAGCTTTAAATTGAGGTGTCACTCCAGTAAATCAGATCATGCTAGCCTGAAAGACCAGGCTAAATATACAGAACAGATTTGACCTCTGACCCAGCTCTGAAAGCTGTGTGGTATTGACCACACTAGATGTCTGATTTTAAGCAGCCAGGTTGTGCTATGATGGAAAGCCAACAATTGATGGAAAGAAGAGAACCTAAGCTTTAATTTGATGTGCAACATGTTTGATTTGAAGCAGGTTTACCAGAAATACAGGAGGATAAGTTAGAATAGAAAACCTGTTGGCTACAGAACTTTTGAAAACAGCTGAATGTAACCATAATTCATCAGTGTGCTGCTAGCCACCAGAAGGGGTAAAATCAACAATGTTGGAGTCTATGAAAAGGTCTGAATCTGAGCTTTAAATTGAGGTGTCACTCCAGTAAATCAGATCATGCTAGCCTGAAAGACCAGGCTAAATATACAGAACAGATTTGACCTCTGACCCAGCTCTGAAAGCTGTGTGGTATTGACCACACTAAATGTCTGATTTTAAGCAGCCAGGTTGTGATAGGATGGAAAGCCAACAATTGTTGGAAAGAAGAGAACCTAAGCTTTAATTTGATGTGCAACATGTTTGATTTGAAGCAGGTTTACCAGAAATACAGGAGGATAAGTTAGAATATAAAACCAGTTGGCTGCAGGCCTTTTGAAAACAGCTGAATGTAACCATAATTCATCAGTGTGCTGCTAGGCACCAGAAGGGTTAAAATCAACAATGTTGGAGTCTATGAAAAGGTCTGAATCTGAGCTTTAAATTGAGGTGTCACTCCAGTAAATCAGATCATGCTAGCCTGAAAGACCAGGCTAAATATACAGAACAGATTTGACCTCTGACCCAGCTCTGAAAGCTGTGTGGTATTGACCACACTAGATGTCTGATTTTAAGCAGCCAGGTTGTGCTATGATGGAAAGCCAACAATTGATGGAAAGAAGAGAACCTAAGCTTTAATTTGATGTGCAACATGTTTGATTTGAAGCAGGTTTACCAGAAATACAGGAGGATAAGTTAGAATATAAAACCTGTTGGCTACAGGCCTTTTGAAAACAGCTGAATGTAACCATAATTCATCAGTGTGCTGCTAGCCACCAGAAGGGGTAAAATCAACAATGTTGGACTCTATGAAAAGGTCTGAATCTGAGGTTTACATGGAGGTATCACTCCAGTAAATCAAATCATGCTAGCCTGAAAGACCAGGCTAAATATACAGAACAGATTTGACCTCTGACCCAGCTCTGAAAGCTGTGTGGTATTGACCACACTAAATGTCTGATTTTAAGCAGCCAGGTTGTGCTATGATGGAAAGCCAACAATTGATGGAAAGAAGAGAACCTAAGCTTTAATTTGATGCGCAACATGTTTGATTTGAAGCAGGTTTACCAGAAATACAGGAGGATAAGTTAGAATAGAAAACCTGTTGGCTACAGGCCTTTTGAAAACAGCTGAATGTAACCATAATTCATCAGTGTGCTGCTAGCCACCAGAAGGGGTAAAATCAACAATGTTGGAGTCTATGAAAAGGTCTGAATCTGAGCTTTAAATTGAGGTGTCACTCCAGTAAATCAGATCATGCTAGCCTGAAAGACCAGGCTAAATATACAGAACAGATTTGACCTCTGACCCAGCTCTGAAAGCTGTGTGGTATTGACCACACTAAATGTCTGATTTTAAGCAGCCAGGTTGTGCTAGGATGGAAAGCCAACAATTGATGGAAAGAAGAGAACCTAAGCTTTAATTTGATGTGCAACATGTTTGATTTGAAGCAGGTTTACCAGAAATACAGGAGGATAAGTTAGAATATAAAACCTGTTGGCTACAGGCCTTTTGAAAACAGCTGAATGTAACCATAATTCATCAGTGTGCTGCTAGCCACCAGAAGGGGTAAAATCAACAATGTTGGACTCTATGAAAAGGTCTGAATCTGAGCTTTAAATTGAGGTGTCACTCCAGTAAATCAGATCATGCTAGCCTGAAAGACCAGGCTAAATATACAGAACAGATTTGACCTCTGACCCAGCTCTGAAAGCTGTGTGGTATTGACCACACTAGATGTCTGATTTTAAGCAGCCAGGTTGTGCTATGATGGAAAGCCAACAATTGATGGAAAGAAGAGAACCTAAGCTTTAATTTGATGTGCAACATGTTTGATTTGAAGCAGGTTTACCAGAAATACAGGAGGATAAGTTAGAATAGAAAACCTGTTGGCTACAGGCCTTTTGAAAACAGCTGAATGTAACCATAATTCATCAGTGTGCTGCTAGCCACCAGAAGGGGTAAAATCAACAATGTTGGAGTCTATGAAAAGGTCTGAATCTGAGCTTTAAATTGAGGTGTCACTCCAGTAAATCAGATCATGCTAGCCTGAAAGACCAGGCTAAATATACAGAACAGATTTGACCTCTGACCCAGCTCTGAAAGCTGTGTGGTATTGACCACACTAAATGTCTGATTTTAAGCAGCCAGGTTGTGATAGGATGGAAAGCCAACAATTGTTGGAAAGAAGAGAACCTAAGCTTTAATTTGATGTGCAACATGTTTGATTTGAAGCAGGTTTACCAGAAATACAGGAGGATAAGTTAGAATATAAAACCAGTTGGCTGCAGGCCTTTTGAAAACAGCTGAATGTAACCATAATTCATCAGTGTGCTGCTAGCCACCAGAAGGGTTAAAATCAACAATGTTGGAGTCTATGAAAAGGTCTGAATCTGAGCTTTAAATTGAGGTGTCACTCCAGTAAATCAGATCATGCTAGCCTGAAAGACCAGGCTAAATATACAGAACAGATTTGACCTCTGACCCAGCTCTGAAAGCTGTGTGGTATTGACCACACTAGATGTCTGATTTTAAGCAGCCAGGTTGTGCTATGATGGAAAGCCAACAATTGTTGGAAAGAAGAGAACCTAAGCTTTAATTTGATGTGCAACATGTTTGATTTGAAGCAGGTTTACCAGAAATACAGGAGGATAAGTTAGAATATAAAACCTGTTGGCTACAGGCCTTTTGAAAACAGCTGAATGTAACCATAATTCATCAGTGTTCTGCTAGCCACCAGAAGGGGTAAAATCAACAATGTTGGAGTCTATGAAAAGGTCTGAATCTGAGCTTTAAATTGAGGTGTCACTCCAGTAAATCAGATCATGCTAGCCTGAAAGACCAGGCTAAATATACAGAACAGATTTGACCTCTGACCCAGCTCTGAAAGCTGTGTGGTATTGACCACACTAAATGTCTGATTTTAAGCAGCCAGGTTGTGCTATGATGGAAAGCCAACAATTGATGGAAAGAAGAGAACCTAAGCTTTAATTTGATGCGCAACATGTTTGATTTGAAGCAGGTTTACCAGAAATACAGGAGGATAAGTTAGAATAGAAAACCTGTTGGCTACAGGCCTTTTGAAAACAGCTGAATGTAACCATAATTCATCAGTGTGCTGCTAGCCACCAGAAGGGGTAAAATCAACAATGTTGGAGTCTATGAAAAGGTCTGAATCTGAGCTTTAAATTGAGGTGTCACTCCAGTAAATCAGATCATGCTAGCCTGAAAGACCAGGCTAAATATACAGAACAGATTTGACCTCTGACCCAGCTCTGAAAGCTGTGTGGTATTGACCACACTAAATGTCTGATTTTAAGCAGCCAGGTTGTGCTATGATGGAAAGCCAACAATTGATGGAAAGAAGAGAACCTAAGCTTTAATTTGATGTGCAACATGTTTGATTTGAAGCAGGTTTACCAGAAATACAGGAGGATAAGTTAGAATATAAAACCTGTTGGCTACAGGCCTTTTGAAAACAGCTGAATGTAACCATAATTCATCAGTGTGCTGCTAGCCACCAGAAGGGGTAAAATCAACAATGTTGGAGTCTATGAAAAGGTCTGAATCTGAGCTTTAAATTGAGGTGTCACTCCAGTAAATCAGATCATGCTAGCCTGAAAGACCAGGCTAAATATACAGAACAGATTTGACCTCTGACCCAGCTCTGAAAGCTGTGTGGTATTGACCACACTAAATGTCTGATTTTAAGCAGCCAGGTTGTGATAGGATGGAAAGCCAACAATTGTTGGAAAGAAGAGAACCTAAGCTTTAATTTGATGTGCAACACGTTTGATTTGAAGCAGGTTTACCAGAAATACAGGAGGATAAGTTAGAATATAAAACCAGTTGGCTGCAGGCCTTTTGAAAACAGCTGAATGTAACCATAATTCATCAGTGTGCTGCTAGCCACCAGAAGGGTTAAAATCAACAATGTTGGACTCTATGAAAAGGTCTGAATCTGAGCTTTAAATTGAGGTGTCACTCCAGTAAATCAGATCATGCTAGCCTGAAAGACCAGGCTAAATATACAGAACAGATTTGACCTCTGACCCAGCTCTGAAAGCTGTGTGGTATTGACCACACTAAATGTCTGATTTTAAGCAGCCAGGTTGTGCTATGATGGAAAGCCAACAATTGATGGAAAGAAGAGAACCTAAGCTTTAATTTGATGCGCAACATGTTTGATTTGAAGCAGGTTTACCAGAAATACAGGAGGATAAGTTAGAATAGAAAACCTGTTGGCTACAGGCCTTTTGAAAACAGCTGAATGTAACCATAATTCATCAGTGTGCTGCTAGCCACCAGAAGGGGTAAAATCAACAATGTTGGAGTCTATGAAAAGGTCTGAATCTGAGCTTTAAATTGAGGTGTCACTCCAGTAAATCAGATCATGCTAGCCTGAAAGACCAGGCTAAATATACAGAACAGATTTGACCTCTGACCCAGCTCTGAAAGCTGTGTGGTATTGACCACACTAGATGTCTGATTTTAAGCAGCCAGGTTGTGCTATGATGGAAAGCCAACAATTGATGGAAAGAAGAGAACCTAAGCTTTAATTTGATGTGCAACATGTTTGATTTGAAGCAGGTTTACCAGAAATACAGGAGGATAAGTTAGAATAGAAAACCTGTTGGCTACAGGCCTTTTGAAAACAGCTGAATGTAACCATAATTCATCAGTGTGCTGCTAGCCACCAGAAGGGGTAAAATCAACAATGTTGGAGTCTATGAAAAGGTCTGAATCTGAGCTTTAAATTGAGGTGTCACTCCAGTAAATCAGATCATGCTAGCCTGAAAGACCAGGCTAAATATACAGAACAGATTTGACCTCTGACCCAGCTCTGAAAGCTGTGTGGTATTGACCACACTAAATGTCTGATTTTAAGCAGCCAGGTTGTGATAGGATGGAAAGCCAACAATTGTTGGAAAGAAGAGAACCTAAGCTTTAATTTGATGTGCAACATGTTTGATTTGAAGCAGGTTTACCAGAAATACAGGAGGATAAGTTAGAATATAAAACCAGTTGGCTGCAGGCCTTTTGAAAACAGCTGAATGTAACCATAATTCATCAGTGTGCTGCTAGCCACCAGAAGGGTTAAAATCAACAATGTTGGAGTCTATGAAAAGGTCTGAATCTGAGCTTTAAATTGAGGTGTCACTCCAGTAAATCAGATCATGCTAGCCTGAAAGACCAGGCTAAATATACAGAACAGATTTGACCTCTGACCCAGCTCTGAAAGCTGTGTGGTATTGACCACACTAGATGTCTGATTTTAAGCAGCCAGGTTGTGCTATGATGGAAAGCCAACAATTGTTGGAAAGAAGAGAACCTAAGCTTTAATTTGATGTGCAACATGTTTGATTTGAAGCAGGTTTACCAGAAATACAGGAGGATAAGTTAGAATATAAAACCTGTTGGCTACAGGCCTTTTGAAAACAGCTGAATGTAACCATAATTCATCAGTGTTCTGCTAGCCACCAGAAGGGGTAAAATCAACAATGTTGGAGTCTATGAAAAGGTCTGAATCTGAGCTTTAAATTGAGGTGTCACTCCAGTAAATCAGATCATGCTAGCCTGAAAGACCAGGCTAAATATACAGAACAGATTTGACCTCTGACCCAGCTCTGAAAGCTGTGTGGTATTGACCACACTAAATGTCTGATTTTAAGCAGCCAGGTTGTGATAGGATGGAAAGCCAACAATTGATGGAAAGAAGAGAACCTAAGCTTTAATTTGATGTGCAACATGTTTGATTTGAAGCAGGTTTACCAGAAATACAGGAGGATAAGTTAGAATAGAAAACCTGTTGGCTACAGGCCTTTTGAAAACAGCTGAATGTAACCATAATTCATCAGTGTGCTGCTAGCCACCAGAAGGGGTAAAATCAACAATGTTGGAGTCTATGAAAAGGTCTGAATCTGAGCTTTAAATTGAGGTGTCACTCCAGTAAATCAGATCATGCTAGCCTGAAAGACCAGGCTAAATATACAGAACAGATTTGACCTCTGACCCAGCTCTGAAAGCTGTGTGGTATTGACCACACTAAATGTCTGATTTTAAGCAGCCAGGTTGTGATAGGATGGAAAGCCAACAATTGTTGGAAAGAAGAGAACCTAAGCTTTAATTTGATGTGCAACACGTTTGATTTGAAGCAGGTTTACCAGAAATACAGGAGGATAAGTTAGAATATAAAACCAGTTGGCTGCAGGCCTTTTGAAAACAGCTGAATGTAACCATAATTCATCAGTGTGCTGCTAGCCACCAGAAGGGTTAAAATCAACAATGTTGGAGTCTATGAAAAGGTCTGAATCTGAGCTTTAAATTGAGGTGTCACTCCAGTAAATCAGATCATGCTAGCCTGAAAGACCAGGCTAAATATACAGAACAGATTTGACCTCTGACCCAGCTCTGAAAGCTGTGTGGTATTGACCACACTAGATGTCTGATTTTAAGCAGCCAGGTTGTGCTATGATGGAAAGCCAACAATTGATGGAAAGAAGAGAACCTAAGCTTTAATTTGATGTGCAACATGTTTGATTTGAAGCAGGTTTACCAGAAATACAGGAGGATAAGTTAGAATATAAAACCTGTTGGCTACAGGCCTTTTGAAAACAGCTGAATGTAACCATAATTCATCAGTGTGCTGCTAGCCACCAGAAGGGTTAAAATCAACAATGTTGGACTCTATGAAAAGGTCTGAATCTGAGGTTTACATGAAGGTATCACTCCAGTAAATCAGATCATGCTAGCCTGAAAGACCAGGCTAAATATACAGAACAGATTTGACCTCTGACCCAGCTCTGAAAGCTGTGTGGTATTGACCACACTAAATGTCTGATTTTAAGCACCCAGGTTGTGATAGGATGGAAAGCCAACAATTGATGGAAAGAAGAGAACCTAAGCTTTAATTTGATGTGCAACATGTTTGATTTGAAGCAGGTTTACCAGAAATACAGGAGGATAAGTTAGAATATAAAACCTGTTGGCTGCAGGCCTTTTGAAAACAGCTGAATATAACCATAATTCATCAGTGTGCTGCTAGCCACCAGAAGGGGTAAACTCAACAATGTTGGACTCTATGAAAAGGTCTGAATCTTAGCATTAAATTGAGGTGTCACTCCAGTAAATCAGATCACGCTCGCCTGAAGGACCAGGCTAAATATACAGAACAGATTTGACCTCTGACCCAGCTCTGAAAGCTGTGTGGTATTGACCACACTAAATGTCTGATTTTAAGCAGCCAGGTTGTGCTATGATGGAAAGCCAACAATTGATGGAAAGAAGAGAACCTAAGCTTTAATTTGATGTGCAACATGTTTGATTTGAAGCAGGTTTACCAGAAATACAGGAGGATAAGGTAGAATATAAAACCTGTTGGCTGCAGGCCTTTTGAAAACAGCTGAATGTAACCATAATTCATCAGTGTGCTGCTAGCCAACAGAAGGGGTAAACTCAACAATGTTGGACTCTATGAAAAGGTCTGAATCTTAGCTTTAAATTGAGGTGTCACTCCAGTAAATCAGATCATGCTAGCCTGAAAGACCAGGTTAAATATACAGAACAGATTTGACCTCTGACCCAGCTCTGAAAGCTGTGTGGTATTGACCACACTAAATGTCTGATTTTAAGCAGCCAGGTTGTGATGGGATGGAAAGCCTACAATTGATGGAAAGAAGAGAACCTAAGCTTTAATTTGATGTGCAACATGTTTGATTTGAAGCAGGTTTACCAGAAATACAGGAGGATACGTTAGAATATAAAACCTGTTGGCTGCAGGCTTTTTGAAAACAGCTGAATGTAACCATAATTCATCAGTGTGCTGCTAGCCACCAGAAGGGGTAAACTCAACAATGTTGGACTCTATGAAAAGGTCTGAATCTTAGCTTTAAATTGAGGTGTCACTCCAGTAAATCAGATCATGCTAGCCTGAAGGACCAGGCTAAATATACAGAACAGATTTGACCTCTGACCCAGCTCTGAAAGCTGTGTGGTATTGACCACACTAAATGTCTGATTTTAAGCACCCAGGTTGTGATAGGATGGAAAGCCAACAATTGATGG
The DNA here is from genome assembly GCF_048128805.1 of Centroberyx gerrardi. NCBI lineage: Eukaryota > Metazoa > Chordata > Actinopteri > Beryciformes > Berycidae > Centroberyx > Centroberyx gerrardi. The sequence continues at coordinate 3,093,873 of NC_135998.1, read as the reverse complement.
AAAGAAGAGAACCTAAGCTTTAATTTGATGTGCAACATGTTTGATTTGAAGCAGGTTTACCAGAAATACAGGAGGATAAGTTAGAATATAAAACCTGTTGGCTGCAGGCCTTTTGAAAACAGCTGAATATAACCATAATTCATCAGTGTGCTGCTAGCCACCAGAAGGGGTAAACTCAACAATGTTGGACTCTATGAAAAGGTCTGAATCTTAGCATTAAATTGAGGTGTCACTCCAGTAAATCAGATCACGCTCGCCTGAAGGACCAGGCTAAATATACAGAACAGATTTGACCTCTGACCCAGCTCTGAAAGCTGTGTGGTATTGACCACACTAAATGTCTGATTTTAAGCAGCCAGGTTGTGCTATGATGGAAAGCCAACAATTGATGGAAAGAAGAGAACCTAAGCTTTAATTTGATGTGCAACATGTTTGATTTGAAGCAGGTTTACCAGAAATACAGGAGGATAAGGTAGAATATAAAACCTGTTGGCTGCAGGCCTTTTGAAAACAGCTGAATGTAACCATAATTCATCAGTGTGCTGCTAGCCACCAGAAGGGGTAAACTCAGCAATGTTGGACTCTATGAAAAGGTCTGAATCTTAGCTTTAAATTGAGGTGTCACTCCAGTAAATCAGATCATGCTAGCCTGAAAGACCAGGTTAAATATACAGAACAGATTTGACCTCTGACCCAGCTCTGAAAGCTGTGTGGTATTGACCACACTAAATGTCTGATTTTAAGCAGCCAGGTTGTGATGGGATGGAAAGCCTACAATTGATGGAAAGAAGAGAACCTAAGCTTTAATTTGATGTGCAACATGTTTGATTTGAAGCAGGTTTACCAGAAATACAGGAGGATAAGTTAGAATATAAAACCTGTTGGCTACAGGCCTTTTGAAAACAGCTGAATGTAACCATAATTCATCAGTGTGCTGCTAGCCACCAGAAGGTTTAAAATGAACAATGTTGGAGTCTATGAAAAGGTCTGAATCTGAGCTTTAAATTGAGGTGTCACTCCAGTAAATCAGATCATGCTAGCCTGACGGACGAGGCTAAATATACAGAACAGATTTGACCTCTGACCCAGCTCTGAAAGCTGTGTGGTATTGACCACACTAAATGTCTGATTTTAAGCAGCCAGGTTGTGCTATGATCGAAAGCCAACAATTGATGGAAAGAAGAGAACCTAAGCTTTAATTTGATGTGCAACATGTTTGATTTGAAGCAGGTTTACCAGAAATACAGGAGGATAAGTTAGAATAGAAAACCTGTTGGCTACAGGCCTTTTGAAAACAGCTGAATGTAACCATAATTCATCAGTGTGCTGCTAGCCACCAGAAGGGGTAAAATCAAGAATGTTGGACTCTATGAAAAGGTCTGAATCTGAGCTTTAAATTGAGGTGTCACTCCAGTAAATCAGATCATGCTAGCCTGAAAGACCAGGCTAAATATACAGAACAGATTTGACCTCTGACCCAGCTCTGAAAGCTGTGTGGTATTGACCACACTAAATGTCTGATTTTAAGCAGCCAGCTTGTGATAGGATGGAAAGCCAACAATTGTTGGAAAGAAGAGAACCTAAGCTTTAATTTGATGTGCAACATGTTTGATTTGAAGCAGGTTGACCAGAAATACAGGAGGATACTTTAGAATATAAAACCAGTTGGCTGCAGGCCTTTTGAAAACAGCTGAATATAACCATAATTCATCAGTGTGCTGCTAGCCACCAGAAGGGTTAAAATCAACAATGTTGGACTCTATGAAAAGGTCTGAATCTGAGCTTTACATGGAGGTATCATTCCAGTAAATCAGATCATGCTAGCCTGAAAGACCAGGCTAAATATACAGAACAGATTTGACCTCTGACCCAGCTCTGAAAGCTGTGTGGTATTGACCACACTAAATGTCTGATTTTAAGCAGCCAGGTTGTGCTATGATGGAAAGCCAACAATTGATGGAAAGAAGAGAACCTAAGCTTTAATTTGATGTGCAACATGTTTGATTTGAAGCAGGTTTACCAGAAATACAGGAGGATAAGTTAGAATATAAAACCTGTTGGCTGCAGGCCTTTTGAAAACAGCTGAATATAACCATAATTCATCAGTGTGCTGCTAGCCACCAGAAGGGGTAAACTCAACAATGTTGGACTCTATGAAAAGGTCTGAATCTTAGCATTAAATTGAGGTGTCACTCCAGTAAATCAGATCACGCTCGCCTGAAGGACCAGGCTAAATATACAGAACAGATTTGACCTCTGACCCAGCTCTGAAAGCTGTGTGGTATTGACCACACTAAATGTCTGATTTTAAGCAGCCAGGTTGTGCTATGATGGAAAGCCAACAATTGATGGAAAGAAGAGAACCTAAGCTTTAATTTGATGTGCAACATGTTTGATTTGAAGCAGGTTTACCAGAAATACAGGAGGATAAGGTAGAATATAAAACCAGTTGGCTGCAGGCCTTTTGAAAACAGCTGAATGTAACCATAATTCATCAGTGTGCTGCTAGCCACCAGAAGGGTTAAAATCAACAATGTTGGAGTCTATGAAAAGGTCTGAATCTGAGCTTTAAATTGAGGTGTCACTCCAGTAAATCAGATCATGCTAGCCTGAAAGACCAGGCTAAATATACAGAACAGATTTGACCTCTGACCCAGCTCTGAAAGCTGTGTGGTATTGACCACACTAAATGTCTGATTTTAAGCAGCCAGGTTGTGATAGGATGGAAAGCCAACAATTGTTGGAAAGAAGAGAACCTAAGCTTTAATTTGATGTGCAACACGTTTGATTTGAAGCAGGTTTACCAGAAATACAGGAGGATAAGTTAGAATATAAAACCAGTTGGCTGCAGGCCTTTTGAAAACAGCTGAATGTAACCATAATTCATCAGTGTGCTGCTAGCCACCAGAAGGGTTAAAATCAACAATGTTGGAGTCTATGAAAAGGTCTGAATCTGAGCTTTAAATTGAGGTGTCACTCCAGTAAATCAGATCATGCTAGCCTGAAAGACCAGGCTAAATATACAGAACAGATTTGACCTCTGACCCAGCTCTGAAAGCTGTGTGGTATTGACCACACTAAATGTCTGATTTTAAGCAGCCAGGTTGTGATAGGATGGAAAGCCAACAATTGTTGGAAAGAAGAGAACCTAAGCTTTAATTTGATGTGCAACATGTTTGATTTGAAGCAGGTTTACCAGAAATACAGGAGGATAAGTTAGAATATAAAACCTGTTGGCTACAGGCCTTTTGAAAACAGCTGAATGTAACCATAATTCATCAGTGTGCTGCTAGCCACCAGAAGGGTTAAAATCAACAATGTTGGACTCTATGAAAAGGTCTGAATCTGAGGTTTACATGAAGGTATCACTCCAGTAAATCAGATCATGCTAGCCTGAAAGACCAGGCTAAATATACAGAACAGATTTGACCTCTGACCCAGCTCTGAAAGCTGTGTGGTATTGACCACACTAAATGTCTGATTTTAAGCACCCAGGTTGTGATAGGATGGAAAGCCAACAATTGATGGAAAGAAGAGAACCTAAGCTTTAATTTGATGTGCAACATGTTTGATTTGAAGCAGGTTTACCAGAAATACAGGAGGATAAGTTAGAATATAAAACCTGTTGGCTGCAGGCCTTTTGAAAACAGCTGAATATAACCATAATTCATCAGTGTGCTGCTAGCCACCAGAAGGGGTAAACTCAACAATGTTGGACTCTATGAAAAGGTCTGAATCTTAGCATTAAATTGAGGTGTCACTCCAGTAAATCAGATCACGCTCGCCTGAAGGACCAGGCTAAATATACAGAACAGATTTGACCTCTGACCCAGCTCTGAAAGCTGTGTGGTATTGACCACACTAAATGTCTGATTTTAAGCAGCCAGGTTGTGCTATGATGGAAAGCCAACAATTGATGGAAAGAAGAGAACCTAAGCTTTAATTTGATGTGCAACATGTTTGATTTGAAGCAGGTTTACCAGAAATACAGGAGGATAAGGTAGAATATAAAACCTGTTGGCTGCAGGCCTTTTGAAAACAGCTGAATGTAACCATAATTCATCAGTGTGCTGCTAGCCAACAGAAGGGGTAAACTCAACAATGTTGGACTCTATGAAAAGGTCTGAATCTTAGCTTTAAATTGAGGTGTCACTCCAGTAAATCAGATCATGCTAGCCTGAAAGACCAGGTTAAATATACAGAACAGATTTGACCTCTGACCCAGCTCTGAAAGCTGTGTGGTATTGACCACACTAAATGTCTGATTTTAAGCAGCCAGGTTGTGATGGGATGGAAAGCCTACAATTGATGGAAAGAAGAGAACCTAAGCTTTAATTTGATGTGCAACATGTTTGATTTGAAGCAGGTTTACCAGAAATACAGGAGGATACGTTAGAATATAAAACCTGTTGGCTGCAGGCTTTTTGAAAACAGCTGAATGTAACCATAATTCATCAGTGTGCTGCTAGCCACCAGAAGGGGTAAACTCAACAATGTTGGACTCTATGAAAAGGTCTGAATCTTAGCTTTAAATTGAGGTGTCACTCCAGTAAATCAGATCATGCTAGCCTGAAGGACCAGGCTAAATATACAGAACAGATTTGACCTCTGACCCAGCTCTGAAAGCTGTGTGGTATTGACCACACTAAATGTCTGATTTTAAGCACCCAGGTTGTGATAGGATGGAAAGCCAACAATTGATGGAAAGAAGAGAACCTAAGCTTTAATTTGATGTGCAACATGTTTGATTTGAAGCAGGTTTACCAGAAATACAGGAGGATAAGTTAGAATATAAAACCTGTTGGCTACAGGCCTTTTGAAAACAGCTGAATATAACCATAATTCATCAGTGTGCTGCTAGCCACCAGAAGGGGTAAACTCAACAATGTTGGACTCTATGAAAAGGTCTGAATCTTAGCATTAAATTGAGGTGTCACTCCAGTAAATCAGATCACGCTCGCCTGAAGGACCAGGCTAAATATACAGAACAGATTTGACCTCTGACCCAGCTCTGAAAGCTGTGTGGTATTGACCACACTAAATGTCTGATTTTAAGCAGCCAGGTTGTGCTATGATGGAAAGCCAACAATTGATGGAAAGAAGAGAACCTAAGCTTTAATTTGATGTGCAACATGTTTGATTTGAAGCAGGTTTACCAGAAATACAGGAGGATAAGGTAGAATATAAAACCTGTTGGCTGCAGGCCTTTTGAAAACAGCTGAATGTAACCATAATTCATCAGTGTGCTGCTAGCCACCAGAAGGGGTAAACTCAGCAATGTTGGACTCTATGAAAAGGTCTGAATCTTAGCTTTAAATTGAGGTGTCACTCCAGTAAATCAGATCATGCTAGCCTGAAAGACCAGGTTAAATATACAGAACAGATTTGACCTCTGACCCAGCTCTGAAAGCTGTGTGGTATTGACCACACTAAATGTCTGATTTTAAGCAGCCAGGTTGTGATGGGATGGAAAGCCTACAATTGATGGAAAGAAGAGAACCTAAGCTTTAATTTGATGTGCAACATGTTTGATTTGAAGCAGGTTTACCAGAAATACAGGAGGATACGTTAGAATATAAAACCTGTTGGCTGCAGGCTTTTTGAAAACAGCTGAATGTAACCATAATTCATCAGTGTGCTGCTAGCCACCAGAAGGGGTAAACTCAACAATGTTGGACTCTATGAAAAGGTCTGAATCTTAGCTTTAAATTGAGGTGTCACTCCAGTAAATCAGATCATGCTAGCCTGAAGGACCAGGCTAAATATACAGAACAGATTTGACCTCTGACCCAGCTCTGAAAGCTGTGTGGTATTGACCATACTAAATGTCTGATTTTAAGCAGCCAGGTTGTGCTATGATGGAAAGCCAACAATTGATGGAAAGAAGAGAACCTAAGCTTTAATTTGATGTGCAACATGTTTGATTTGAAGCAGGTTTACCAGAAATACAGGAGGATAAGGTAGAATATAAAACCTTTTGGCTGCAGGCCTTTTGAAAACAGCTGAATGTAACCATAATTCATCAGTGTGCTGCTAGCCACCAGAAGGGGTAAACTCAACAATGTTGGACTCTATGAAAAGGTCTGAATCTTAGCTTTAAATTGAGGTGTCACTCCAGTAAATCAGATCATGCTAGCCTGAAAGACCAGGTTAAATATACAGAACAGATTTGACCTCTGACCCAGCTCTGAAAGCTGTGTGGTATTGACCACACTAAATGTCTGATTTTAAGCAGCCAGGTTGTGATAGGATGGAAAGCCAACAATTGATGGAAAGAAGAGAACCTAAGCTTTAATTTGATGTGCAACATGTTTGATTTGAAGCAGGTTTACCAGAAATACAGGAGGATAAGTTAGAATATAAAACCAGTTGGCTGCAGGCCTTTTAAAAACAGCTGAATATAACCATAATTCATCAGTGTGCTGCTAGCCACCAGAAGGTTTAAAATGAACAATGTTGGAGTCTATGAAAAGGTCTGAATCTGAGCTTTAAATTGAGGTGTCACTCCAGTAAATCAGATCATGCTAGCCTGACGGACGAGGCTAAATATACAGAACAGATTTGACCTCTGACCCAGCTCTGAAAGCTGTGTGGTATTGACCACACTAAATGTCTGATTTTAAGCAGCCAGGTTGTGCTATGATGGAAAGCCAACAATTGATGGAAAGAAGAGAACCTAAGCTTTAATTTGATGTGCAACATGTTTGATTTGAAGCAGGTTTACCAGAAATACAGGAGGATAAGTTAGAATATAAAACCAATTGGCTGCAGGCCTTTTAAAAACAGCTGAATATAACCATAATTCATCAGTGTGCTGCTAGCCACCAGAAGGTTTAAAATGAACAATGTTGGAGTCTATGAAAAGGTCTGAATCTGAGCTTTAAATTGAGGTGTCACTCCAGTAAATCAGATCATGCTAGCCTGACGGACGAGGCTAAATATACAGAACAGATTTGACCTCTGACCCAGCTCTGAAAGCTGTGTGGTATTGACCACACTAAATGTCTGATTTTAAGCAGCCAGGTTGTGCTATGATCGAAAGCCAACAATTGATGGAAAGAAGAGAACCTAAGCTTTAATTTGATGTGCAACATGTTTGATTTGAAGCAGGTTTACCAGAAATACAGGAGGATAAGTTAGAATATAAAACCTGTTGGCTACAGGCCTTTTGAAAACAGCTGAATGTAACCATAATTCATCAGTGTGCTGCTAGCCACCAGAAGGGGTAAAATCAAGAATGTTGGACTCTATGAAAAGGTCTGAATCTGAGCTTTAAATTGAGGTGTCACTCCAGTAAATCAGATCATGCTAGCCTGAAAGACCAGGCTAAATATACAGAACAGATTTGACCTCTGACCCAGCTCTGAAAGCTGTGTGGTATTGACCACACTAAATGTCTGATTTTAAGCAGCCAGCTTGTGATAGGATGGAAAGCCAACAATTGTTGGAAAGAAGAGAACCTAAGCTTTAATTTGATGTGCAACATGTTTGATTTGAAGCAGGTTGACCAGAAATACAGGAGGATACTTTAGAATATAAAACCAGTTGGCTGCAGGCCTTTTGAAAACAGCTGAATATAACCATAATTCATCAGTGTGCTGCTAGCCACCAGAAGGGTTAAAATCAACAATGTTGGACTCTATGAAAAGGTCTGAATCTGAGCTTTACATGGAGGTATCATTCCAGTAAATCAGATCATGCTAGCCTGAAAGACCAGGCTAAATATACAGAACAGATTTGACCTCTGACCCAGCTCTGAAAGCTGTGTGGTATTGACCACACTAAATGTCTGATTTTAAGCAGCCAGGTTGTGCTATGATGGAAAGCCAACAATTGATGGAAAGAAGAGAACCTAAGCTTTAATTTGATGTGCAACATGTTTGATTTGAAGCAGGTTTACCAGAAATACAGGAGGATAAGTTAGAATATAAAACCTGTTGGCTACAGGCCTTTTGAAAACAGCTGAATGTAACCATAATTCATCAGTGTGCTGCTAGCCACCAGAAGGTTTAAAATGAACAATGTTGGAGTCTATGAAAAGGTCTGAATCTGAGCTTTAAATTGAGGTGTCACTCCAGTAAATCAGATCATGCTAGCCTGACGGACGAGGCTAAATATACAGAACAGATTTGACCTCTGACCCAGCTCTGAAAGCTGTGTGGTATTGACCATACTAAATGTCTGATTTTAAGCAGCCAGGTTGTGCTATGATGGAAAGCCAACAATTGATGGAAAGAAGAGAACCTAAGCTTTAATTTGATGTGCAACATGTTTGATTTGAAGCAGGTTTACCAGAAATACAGGAGGATAAGGTAGAATATAAAACCTTTTGGCTGCAGGCCTTTTGAAAACAGCTGAATGTAACCATAATTCATCAGTGTGCTGCTAGCCACCAGAAGGGGTAAACTCAACAATGTTGGACTCTATGAAAAGGTCTGAATCTTAGCTTTAAATTGAGGTGTCACTCCAGTAAATCAGATCATGCTAGCCTGAAAGACCAGGTTAAATATACAGAACAGATTTGACCTCTGACCCAGCTCTGAAAGCTGTGTGGTATTGACCACACTAAATGTCTGATTTTAAGCAGCCAGGTTGTGATAGGATGGAAAGCCAACAATTGATGGAAAGAAGAGAACCTAAGCTTTAATTTGATGTGCAACATGTTTGATTTGAAGCAGGTTTACCAGAAATACAGGAGGATAAGTTAGAATATAAAACCAGTTGGCTGCAGGCCTTTTAAAAACAGCTGAATATAACCATAATTCATCAGTGTGCTGCTAGCCACCAGAAGGTTTAAAATGAACAATGTTGGAGTCTATGAAAAGGTCTGAATCTGAGCTTTAAATTGAGGTGTCACTCCAGTAAATCAGATCATGCTAGCCTGACGGACGAGGCTAAATATACAGAACAGATTTGACCTCTGACCCAGCTCTGAAAGCTGTGTGGTATTGACCACACTAAATGTCTGATTTTAAGCAGCCAGGTTGTGCTATGATGGAAAGCCAACAATTGATGGAAAGAAGAGAACCTAAGCTTTAATTTGATGTGCAACATGTTTGATTTGAAGCAGGTTTACCAGAAATACAGGAGGATAAGTTAGAATATAAAACCAGTTGGCTGCAGGCCTTTTAAAAACAGCTGAATATAACCATAATTCATCAGTGTGCTGCTAGCCACCAGAAGGTTTAAAATGAACAATGTTGGAGTCTATGAAAAGGTCTGAATCTGAGCTTTAAATTGAGGTGTCACTCCAGTAAATCAGATCATGCTAGCCTGACGGACGAGGCTAAATATACAGAACAGATTTGACCTCTGACCCAGCTCTGAAAGCTGTGTGGTATTGACCACACTAAATGTCTGATTTTAAGCAGCCAGGTTGTGCTATGATCGAAAGCCAACAATTGATGGAAAGAAGAGAACCTAAGCTTTAATTTGATGTGCAACATGTTTGATTTGAAGCAGGTTTACCAGAAATACAGGAGGATAAGTTAGAATAGAAAACCTGTTGGCTACAGGCCTTTTGAAAACAGCTGAATGTAACCATAATTCATCAGTGTGCTGCTAGCCACCAGAAGGGGTAAAATCAAGAATGTTGGACTCTATGAAAAGGTCTGAATCTGAGCTTTAAATTGAGGTGTCACTCCAGTAAATCAGATCATGCTAGCCTGAAAGACCAGGCTAAATATACAGAACAGATTTGACCTCTGACCCAGCTCTGAAAGCTGTGTGGTATTGACCACACTAAATGTCTGATTTTAAGCAGCCAGCTTGTGATAGGATGGAAAGCCAACAATTGTTGGAAAGAAGAGAACCTAAGCTTTAATTTGATGTGCAACATGTTTGATTTGAAGCAGGTTGACCAGAAATACAGGAGGATACTTTAGAATATAAAACCAGTTGGCTGCAGGCCTTTTGAAAACAGCTGAATATAACCATAATTCATCAGTGTGCTGCTAGCCACCAGAAGGGTTAAAATCAACAATGTTGGACTCTATGAAAAGGTCTGAATCTGAGCTTTACATGGAGGTATCATTCCAGTAAATCAGATCATGCTAGCCTGAAAGACCAGGCTAAATATACAGAACAGATTTGACCTCTGACCCAGCTCTGAAAGCTGTGTGGTATTGACCACACTAAATGTCTGATTTTAAGCAGCCAGGTTGTGCTATGATGGAAAGCCAACAATTGATGGAAAGAAGAGAACCTAAGCTTTAATTTGATGTGCAACATGTTTGATTTGAAGCAGGTTTACCAGAAATACAGGAGGATAAGTTAGAATATAAAACCTGTTGGCTACAGGCCTTTTGAAAACAGCTGAATGTAACCATAATTCATCAGTGTGCTGCTAGCCACCAGAAGGTTTAAAATGAACAATGTTGGAGTCTATGAAAAGGTCTGAATCTGAGCTTTAAATTGAGGTGTCACTCCAGTAAATCAGATCATGCTAGCCTGACGGACGAGGCTAAATATACAGAACAGATTTGACCTCTGACCCAGCTCTGAAAGCTGTGTGGTATTGACCACACTAAATGTCTGATTTTAAGCAGCCAGGTTGTGCTATGATCGAAAGCCAACAATTGATGGAAAGAAGAGAACCTAAGCTTTAATTTGATGTGCAACATGTTTGATTTGAAGCAGGTTTACCAGAAATACAGGAGGATAAGTTAGAATAGAAAACCTGTTGGCTACAGGCCTTTTGAAAACAGCTGAATGTAACCATAATTCATCAGTGTGCTGCTAGCCACCAGAAGGGGTAAAATCAAGAATGTTGGACTCTATGAAAAGGTCTGAATCTGAGCTTTAAATTGAGGTGTCACTCCAGTAAATCAGATCATGCTAGCCTGAAAGACCAGGCTAAATATACAGAACAGATTTGACCTCTGACCCAGCTCTGAAAGCTGTGTGGTATTGACCACACTAAATGTCTGATTTTAAGCAGCCAGCTTGTGATAGGATGGAAAGCCAACAATTGTTGGAAAGAAGAGAACCTAAGCTTTAATTTGATGTGCAACATGTTTGATTTGAAGCAGGTTGACCAGAAATACAGGAGGATACTTTAGAATATAAAACCAGTTGGCTGCAGGCCTTTTGAAAACAGCTGAATATAACCATAATTCATCAGTGTGCTGCTAGCCACCAGAAGGGTTAAAATCAACAATGTTGGACTCTATGAAAAGGTCTGAATCTGAGCTTTACATGGAGGTATCATTCCAGTAAATCAGATCATGCTAGCCTGAAAGACCAGGCTAAATATACAGAACAGATTTGACCTCTGACCCAGCTCTGAAAGCTGTGTGGTATTGACCACACTAAATGTCTGATTTTAAGCAGCCAGGTTGTGCTATGATGGAAAGCCAACAATTGATGGAAAGAAGAGAACCTAAGCTTTAATTTGATGTGCAACATGTTTGATTTGAAGCAGGTTTACCAGAAATACAGGAGGATAAGTTAGAATATAAAACCTGTTGGCTACAGGCCTTTTGAAAACAGCTGAATGTAACCATAATTCATCAGTGTGCTGCTAGCCACCAGAAGGGTTAAAATCAACAACGTTGGACTCTATGAAAAGGTCTGAATCTGAGGTTTACATGGAGGTATCACTCCAGTAAATCAAATCATGCTAGCCTGAAAGACCAGGCTAAATATACAGAACAGATTTGACCTCTGACCCAGCTCTGAAAGCTGTGTGGTATTGACCACACTAAATGTCTGATTTTAAGCAGCCAGGTTGTGATGGGATGGAAAGCCTACAATTGATGGAAAGAAGAGAACCTAAGCTTTAATTTGATGTGCAACATGTTTGATTTGAAGCAGGTTTACCAGAAATACAGGAGGATACGTTAGAATATAAAACCTGTTGGCTGCAGGCTTTTTGAAAACAGCTGAATGTAACCATAATTCATCAGTGTGCTGCTAGCCACCAGAAGGGGTAAACTCAACAATGTTGGACTCTATGAAAAGGTCTGAATCTTAGCTTTAAATTGAGGTGTCACTCCAGTAAATCAGATCATGCTAGCCTGAAGGACCAGGCTAAATATACAGAACAGATTTGACCTCTGACCCAGCTCTGAAAGCTGTGTGGTATTGACCACACTAAATGTCTGATTTTAAGCACCCAGGTTGTGATAGGATGGAAAGCCAACAATTGATGGAAAGAAGAGAACCTAAGCTTTAATTTGATGTGCAACATGTTTGATTTGAAGCAGGTTTACCAGAAATACAGGAGGATAAGTTAGAATATAAAACCTGTTGGCTGCAGGCCTTTTGAAAACAGCTGAATATAACCATAATTCATCAGTGTGCTGCTAGCCACCAGAAGGGGTAAACTCAACAATGTTGGACTCTATGAAAAGGTCTGAATCTTAGCATTAAATTGAGGTGTCACTCCAGTAAATCAGATCACGCTCGCCTGAAGGACCAGGCTAAATATACAGAACAGATTTGACCTCTGACCCAGCTCTGAAAGCTGTGTGGTATTGACCACACTAAATGTCTGATTTTAGGCAGCCAGGTTGTGCTATGATGGAAAGCCAACAATTGATGGAAAGAAGAGAACCTAAGCTTTAATTTGATGTGCAACATGTTTGATTTGAAGCAGGTTTACCAGAAATACAGGAGGATAAGGTAGAATATAAAACCTGTTGGCTGCAGGCCTTTTGAAAACAGCTGAATGTAACCATAATTCATCAGTGTGCTGCTAGCCACCAGAAGGGGTAAACTCAGCAATGTTGGACTCTATGAAAAGGTCTGAATCTTAGCTTTAAATTGAGGTGTCACTCCAGTAAATCAGATCATGCTAGCCTGAAAGACCAGGTTAAATATACAGAACAGATTTGACCTCTGACCCAGCTCTGAAAGCTGTGTGGTATTGACCACACTAAATGTCTGATTTTAAGCAGCCAGGTTGTGATGGGATGGAAAGCCTACAATTGATGGAAAGAAGAGAACCTAAGCTTTAATTTGATGTGCAACATGTTTGATTTGAAGCAGGTTTACCAGAAATACAGGAGGATACGTTAGAATATAAAACCTGTTGGCTGCAGGCTTTTTGAAAACAGCTGAATGTAACCATAATTCATCAGTGTGCTGCTAGCCACCAGAAGGGGTAAACTCAACAATGTTGGACTCTATGAAAAGGTCTGAATCTTAGCTTTAAATTGAGGTGTCACTCCAGTAAATCAGATCATGCTAGCCTGAAGGACCAGGCTAAATATACAGAACAGATTTGACCTCTGACCCAGCTCTGAAAGCTGTGTGGTATTGACCATACTAAATGTCTGATTTTAAGCAGCCAGGTTGTGCTATGATGGAAAGCCAACAATTGATGGAAAGAAGAGAACCTAAGCTTTAATTTGATGTGCAACATGTTTGATTTGAAGCAGGTTTACCAGAAATACAGGAGGATAAGGTAGAATATAAAACCTTTTGGCTGCAGGCCTTTTGAAAACAGCTGAATGTAACCATAATTCATCAGTGTGCTGCTAGCCACCAGAAGGGGTAAACTCAACAATGTTGGACTCTATGAAAAGGTCTGAATCTTAGCTTTAAATTGAGGTGTCACTCCAGTAAATCAGATCATGCTAGCCTGAAAGACCAGGTTAAATATACAGAACAGATTTGACCTCTGACCCAGCTCTGAAAGCTGTGTGGTATTGACCACACTAAATGTCTGATTTTAAGCAGCCAGGTTGTGATAGGATGGAAAGCCAACAATTGATGGAAAGAAGAGAACCTAAGCTTTAATTTGATGTGCAACATGTTTGATTTGAAGCAGGTTTACCAGAAATACAGGAGGATAAGTTAGAATATAAAACCAGTTGGCTGCAGGCCTTTTAAAAACAGCTGAATATAACCATAATTCATCAGTGTGCTGCTAGCCACCAGAAGGTTTAAAATGAACAATGTTGGAGTCTATGAAAAGGTCTGAATCTGAGCTTTAAATTGAGGTGTCACTCCAGTAAATCAGATCATGCTAGCCTGACGGACGAGGCTAAATATACAGAACAGATTTGACCTCTGACCCAGCTCTGAAAGCTGTGTGGTATTGACCACACTAAATGTCTGATTTTAAGCAGCCAGGTTGTGCTATGATCGAAAGCCAACAATTGATGGAAAGAAGAGAACCTAAGCTTTAATTTGATGTGCAACATGTTTGATTTGAAGCAGGTTTACCAGAAATACAGGAGGATAAGTTAGAATAGAAAACCTGTTGGCTACAGGCCTTTTGAAAACAGCTGAATGTAACCATAATTCATCAGTGTGCTGCTAGCCACCAGAAGGGGTAAAATCAAGAATGTTGGACTCTATGAAAAGGTCTGAATCTGAGCTTTAAATTGAGGTGTCACTCCAGTAAATCAGATCATGCTAGCCTGAAAGACCAGGCTAAATATACAGAACAGATTTGACCTCTGACCCAGCTCTGAAAGCTGTGTGGTATTGACCACACTAAATGTCTGATTTTAAGCAGCCAGCTTGTGATAGGATGGAAAGCCAACAATTGTTGGAAAGAAGAGAACCTAAGCTTTAATTTGATGTGCAACATGTTTGATTTGAAGCAGGTTGACCAGAAATACAGGAGGATACTTTAGAATATAAAACCAGTTGGCTGCAGGCCTTTTGAAAACAGCTGAATATAACCATAATTCATCAGTGTGCTGCTAGCCACCAGAAGGGTTAAAATCAACAATGTTGGACTCTATGAAAAGGTCTGAATCTGAGCTTTACATGGAGGTATCATTCCAGTAAATCAGATCATGCTAGCCTGAAAGACCAGGCTAAATATACAGAACAGATTTGACCTCTGACCCAGCTCTGAAAGCTGTGTGGTATTGACCACACTAAATGTCTGATTTTAAGCAGCCAGGTTGTGCTATGATGGAAAGCCAACAATTGATGGAAAGAAGAGAACCTAAGCTTTAATTTGATGTGCAACATGTTTGATTTGAAGCAGGTTTACCAGAAATACAGGAGGATAAGTTAGAATATAAAACCTGTTGGCTACAGGCCTTTTGAAAACAGCTGAATGTAACCATAATTCATCAGTGTGCTGCTAGCCACCAGAAGGTTTAAAATGAACAATGTTGGAGTCTATGAAAAGGTCTGAATCTGAGCTTTAAATTGAGGTGTCACTCCAGTAAATCAGATCATGCTAGCCTGACGGACGAGGCTAAATATACAGAACAGATTTGACCTCTGACCCAGCTCTGAAAGCTGTGTGGTATTGACCACACTAAATGTCTGATTTTAAGCAGCCAGGTTGTGCTATGATCGAAAGCCAACAATTGATGGAAAGAAGAGAACCTAAGCTTTAATTTGATGTGCAACATGTTTGATTTGAAGCAGGTTTACCAGAAATACAGGAGGATAAGTTAGAATAGAAAACCTGTTGGCTACAGGCCTTTTGAAAACAGCTGAATGTAACCATAATTCATCAGTGTGCTGCTAGCCACCAGAAGGGGTAAAATCAAGAATGTTGGACTCTATGAAAAGGTCTGAATCTGAGCTTTAAATTGAGGTGTCACTCCAGTAAATCAGATCATGCTAGCCTGAAAGACCAGGCTAAATATACAGAACAGATTTGACCTCTGACCCAGCTCTGAAAGCTGTGTGGTATTGACCACACTAAATGTCTGATTTTAAGCAGCCAGCTTGTGATAGGATGGAAAGCCAACAATTGTTGGAAAGAAGAGAACCTAAGCTTTAATTTGATGTGCAACATGTTTGATTTGAAGCAGGTTGACCAGAAATACAGGAGGATACTTTAGAATATAAAACCAGTTGGCTGCAGGCCTTTTGAAAACAGCTGAATATAACCATAATTCATCAGTGTGCTGCTAGCCACCAGAAGGGTTAAAATCAACAATGTTGGACTCTATGAAAAGGTCTGAATCTGAGCTTTACATGGAGGTATCATTCCAGTAAATCAGATCATGCTAGCCTGAAAGACCAGGCTAAATATACAGAACAGATTTGACCTCTGACCCAGCTCTGAAAGCTGTGTGGTATTGACCACACTAAATGTCTGATTTTAAGCAGCCAGGTTGTGCTATGATGGAAAGCCAACAATTGATGGAAAGAAGAGAACCTAAGCTTTAATTTGATGTGCAACATGTTTGATTTGAAGCAGGTTTACCAGAAATACAGGAGGATAAGTTAGAATATAAAACCTGTTGGCTACAGGCCTTTTGAAAACAGCTGAATGTAACCATAATTCATCAGTGTGCTGCTAGCCACCAGAAGGGTTAAAATCAACAACGTTGGACTCTATGAAAAGGTCTGAATCTGAGGTTTACATGGAGGTATCACTCCAGTAAATCAAATCATGCTAGCCTGAAAGACCAGGCTAAATATACAGAACAGATTTGACCTCTGACCCAGCTCTGAAAGCTGTGTGGTATTGACCACACTAAATGTCTGATTTTAAGCAGCCAGGTTGTGATGGGATGGAAAGCCTACAATTGATGGAAAGAAGAGAACCTAAGCTTTAATTTGATGTGCAACATGTTTGATTTGAAGCAGGTTTACCAGAAATACAGGAGGATACGTTAGAATATAAAACCTGTTGGCTGCAGGCTTTTTGAAAACAGCTGAATGTAACCATAATTCATCAGTGTGCTGCTATCCACCAGAAGGGGTAAACTCAACAATGTTGGACTCTATGAAAAGGTCTGAATCTTAGCTTTAAATTGAGGTGTCACTCCAGTAAATCAGATCATGCTAGCCTGAAGGACCAGGCTAAATATACAGAACAGATTTGACCTCTGACCCAGCTCTGAAAGCTGTGTGGTATTGACCATACTAAATGTCTGATTTTAAGCAGCCAGGTTGTGATAGGATGGAAAGCCAACAATTGATGGAAAGAAGAGAACCTAAGCTTTAATTTGATGTGCAACATGTTTGATTTGAAGCAGGTTTACCAGAAATACAGGAGGATAAGTTAGAATATAAAACCTGTTGGCTGCAGGCCTTTTGAAAACAGCTGAATGTAACCATAATTCATCAGTGTGCTGCTAGCCACCAGAAGGGGTAAACTCAACAATGTTGGACTCTATGAAAAGGTCTGAATCTGAGCTTTAAATTGAGGTGTCACTCCAGTAAATCAGATCATGCTAGCCTGAAAGACCAGGCTAAATATACAGAACAGATTTGACCTCTGACCCAGCTCTGAAAGCTGTGTGGTATTGACCACACTAAATGTCTGATTTTAAGCAGCCAGGTTGTGCTATGATGGAAAGCCAACAATTGATGGAAAGAAGAGAACCTAAGCTTTAATTTGATGTGCAACATGTTTGATTTGAAGCAGGTTTACCAGAAATACAGGAGGATAAGGTAGAATATAAAACCTGTTGGCTGCAGGCCTTTTGAAAACAGCTGAATGTAACCATAATTCATCAGTGTGCTGCTAGCCACCAGAAGGGGTAAAATCAACAATGTTGGACTCTATGAAAAGGTCTGAATCTTAGCTTTACATTGAGGTGTCACTCCAGTAAATCAGATCATGCTAGCCTGTAGAACCAGGCTAAATATACAGAACGGATTTGACCTCTGACCCAGCTCTGAAAGCTGTGTGGTATTGACCACACTAAATGTCTGATTTTAAGCAGCCAGGTTGTGATAGGATGGAAAGCCAACAATTGATGGAAAGAAGAGAACCTAAGCTTTAATTTGATGTGCAACATGTTTGATTTGAAGCAGGTTTACCAGAAATACAGGAGGATAAGTTAGATTATAAAACCTGTTGGCTGCAGGCCTTTTGAAAACAGCTGAATGTAACCATAATTCATCAGTGTGCTGCTAGCCACCAGAAGGGGTAAACTCAACAATGTTGGACTCTATGAAAAGGTCTGAATCTGAGCTTTAAATTCAGGTGTCACTCCAGTAAATCAGATCATGCTAGCCTGAAAGACCAGGCTAAATATACAGAACAGATTTGACCTCTGACCCAGCTCTGAAAGCTGTGTGGTATTGATCACACTAAATGTCTGATTTTAAGCAGCCAGCTTGTGATAGGATGGAAAGCCAACAATTGTTGGAAAGAAGAGAACCTAAGCTTTAATTTGATGTGCAACATGTTTGATTTGAAGCAGGTTTACCAGAAATATAGGAGGATAAGGTAGAATATAAAACCAGTTGGCTGCAGGCCTTTTGAAAACAGCTGAATGTAACCATAATTCATCAGTGTGCTGCTAGCCACCAGAAGGGGTAAAATCAACAATGTTGGACTCTATGAAAAGGTCTGAATCTGAGCTTTAAATTGAGGTGTCACTCCAGTAAATCAGATCATGCTAGCCTGAAAGACCAGGCTAAATATACAGAACAGATTTGACCTCTGACCCAGCTCTGAAAGCTGTGTGGTATTGACCACACTAAATGTCTGATTTTAAGCAGCCAGGTTGTGCTATGATGGAAAGCCAACAATTGATGGAAAGAAGAGAACCTAAGCTTTAATTTGATGTGCAACATGTTTGATTTGAAGCAGGTTTACCAGAAATACAGGAGGATAAGTTAGAATATAAAACTTGTTGGCTGCAGGCCTTTTGAAAACAGCTGAATGTAACCATAATTCATCAGTGTGCTGCTAGCCACCAGAAGGGTTAAAATCAACAATGTTGGAGTCTATGAAAAGGTCTGAATCTGAGCTTTAAATTGAGGTGTCACTCCAGTAAATCAGATCATGCTAGCCTGAAAGACCAGGCTAAATATACAGAACAGATTTGACCTCTGACCCAGCTCTGAAAGCTGTGTGGTATTGACCACACTAAATGTCTGATTTTAAGCAGCCAGCTTGTGCTATGATGGAAAGCCAACAATTGTTGGAAAGAAGAGAACCTAAGCTTTAATTTGATGTGCAACATGTTTGATTTGAAGCAGGTTTACCAGAAATACAGGAGGATAAGGTAGAATATAAAACCAGTTGGCTGCAGGCCTTTTGAAAACAGCTGAATGTAACCATAATTCATCAGTGTGCTGCTAGCCACCAGAAGGTTTAAAATGAACAATGTTGGACTCTATGAAAAGGTCTGAATCTGAGCTTTAAATTGAGGTGTTACTCCAGTAAATCAGATCATGCTAGCCTGAAAGACCAGGCTAAATATACAGAACAGATTTGACCTCTGACCCAGCTCTGAAAGCTGTGTGGTATTGACCACACTAGATGTCTGATTTTAAGCAGCCAGGTTGTGCTATGATGGAAAGCCAACAATTGTTGGAAAGAAGAGAACCTAAGCTTTAATTTGATGTGCAACATGTTTGATTTGAAGCAGGTTTACCAGAAATACAGGAGGATAAGTTAGAATATAAAACCAGTTGGCTGCAGGCCTTTTGAAAACAGCTGAATGTAACCATAATTCATCAGTGTGCTGCTAGCCACCAGAAGGGGTAAAATCAACAATGTTGGACTCTATGAAAAGGTCTGAATCTGAGCTTTAAATTGAGGTGTCACTCCAGTAAATCAGATCATGCTAGCCTGAAAGACCAGGCTAAATATACAGAACAGATTTGACCTCTGACCCAGCTCTGAAAGCTGTGTGGTATTGACCACACTAAATGTCTGATTTTAAGCAGCCAGCTTGTGCTATGATGGAAAGCCAACAATTGTTGGAAAGAAGAGAACCTAAGCTTTAATTTGATGTGCAACATGTTTGATTTGAAGCAGGTTTACCAGAAATACAGGAGGATAAGGTAGAATATAAAACCAGTTGGCTGCAGGCCTTTTGAAAACAGCTGAATGTAACCATAATTCATCAGTGTGCTGCTAGCCACCAGAAGGGGTAAAATCAACAATGTTGGACTCTATGAAAAGGTCTGAATCTGAGGTTTACATGGAGGTATCACTCCAGTAAATCAGATCATGCTAGCCTGAAAGACCAGGCTAAATATACAGAACAGATTTGACCTCTGACCCAGCTCTGAAAGCTGTGTGGTATTGACCACACTAAATGTCTGATTTTAAGCAGCCAGGTTGTACTATGATGGAAAGCCAACAATTGATGGAAAGAAGAGAACCTAAGCTTTAATTTGATGTGCAACATGTTTGATTTGAAGCAGGTTTACCAGAAATACAGGAGGATAAGGTAGAATATAAAACCTGTTGGCTGCAGGCCTTTTGAAAACAGCTGAATGTAACCATAATTCATCAGTGTGCTGCTAGCCACCAGAAGGGGTAAAATCAACAATGTTGGACTCTATGAAAAGGTCTGAATCTTAGCTTTACATTGAGGTGTCACTCCAGTAAATCAGATCATGCTAGCCTGTAGAACCAGGCTAAATATACAGAACGGATTTGACCTCTGACCCAGCTCTGAAAGCTGTGTGGTATTGACCACACTAAATGTCTGATTTTAAGCAGCCAGGTTGTGATAGGATGGAAAGCCAACAATTGATGGAAAGAAGAGAACCTAAGCTTTAATTTGATGTGCAACATGTTTGATTTGAAGCAGGTTTACCAGAAATACAGGAGGATAAGTTAGATTATAAAACCTGTTGGCTGCAGGCCTTTTGAAAACAGCTGAATGTAACCATAATTCATCAGTGTGCTGCTAGCCACCAGAAGGGGTAAACTCAACAATGTTGGACTCTATGAAAAGGTCTGAATCTGAGCTTTAAATTCAGGTGTCACTCCAGTAAATCAGATCATGCTAGCCTGAAAGACCAGGCTAAATATACAGAACAGATTTGACCTCTGACCCAGCTCTGAAAGCTGTGTGGTATTGATCACACTAAATGTCTGATTTTAAGCAGCCAGCTTGTGATAGGATGGAAAGCCAACAATTGTTGGAAAGAAGAGAACCTAAGCTTTAATTTGATGTGCAACATGTTTGATTTGAAGCAGGTTTACCAGAAATATAGGAGGATAAGGTAGAATATAAAACCAGTTGGCTGCAGGCCTTTTGAAAACAGCTGAATGTAACCATAATTCATCAGTGTGCTGCTAGCCACCAGAAGGGGTAAAATCAACAATGTTGGACTCTATGAAAAGGTCTGAATCTGAGCTTTAAATTGAGGTGTCACTCCAGTAAATCAGATCATGCTAGCCTGAAAGACCAGGCTAAATATACAGAACAGATTTGACCTCTGACCCAGCTCTGAAAGCTGTGTGGTATTGACCACACTAAATGTCTGATTTTAAGCAGCCAGGTTGTGCTATGATGGAAAGCCAACAATTGATGGAAAGAAGAGAACCTAAGCTTTAATTTGATGTGCAACATGTTTGATTTGAAGCAGGTTTACCAGAAATACAGGAGGATAAGTTAGAATATAAAACTTGTTGGCTGCAGGCCTTTTGAAAACAGCTGAATGTAACCATAATTCATCAGTGTGCTGCTAGCCACCAGAAGGGTTAAAATCAACAATGTTGGAGTCTATGAAAAGGTCTGAATCTGAGCTTTAAATTGAGGTGTCACTCCAGTAAATCAGATCATGCTAGCCTGAAAGACCAGGCTAAATATACAGAACAGATTTGACCTCTGACCCAGCTCTGAAAGCTGTGTGGTATTGACCACACTAGATGTCTGATTTTAAGCAGCCAGGTTGTGCTATGATGGAAAGCCAACAATTGATGGAAAGAAGAGAACCTAAGCTTTAATTTGATGTGCAACATGTTTGATTTGAAGCAGGTTTACCAGAAATACAGGAGGATAAGTTAGAATATAAAACCTGTTGGCTACAGGCCTTTTGAAAACAGCTGAATGTAACCATAATTCATCAGTGTGCTGCTAGCCACCAGAAGGGGTAAACTCAACAATGTTGGACTCTATGAAAAGGTCTGAATCTTAGCTTTAAATTGAGGTGTCACTCAAGTAAATCAGATCATGCTAGCCTGAAGGACCAGGCTAAATATACAGAACAGATTTGACCTCTGACCCAGCTCTGAAAGCTGTGTGGTATTGACCACACTAAATGTCTGATTTTAAGCAGCCAGGTTGTGCTATGATGGAAAGCCAACAATTGTTGGAAAGAAGAGAACCTAAGCTTTAATTTGATGTGCAACATGTTTGATTTGAAGCAGGTTTACCAGAAATACAGGAGGATAAGGTAGAATATAAAACCAGTTGGCTGCAGGCCTTTTGAAAACAGCTGAATGTAACCATAATTCATCAGTGTGCTGCTAGCCACCAGAAGGGGTAAAATCAACAATATTGGACTCTATGAAAAGGTCTAAATCTGAGGTTTACATGGAGGTATCATTCCAATAAAGCAGATCATGCTAGCCTGAAAGACCAGGCTAAATATACAGAACAGATTTGACCTCTGACCCAGCTCTGAAAGCTGTGTGGTATTGACCACACTAGATGTCTGATTTTAAGCAGCCAGGTTGTGATAGGATGGAAAGCCAACAATTGTTGGAAAGAAGAGAACCTAAGCTTTAATTTGATGTGCAACATGTTTGATTTGAAGCAGGTTTACCAGAAATACAGGAGGATAAGTTAGAATATAAAACCAGTTGGCTGCAGGCCTTTTGAAAACAGCTGAATGTAACCATAATTCATCAGTGTGCTGCTAGCCACCAGAAGGGGTAAAATCAACAATGTTGGACTCTATGAAAAGGTCTGAATCTGAGCTTTAAATTGAGGTGTCACTCCAGTAAATCAGATCATGCTAGCCTGAAAGACCAGGCTAAATATACAGAACAGATTTGACCTCTGACCCAGCTCTGAAAGCTGTGTGGTATTGACCACACTAAATGTCTGATTTTAAGCAGCCAGCTTGTGCTATGATGGAAAGCCAACAATTGTTGGAAAGAAGAGAACCTAAGCTTTAATTTGATGTGCAACATGTTTGATTTGAAGCAGGTTTACCAGAAATACAGGAGGATAAGGTAGAATATAAAACCAGTTGGCTGCAGGCCTTTTGAAAACAGCTGAATGTAACCATAATTCATCAGTGTGCTGCTAGCCACCAGAAGGGGTAAACTCAACAATGTTGGACTCTATGAAAAGGTCTGAATCTGAGCTTTAAATTGAGGTGTCACTCCAGTAAATCAGATCATGCTAGCCTGAAAGACCAGGCTAAATATACAGAACAGATTTGACCTCTGACCCAGCTCTGAAAGCTGTGTGGTATTGACCACACTAAATGTCTGATTTTAAGCAGCCAGGTTGTGATAGGATGGAAAGCCAACAATTGTTGGAAAGAAGAGAACCTAAGCTTTAATTTGATGTGCAACATGTTTGATTTGAAGCAGGTTTACCAGAAATACAGGAGGATAAGTTAGAATATAAAACCAGTTGGCTGCAGGCCTTTTGAAAACAGCTGAATGTAACCATAATTCATCAGTGTGCTGCTAGCCACCAGAAGGGGTAAAATCAACAATGTTGGACTCTATGAAAAGGTCTGAATCTGAGCTTTAAATTGAGGTGTCACTCCAGTAAATCAGATCATGCTAGCCTGAAAGACCAGGCTAAATATACAGAACAGATTTGACCTCTGACCCAGCTCTGAAAGCTGTGTGGTATTGACCACACTAAATGTCTGATTTTAAGCAGCCAGCTTGTGCTATGATGGAAAGCCAACAATTGTTGGAAAGAAGAGAACCTAAGCTTTAATTTGATGTGCAACATGTTTGATTTGAAGCAGGTTTACCAGAAATACAGGAGGATAAGGTAGAATATAAAACCTGTTGGCTGCAGGCCTTTTGAAAACAGCTGAATGTAACCATAATTCATCAGTGTGCTGCTAGCCACCAGAAGGGGTAAAATCAACAATGTTGGAGTCTATAAGAAGGTCTGAATCTGAGCTTTAAATTGAGGTGTCACTCCAGTAAATCAGATCATGCTAGCCTGAAAGACCAGGCTAAATATACAGAACAGATTTGACCTCTGACCCAGCTCTGAAAGCTGTGTGGTATTGACCACACTAAATGTCTGATTTTAAGCAGCCAGCTTGTGCTATGATGGAAAGCCAACAATTGTTGGAAAGAAGAGAACCTAAGCTTTAATTTGATGTGCAACATGTTTGATTTGAAGCAGGTTTACCAGAAATACAGGAGGATAAGGTAGAATATAAAACCAGTTGGCTGCAGGCCTTTTGAAAACAGCTGAATGTAACCATAATTCATCAGTGTGCTGCTAGCCACCAGAAGGTTTAAAATGAACAATGTTGGACTCTATGAAAAGGTCTGAATCTGAGCTTTAAATTGAAGTGTTACTCCAGTAAATCAGATCATGCTAGCCTGAAAGACCAGGCTAAATATACAGAACAGATTTGACCTCTGACCCAGCTCTGAAAGCTGTGTGGTATTGACCACACTAGATGTCTGATTTTAAGCAGCCAGGTTGTGCTATGATGGAAAGCCAACAATTGTTGGAAAGAAGAGAACCTAAGCTTTAATTTGATGTGCAACATGTTTGATTTGAAGCAGGTTTACCAGAAATACAGGAGGATAAGTTAGAATATAAAACCAGTTGGCTGCAGGCCTTTTGAAAACAGCTGAATGTAACCATAATTCATCAGTGTGCTGCTAGCCACCAGAAGGGGTAAAATCAACAATGTTGGACTCTATGAAAAGGTCTGAATCTGAGCTTTAAATTGAGGTGTCACTCCAGTAAATCAGATCATGCTAGCCTGAAAGACCAGGCTAAATATACAGAACAGATTTGACCTCTGACCCAGCTCTGAAAGCTGTGTGGTATTGACCACACTAAATGTCTGATTTTAAGCAGCCAGCTTGTGCTATGATGGAAAGCCAACAATTGTTGGAAAGAAGAGAACCTAAGCTTTAATTTGATGTGCAACATGTTTGATTTGAAGCAGGTTTACCAGAAATACAGGAGGATAAGGTAGAATATAAAACCAGTTGGCTGCAGGCCTTTTGAAAACAGCTGAATGTAACCATAATTCATCAGTGTGCTGCTAGCCACCAGAAGGGGTAAACTCAACAATGTTGGACTCTATGAAAAGGTCTGAATCTGAGCTTTAAATTGAGGTGTCACTCCAGTAAATCAGATCATGCTAGCCTGAAAGACCAGGCTAAATATACAGAACAGATTTGACCTCTGACCCAGCTCTGAAAGCTGTGTGGTATTGACCACACTAAATGTCTGATTTTAAGCAGCCAGGTTGTGATAGGATGGAAAGCCAACAATTGTTGGAAAGAAGAGAACCTAAGCTTTAATTTGATGTGCAACATGTTTGATTTGAAGCAGGTTTACCAGAAATACAGGAGGATAAGTTAGAATATAAAACCAGTTGGCTGCAGGCCTTTTGAAAACAGCTGAATGTAACCATAATTCATCAGTGTGCTGCTAGCCACCAGAAGGGGTAAAATCAACAATGTTGGACTCTATGAAAAGGTCTGAATCTGAGCTTTAAATTGAGGTGTCACTCCAGTAAATCAGATCATGCTAGCCTGAAAGACCAGGCTAAATATACAGAACAGATTTGACCTCTGACCCAGCTCTGAAAGCTGTGTGGTATTGACCACACTAAATGTCTGATTTTAAGCAGCCAGGTTGTGCTAGGATGGAAAGCCAACAATTGATGGAAAGAAGAGAACCTAAGCTTTAATTTGATGTGCAACATGTTTGATTTGAAGCAGGTTTACCAGAAATACAGGAGGATAAGGTAGAATATAAAACCTGTTGGCTGCAGGCCTTTTGAAAACAGCTGAATGTAACCATAATTCATCAGTGTGCTGCTAGCCACCAGAAGGGGTAAAATCAACAATGTTGGAGTCTATAAGAAGGTCTGAATCTGAGCTTTAAATTGAGGTGTCACTCCAGTAAATCAGATCATGCTAGCCTGAAAGACCAGGCTAAATATACAGAACAGATTTGACCTCTGACCCAGCTCTGAAAGCTGTGTGGTATTGACCACACTAAATGTCTGATTTTAAGCAGCCAGGTTGTGCTAGGATGGAAAGCCAACAATTGATGGAAAGAAGAGAACCTAAGCTTTAATTTGATGTGCAACATGTTTGATTTGAAGCAGGTTTACCAGAAATACAGGAGGATAAGTTAGAATAGAAAACCTGTTGGCTACAGGCCTTTTAAAAACAGCTGAATATAACCATAATTCATCAGTGTGCTGCTAGCCACCAGAAGGGTTAAAATCAACAATGTTGGACTCTATGAAAAGGTCTGAATCTGAGCTTTAAATTGAGGTGTCACTCCAGTAAATCAGATCATGCTAGCCTGAAAGACCAGGCTAAATATACAGAACAGATTTGACCTCTGACCCAGCTCTGAAAGCTGTGTGGTATTGACCACACTAAATGTCTGATTTTAAGCAGCCAGCTTGTGCTATGATGGAAAGCCAACAATTGTTGGAAAGAAGAGAACCTAAGCTTTAATTTGATGTGCAACATGTTTGATTTGAAGCAGGTTTACCAGAAATACAGGAGGATAAGGTAGAATATAAAACCAGTTGGCTGCAGGCCTTTTGAAAACAGCTGAATGTAACCATAATTCATCAGTGTGCTGCTAGCCACCAGAAGGGGTAAAATCAACAATGTTGGACTCTATGAAAAGGTCTGAATCTGAGGTTTACATGAAGGTATCACTCCAGTAAATCAGATCATGCTAGCCTGAAAGACCAGGCTAAATATACAGAACAGATTTGACCTCTGACCCAGCTCTGAAAGCTGTGTGGTATTGACCACACTAAATGTCTGATTTTAAGCAGCCAGCTTGTGCTATGATGGAAAGCCAACAATTGTTGGAAAGAAGAGAACCTAAGCTTTAATTTGATGTGCAACATGTTTGATTTGAAGCAGGTTTACCAGAAATACAGGAGGATAAGGTAGAATATAAAACCAGTTGGCTGCAGGCCTTTTGAAAACAGCTGAATGTAACCATAATTCATCAGTGTGCTGCTAGCCACCAGAAGGGGTAAAATCAACAATGTTGGACTCTATGAAAAGGTCTGAATCTGAGCTTTAAATTGAGGTGTCACTCCAGTAAATCAGATCATGCTAGCCTGAAAGACCAGGCTAAATATACAGAACAGATTTGACCTCTGACCCAGCTCTGAAAGCTGTGTGGTATTGACCACACTAAATGTCTGATTTTAAGCAGCCAGCTTGTGCTATGATGGAAAGCCAACAATTGTTGGAAAGAAGAGAACCTAAGCTTTAATTTGATGTGCAACATGTTTGATTTGAAGCAGGTTTACCAGAAATACAGGAGGATAAGGTAGAATATAAAACCTGTTGGCTGCAGGCCTTTTGAAAACAGCTGAATGTAACCATAATTCATCAGTGTGCTGCTAGCCACCAGAAGGGTTAAAATCAACAATGTTGGACTCTATGAAAAGGTCTGAATCTGAGCTTTAAATTGAGGTGTCACTCCAGTAAATCAGATCATGCTAGCCTGAAGGACCAGGCTAAATATACAGAACAGATTTGACCTCTGACCCAGCTCTGAAAGCTGTGTGGTATTGACCACACTAAATGTCTGATTTTAAGCAGCCAGGTTGTGCTATGATGGAAAGCCAACAATTGATGGAAAGAAGAGAACCTTAGCTTTAATTTGATGCGCAACATGTTTGATTTGAAGCAGGTTTACCAGAAATACAGGAGGATAAGTTAGAATAGAAAACCTGTTGGCTGCAGGCCTTTTGAAAACAGCTGAATGTAACCATAATTCATCAGTGTGCTGCTAGCCACCAGAAGGGGTAAAATCAACAATGTTGGACTCTATGAAAAGGTCTGAATGTGAGGTTTACATGAAGGTATCACTCCAGTAAATCAGATCATGCTAGCCTGAAAGACCAGGCTAAATATACAGAACAGATTTGACCTCTGACCCAGCTCTGAAAGCTGTGTGGTATTGACCACACTAAATGTCTGATTTTAAGCAGCCAGGTTGTGCTAGGATGGAAAGCCAACAATTGATGGAAAGAAGAGAACCTAAGCTTTAATTTGATGTGCAACATGTTTGATTTGAAGCAGGTTTACCAGAAATACAGGAGGATAAGTTAGAATATAAAACCTGTTGGCTACAGGCCTTTTGAAAACAGCTGAATGTAACCATAATTCATCAGTGTGCTGCTAGCCACCAGAAGGGTTAAAATCAACAATGTTGGAGTCTATAAAAAGGTCTGAATCTGAGCTTTAAATTGAGGTGTCACTCCAGTAAATCAGATCATGCTAGCCTGAAAGACCAGGCTAAATATACAGAACAGATTTGACCTCTGACCCAGCTCTGAAAGCTGTGTGGTATTGACCACACTAAATGTCTGATTTTAAGCAGCCAGCTTGTGCTATGATGGAAAGCCAACAATTGTTGGAAAGAAGAGAACCTAAGCTTTAATTTGATGTGCAACATGTTTGATTTGAAGCAGGTTTACCAGAAATACAGGAGGATAAGGTAGAATATAAAACCAGTTGGCTGCAGGCCTTTTGAAAACAGCTGAATGTAACCATAATTCATCAGTGTGCTGCTAGCCACCAGAAGGTTTAAAATGAACAATGTTGGACTCTATGAAAAGGTCTGAATCTGAGCTTTAAATTGAAGTGTTACTCCAGTAAATCAGATCATGCTAGCCTGAAAGACCAGGCTAAATATACAGAACAGATTTGACCTCTGACCCAGCTCTGAAAGCTGTGTGGTATTGACCACACTAGATGTCTGATTTTAAGCAGCCAGGTTGTGCTATGATGGAAAGCCAACAATTGTTGGAAAGAAGAGAACCTAAGCTTTAATTTGATGTGCAACATGTTTGATTTGAAGCAGGTTTACCAGAAATACAGGAGGATAAGTTAGAATATAAAACCAGTTGGCTGCAGGCCTTTTGAAAACAGCTGAATGTAACCATAATTCATCAGTGTGCTGCTAGCCACCAGAAGGGGTAAAATCAACAATGTTGGACTCTATGAAAAGGTCTGAATCTGAGCTTTAAATTGAGGTGTCACTCCAGTAAATCAGATCATGCTAGCCTGAAAGACCAGGCTAAATATACAGAACAGATTTGACCTCTGACCCAGCTCTGAAAGCTGTGTGGTATTGACCACACTAAATGTCTGATTTTAAGCAGCCAGCTTGTGCTATGATGGAAAGCCAACAATTGTTGGAAAGAAGAGAACCTAAGCTTTAATTTGATGTGCAACATGTTTGATTTGAAGCAGGTTTACCAGAAATACAGGAGGATAAGGTAGAATATAAAACCAGTTGGCTGCAGGCCTTTTGAAAACAGCTGAATGTAACCATAATTCATCAGTGTGCTGCTAGCCACCAGAAGGGGTAAACTCAACAATGTTGGACTCTATGAAAAGGTCTGAATCTGAGCTTTAAATTGAGGTGTCACTCCAGTAAATCAGATCATGCTAGCCTGAAAGACCAGGCTAAATATACAGAACAGATTTGACCTCTGACCCAGCTCTGAAAGCTGTGTGGTATTGACCACACTAAATGTCTGATTTTAAGCAGCCAGGTTGTGATAGGATGGAAAGCCAACAATTGTTGGAAAGAAGAGAACCTAAGCTTTAATTTGATGTGCAACATGTTTGATTTGAAGCAGGTTTACCAGAAATACAGGAGGATAAGTTAGAATATAAAACCAGTTGGCTGCAGGCCTTTTGAAAACAGCTGAATGTAACCATAATTCATCAGTGTGCTGCTAGCCACCAGAAGGGGTAAAATCAACAATGTTGGACTCTATGAAAAGGTCTGAATCTGAGCTTTAAATTGAGGTGTCACTCCAGTAAATCAGATCATGCTAGCCTGAAAGACCAGGCTAAATATACAGAACAGATTTGACCTCTGACCCAGCTCTGAAAGCTGTGTGGTATTGACCACACTAAATGTCTGATTTTAAGCAGCCAGGTTGTGCTAGGATGGAAAGCCAACAATTGATGGAAAGAAGAGAACCTAAGCTTTAATTTGATGTGCAACATGTTTGATTTGAAGCAGGTTTACCAGAAATACAGGAGGATAAGGTAGAATATAAAACCTGTTGGCTGCAGGCCTTTTGAAAACAGCTGAATGTAACCATAATTCATCAGTGTGCTGCTAGCCACCAGAAGGGGTAAAATCAACAATGTTGGAGTCTATAAGAAGGTCTGAATCTGAGCTTTAAATTGAGGTGTCACTCCAGTAAATCAGATCATGCTAGCCTGAAAGACCAGGCTAAATATACAGAACAGATTTGACCTCTGACCCAGCTCTGAAAGCTGTGTGGTATTGACCACACTAAATGTCTGATTTTAAGCAGCCAGGTTGTGCTAGGATGGAAAGCCAACAATTGATGGAAAGAAGAGAACCTAAGCTTTAATTTGATGTGCAACATGTTTGATTTGAAGCAGGTTTACCAGAAATACAGGAGGATAAGTTAGAATAGAAAACCTGTTGGCTACAGGCCTTTTAAAAACAGCTGAATATAACCATAATTCATCAGTGTGCTGCTAGCCACCAGAAGGGTTAAAATCAACAATGTTGGACTCTATGAAAAGGTCTGAATCTGAGCTTTAAATTGAGGTGTCACTCCAGTAAATCAGATCATGCTAGCCTGAAAGACCAGGCTAAATATACAGAACAGATTTGACCTCTGACCCAGCTCTGAAAGCTGTGTGGTATTGACCACACTAAATGTCTGATTTTAAGCAGCCAGCTTGTGCTATGATGGAAAGCCAACAATTGTTGGAAAGAAGAGAACCTAAGCTTTAATTTGATGTGCAACATGTTTGATTTGAAGCAGGTTTACCAGAAATACAGGAGGATAAGGTAGAATATAAAACCAGTTGGCTGCAGGCCTTTTGAAAACAGCTGAATGTAACCATAATTCATCAGTGTGCTGCTAGCCACCAGAAGGGGTAAAATCAACAATGTTGGACTCTATGAAAAGGTCTGAATCTGAGGTTTACATGAAGGTATCACTCCAGTAAATCAGATCATGCTAGCCTGAAAGACCAGGCTAAATATACAGAACAGATTTGACCTCTGACCCAGCTCTGAAAGCTGTGTGGTATTGACCACACTAAATGTCTGATTTTAAGCAGCCAGCTTGTGCTATGATGGAAAGCCAACAATTGTTGGAAAGAAGAGAACCTAAGCTTTAATTTGATGTGCAACATGTTTGATTTGAAGCAGGTTTACCAGAAATACAGGAGGATAAGGTAGAATATAAAACCAGTTGGCTGCAGGCCTTTTGAAAACAGCTGAATGTAACCATAATTCATCAGTGTGCTGCTAGCCACCAGAAGGGGTAAAATCAACAATGTTGGACTCTATGAAAAGGTCTGAATCTGAGCTTTAAATTGAGGTGTCACTCCAGTAAATCAGATCATGCTAGCCTGAAAGACCAGGCTAAATATACAGAACAGATTTGACCTCTGACCCAGCTCTGAAAGCTGTGTGGTATTGACCACACTAAATGTCTGATTTTAAGCAGCCAGCTTGTGCTATGATGGAAAGCCAACAATTGTTGGAAAGAAGAGAACCTAAGCTTTAATTTGATGTGCAACATGTTTGATTTGAAGCAGGTTTACCAGAAATACAGGAGGATAAGGTAGAATATAAAACCTGTTGGCTGCAGGCCTTTTGAAAACAGCTGAATGTAACCATAATTCATCAGTGTGCTGCTAGCCACCAGAAGGGTTAAAATCAACAATGTTGGACTCTATGAAAAGGTCTGAATCTGAGCTTTAAATTGAGGTGTCACTCCAGTAAATCAGATCATGCTAGCCTGAAGGACCAGGCTAAATATACAGAACAGATTTGACCTCTGACCCAGCTCTGAAAGCTGTGTGGTATTGACCACACTAAATGTCTGATTTTAAGCAGCCAGGTTGTGCTATGATGGAAAGCCAACAATTGATGGAAAGAAGAGAACCTTAGCTTTAATTTGATGCGCAACATGTTTGATTTGAAGCAGGTTTACCAGAAATACAGGAGGATAAGTTAGAATAGAAAACCTGTTGGCTGCAGGCCTTTTGAAAACAGCTGAATGTAACCATAATTCATCAGTGTGCTGCTAGCCACCAGAAGGGGTAAAATCAACAATGTTGGACTCTATGAAAAGGTCTGAATGTGAGGTTTACATGAAGGTATCACTCCAGTAAATCAGATCATGCTAGCCTGAAAGACCAGGCTAAATATACAGAACAGATTTGACCTCTGACCCAGCTCTGAAAGCTGTGTGGTATTGACCACACTAAATGTCTGATTTTAAGCAGCCAGGTTGTGCTAGGATGGAAAGCCAACAATTGATGGAAAGAAGAGAACCTAAGCTTTAATTTGATGTGCAACATGTTTGATTTGAAGCAGGTTTACCAGAAATACAGGAGGATAAGTTAGAATATAAAACCTGTTGGCTACAGGCCTTTTGAAAACAGCTGAATGTAACCATAATTCATCAGTGTGCTGCTAGCCACCAGAAGGGTTAAAATCAACAATGTTGGAGTCTATAAAAAGGTCTGAATCTGAGCTTTAAATTGAGGTGTCACTCCAGTAAATCAGATCATGCTAGCCTGAAAGACCAGGCTAAATATACAGAACAGATTTGACCTCTGACCCAGCTCTGAAAGCTGTGTGGTATTGACCACACTAAATGTCTGATTTTAAGCAGCCAGCTTGTGCTATGATGGAAAGCCAACAATTGTTGGAAAGAAGAGAACCTAAGCTTTAATTTGATGTGCAACATGTTTGATTTGAAGCAGGTTTACCAGAAATACAGGAGGATAAGGTAGAATATAAAACCAGTTGGCTGCAGGCCTTTTGAAAACAGCTGAATGTAACCATAATTCATCAGTGTGCTGCTAGCCACCAGAAGGGGTACAATCAACAATGTTGGACTCTATGAAAAGGTCTGAATCTGAGCTTTAAATTGAGGTGTCACTCCAGTAAATCAGATCATGCTAGCCTGAAGGACCAGGCTAAATATACAGAACAGATTTGACCTCTGACCCAGCTCTGAAAGCTGTGTGGTATTGACCACACTAAATGTCTGATTTTAAGCAGCCAGGTTGTGCTATGATGGAAAGCCAACAATTGATGGAAAGAAGAGAACCTAAGCTTTAATTTGATGTGCAACATGTTTGATTTGAAGCAGGTTTACCAGAAATACAGGAGGATACTTTAGAATATAAAACCAGTTGGCTGCAGGCCTTTTA
Organism: Centroberyx gerrardi; assembly: GCF_048128805.1. Lineage (NCBI taxonomy): Eukaryota > Metazoa > Chordata > Actinopteri > Beryciformes > Berycidae > Centroberyx > Centroberyx gerrardi. The sequence continues at coordinate 3,060,830 of NC_135998.1, read as the reverse complement.
AAAACAGCTGAATATAACCATAATTCATCAGTGTGCTGCTAGCCACCAGAAGGTTTAAAATGAACAATGTTGGACTCTATGAAAAGGTCTGAATCTGAGCTTTAAATTGAGGTGTCACACCAGTAAATCAGATCATGCTAGCCTGAAAGACCAGGCTAAATATACAGAACAGATTTGACCTCTGACCCAGCTCTGAAAGCTGTGTGGTATTGACCACACTAAATGTCTGATTTTAAGCAGCCAGCTTGTGCTATGATGGAAAGCCAACAATTGTTGGAAAGAAGAGAACCTAAGCTTTAATTTGATGTGCAACATGTTTGATTTGAAGCAGGTTTACCAGAAATACAGGAGGATAAGGTAGAATATAAAACCAGTTGGCTGCAGGCCTTTTGAAAACAGCTGAATGTAACCATAATTCATCAGTGTGCTGCTAGCCACCAGAAGGGGTAAAATCAACAATATTGGACTCTATGAAAAGGTCTAAATCTGAGGTTTACATGGAGGTATCATTCCAATAAAGCAGATCATGCTAGCCTGAAAGACCAGGCTAAATATACAGAACAGATTTGACCTCTGACCCAGCTCTGAAAGCTGTGTGGTATTGACCACACTAGATGTCTGATTTTAAGCAGCCAGGTTGTGCTATGATGGAAAGCCAACAATTGATGGAAAGAAGAGAACCTAAGCTTTAATTTGATGTGCAACATGTTTGATTTGAAGCAGGTTTACCAGAAATACAGGAGGATAAGTTAGAATATAAAACCAGTTGGCTACAGGCCTTTTGAAAACAGCTGAATGTAACCATAATTCATCAGTGTGCTGCTAGCCACCAGAAGGGGTAAAATCAACAATGTTGGACTCTATGAAAAGGTCTGAATCTGAGCTTTAAATTGAGGTGTCACTCCAGTAAATCAGATCATGCTAGCCTGAAAGACCAGGCTAAATATACAGAACAGATTTGACCTCTGACCCAGCTCTGAAAGCTGTGTGGTATTGACCACACTAAATGTCTGATTTTAAGCAGCCAGGTTGTGATAGGATGGAAAGCCAACAATTGTTGGAAAGAAGAGAACCTAAGCTTTAATTTGATGTGCAACATGTTTGATTTGAAGCAGGTTTACCAGAAATACAGGAGGATAAGTTAGAATATAAAACCAGTTGGCTGCAGGCCTTTTGAAAACAGCTGAATGTAACCATAATTCATCAGTGTGCTGCTAGCCACCAGAAGGGGTAAAATCAACAATGTTGGACTCTATGAAAAGGTCTGAATCTGAGCTTTAAATTGAGGTGTCACTCCAGTAAATCAGATCATGCTAGCCTGAAAGACCAGGCTAAATATACAGAACAGATTTGACCTCTGACCCAGCTCTGAAAGCTGTGTGGTATTGACCACACTAAATGTCTGATTTTAAGCAGCCAGGTTGTGCTAGGATGGAAAGCCAACAATTGATGGAAAGAAGAGAACCTAAGCTTTAATTTGATGTGCAACATGTTTGATTTGAAGCAGGTTTACCAGAAATACAGGAGGATAAGTTAGAATATAAAACCTGTTGGCTGCAGGCCTTTTGAAAACAGCTGAATGTAACCATAATTCATCAGTGTGCTGCTAGCCACCAGAAGGGTTAAAATCAACAATGTTGGAGTCTATAAAAAGGTCTGAATCTGAGCTTTAAATTGAGGTGTCACTCCAGTAAATCAGATCATGCTAGCCTGAAAGACCAGGCTAAATATACAGAACAGATTTGACCTCTGACCCAGCTCTGAAAGCTGTGTGGTATTGACCACACTAAATGTCTGATTTTAAGCAGCCAGCTTGTGCTATGATGGAAAGCCAACAATTGTTGGAAAGAAGAGAACCTAAGCTTTAATTTGATGTGCAACATGTTTGATTTGAAGCAGGTTTACCAGAAATACAGGAGGATAAGGTAGAATATAAAACCAGTTGGCTGCAGGCCTTTTGAAAACAGCTGAATGTAACCATAATTCATCAGTGTGCTGCTAGCCACCAGAAGGTTTAAAATGAACAATGTTGGACTCTATGAAAAGGTCTGAATCTGAGCTTTAAATTGAGGTGTCACTCCAGTAAATCAGATCATGCTAGCCTGAAAGACCAGGCTAAATATACAGAACAGATTTGACCTCTGACCCAGCTCTGAAAGCTGTGTGGTATTGACCACACTAGATGTCTGATTTTAAGCAGCCAGGTTGTGCTATGATGGAAAGCCAACAATTGTTGGAAAGAAGAGAACCTAAGCTTTAATTTGATGTGCAACATGTTTGATTTGAAGCAGGTTTACCAGAAATACAGGAGGATAAGTTAGAATATAAAACCAGTTGGCTGCAGGCCTTTTGAAAACAGCTGAATGTAACCATAATTCATCAGTGTGCTGCTAGCCACCAGAAGGGGTAAAATCAACAATGTTGGACTCTATGAAAAGGTCTGAATCTGAGCTTTAAATTGAGGTGTCACTCCAGTAAATCAGATCATGCTAGCCTGAAAGACCAGGCTAAATATACAGAACAGATTTGACCTCTGACCCAGCTCTGAAAGCTGTGTGGTATTGACCACACTAAATGTCTGATTTTAAGCAGCCAGCTTGTGCTATGATGGAAAGCCAACAATTGTTGGAAAGAAGAGAACCTAAGCTTTAATTTGATGTGCAACATGTTTGATTTGAAGCAGGTTTACCAGAAATACAGGAGGATAAGGTAGAATATAAAACCAGTTGGCTGCAGGCCTTTTGAAAACAGCTGAATGTAACCATAATTCATCAGTGTGCTGCTAGCCACCAGAAGGGGTAAAATCAACAATGTTGGAGTCTATGAAAAGGTCTGAATCTGAGCTTTAAATTGAGGTGTCACTCCAGTAAATCAGATCATGCTAGCCTGAAAGACCAGGCTAAATATACAGAACAGATTTGACCTCTGACCCAGCTCTGAAAGCTGTGTGGTATTGACCACACTAAATGTCTGATTTTAAGCAGCCAGGTTGTGATAGGATGGAAAGCCAACAATTGTTGGAAAGAAGAGAACCTAAGCTTTAATTTGATGTGCAACATGTTTGATTTGAAGCAGGTTTACCAGAAATACAGGAGGATAAGTTAGAATATAAAACCAGTTGGCTGCAGGCCTTTTGAAAACAGCTGAATGTAACCATAATTCATCAGTGTGCTGCTAGCCACCAGAAGGGGTAAAATCAACAATGTTGGACTCTATGAAAAGGTCTGAATCTGAGCTTTAAATTGAGGTGTCACTCCAGTAAATCAGATCATGCTAGCCTGAAAGACCAGGCTAAATATACAGAACAGATTTGACCTCTGACCCAGCTCTGAAAGCTGTGTGGTATTGACCACACTAAATGTCTGATTTTAAGCAGCCAGGTTGTGCTAGGATGGAAAGCCAACAATTGATGGAAAGAAGAGAACCTAAGCTTTAATTTGATGTGCAACATGTTTGATTTGAAGCAGGTTTACCAGAAATACAGGAGGATAAGTTAGAATATAAAACCTGTTGGCTGCAGGCCTTTTGAAAACAGCTGAATGTAACCATAATTCATCAGTGTGCTGCTAGCCACCAGAAGGGTTAAAATCAACAATGTTGGAGTCTATAAGAAGGTCTGAATCTGAGCTTTAAATTGAGGTGTCACTCCAGTAAATCAGATCATGCTAGCCTGAAAGACCAGGCTAAATATACAGAACAGATTTGACCTCTGACCCAGCTCTGAAAGCTGTGTGGTATTGACCACACTAAATGTCTGATTTTAAGCAGCCAGGTTGTGCTAGGATGGAAAGCCAACAATTGATGGAAAGAAGAGAACCTAAGCTTTAATTTGATGTGCAACATGTTTGATTTGAAGCAGGTTTACCAGAAATACAGGAGGATAAGGTAGAATATAAAACCTGTTGGCTGCAGGCCTTTTGAAAACAGCTGAATGTAACCATAATTCATCAGTGTGCTGCTAGCCACCAGAAGGGTTAAAATCAACAATGTTGGAGTCTATAAGAAGGTCTGAATCTGAGCTTTAAATTGAGGTGTCACTCCAGTAAATCAGATCATGCTAGCCTGAAAGACCAGGCTAAATATACAGAACAGATTTGACCTCTGACCCAGCTCTGAAAGCTGTGTGGTATTGACCACACTAAATGTCTGATTTTAAGCAGCCAGCTTGTGCTATGATGGAAAGCCAACAATTGTTGGAAAGAAGAGAACCTAAGCTTTAATTTGATGTGCAACATGTTTGATTTGAAGCAGGTTTACCAGAAATACAGGAGGATAAGGTAGAATATAAAACCAGTTGGCTGCAGGCCTTTTGAAAACAGCTGAATGTAACCATAATTCATCAGTGTGCTGCTAGCCACCAGAAGGTTTAAAATGAACAATGTTGGACTCTATGAAAAGGTCTGAATCTGAGCTTTAAATTGAGGTGTCACTCCAGTAAATCAGATCATGCTAGCCTGAAAGACCAGGCTAAATATACAGAACAGATTTGACCTCTGACCCAGCTCTGAAAGCTGTGTGGTATTGACCACACTAGATGTCTGATTTTAAGCAGCCAGGTTGTGCTATGATGGAAAGCCAACAATTGTTGGAAAGAAGAGAACCTAAGCTTTAATTTGATGTGCAACATGTTTGATTTGAAGCAGGTTTACCAGAAATACTGGAGGATAAGTTAGAATATAAAACCAGTTGGCTGCAGGCCTTTTGAAAACAGCTGAATGTAACCATAATTCATCAGTGTGCTGCTAGCCACCAGAAGGGGTAAAATCAACAATGTTGGACTCTATGAAAAGGTCTGAATCTGAGCTTTAAATTGAGGTGTCACTCCAGTAAATCAGATCATGCTAGCCTGAAAGACCAGGCTAAATATACAGAACAGATTTGACCTCTGACCCAGCTCTGAAAGCTGTGTGGTATTGACCACACTAAATGTCTGATTTTAAGCAGCCAGCTTGTGCTATGATGGAAAGCCAACAATTGTTGGAAAGAAGAGAACCAAAGCTTTAATTTGATGTGCAACATGTTTGATTTGAAGCAGGTTTACCAGAAATACAGGAGGATAAGGTAGAATATAAAACCAGTTGGCTGCAGGCCTTTTGAAAACAGCTGAATGTAACCATAATTCATCAGTGTGCTGCTAGCCACCAGAAGGGGTAAAATCAACAATGTTGGACTCTATGAAAAGGTCTGAATCTGAGCTTTAAATTGAGGTGTCACTCCAGTAAATCAGATCATGCTAGCCTGAAAGACCAGGCTAAATATACAGAACAGATTTGACCTCTGACCCAGCTCTGAAAGCTGTGTGGTATTGACCACACTAAATGTCTGATTTTAAGCAGCCAGGTTGTGATAGGATGGAAAGCCAACAATTGTTGGAAAGAAGAGAACCTAAGCTTTAATTTGATGTGCAACATGTTTGATTTGAAGCAGGTTTACCAGAAATACAGGAGGATAAGTTAGAATATAAAACCAGTTGGCTGCAGGCCTTTTGAAAACAGCTGAATGTAACCATAATTCATCAGTGTGCTGCTAGCCACCAGAAGGGGTAAAATCAACAATGTTGGACTCTATGAAAAGGTCTGAATCTGAGCTTTAAATTGAGGTGTCACTCCAATAAATCAGATCATGCTAGCCTGAAAGACCAGGCTAAATATACAGAACAGATTTGACCTCTGACCCAGCTCTGAAAGCTGTGTGGTATTGACCACACTAAATGTCTGATTTTAAGCAGCCAGGTTGTGCTAGGATGGAAAGCCAACAATTGATGGAAAGAAGAGAACCTAAGCTTTAATTTGATGTGCAACATGTTTGATTTGAAGCAGGTTTACCAGAAATACAGGAGGATAAGGTAGAATATAAAACCTGTTGGTTGCAGGCCTTTTGAAAACAGCTGAATGTAACCATAATTCATCAGTGTGCTGCTAGCCACCAGAAGGGTTAAAATCAACAATGTTGGAGTCTATAAGAAGGTCTGAATCTGAGCTTTAAATTGAGGTGTCACTCCAGTAAATCAGATCATGCTAGCCTGAAAGACCAGGCTAAATATACAGAACAGATTTGACCTCTGACCCAGCTCTGAAAGCTGTGTGGTATTGACCACACTAAATGTCTGATTTTAAGCAGCCAGGTTGTGCTAGGATGGAAAGCCAACAATTGATGGAAAGAAGAGAACCTAAGCTTTAATTTGATGTGCAACATGTTTGATTTGAAGCAGGTTTACCAGAAATACAGGAGGATAAGGTAGAATATAAAACCTGTTGGCTGCAGGCCTTTTGAAAACAGCTGAATGTAACCATAATTCATCAGTGTGCTGCTAGCCACCAGAAGGGTTAAAATCAACAATGTTGGAGTCTATAAGAAGGTCTGAATCTGAGCTTTAAATTGAGGTGTCACTCCAGTAAATCAGATCATGCTAGCCTGAAAGACCAGGCTAAATATACAGAACAGATTTGACCTCTGACCCAGCTCTGAAAGCTGTGTGGTATTGACCACACTAAATGTCTGATTTTAAGCAGCCAGCTTGTGCTATGATGGAAAGCCAACAATTGTTGGAAAGAAGAGAACCTAAGCTTTAATTTGATGTGCAACATGTTTGATTTGAAGCAGGTTTACCAGAAATACAGGAGGATAAGGTAGAATATAAAACCAGTTGGCTGCAGGCCTTTTGAAAACAGCTGAATGTAACCATAATTCATCAGTGTGCTGCTAGCCACCAGAAGGTTTAAAATGAACAATGTTGGACTCTATGAAAAGGTCTGAATCTGAGCTTTAAATTGAGGTGTCACTCCAGTAAATCAGATCATGCTAGCCTGAAAGACCAGGCTAAATATACAGAACAGATTTGACCTCTGACCCAGCTCTGAAAGCTGTGTGGTATTGACCACACTAGATGTCTGATTTTAAGCAGCCAGGTTGTGCTATGATGGAAAGCCAACAATTGATGGAAAGAAGAGAACCTAAGCTTTAATTTGATGTGCAACATGTTTGATTTGAAGCAGGTTTACCAGAAATACAGGAGGATAAGTTAGAATATAAAACCTGTTGTCTACAGGCCTTTTGAAAACAGCTGAATGTAACCATAATTCATCAGTGTGCTGCTAGCCACCAGAAGGGGTAAAATCAACAATGTTGGACTCTATGAAAAGGTCTGAATCTGAGCTTTAAATTGAGGTGTCACTCCAGTAAATCAGATCATGCTAGCCTGAAAGACCAGGCTAAATATACAGAACAGATTTGACCTCTGACCCAGCTCTGAAAGCTGTGTGGTATTGACCACACTAAATGTCTGATTTTAAGCAGCCAGGTTGTGATAGGATGGAAAGCCAACAATTGATGGAAAGAAGAGAACCTAAGCTTTAATTTGATGTGCAACATGTTTGATTTGAAGCAGGTTTACCAGAAATACAGGAGGATAAGTTAGAATATAAAACCAGTTGGCTGCAGGCCTTTTGAAAACAGCTGAATGTAACCATAATTCATCAGTGTGCTGCTAGCCACCAGAAGGGGTAAAATCAACAATGTTGGACTCTATGAAAAGGTCTGAATCTGAGCTTTAAATTGAGGTGTCACTCCAGTAAATCAGATCATGCTAGCCTGAAAGACTAGGCTAAATATACAGAACAGATTTGACCTCTGACCCAGCTCTGAAAGCTGTGTGGTATTGACCACACTAAATGTCTGATTTTAAGCAGCCAGGTTGTGCTAGGATGGAAAGCCAACAATTGATGGAAAGAAGAGAACCTAAGCTTTAATTTGATGTGCAACATGTTTGATTTGAAGCAGGTTTACCAGAAATACAGGAGGATAAGTTAGAATATAAAACCTGTTGGCTGCAGGCCTTTTGAAAACAGCTGAATGTAACCATAATTCATCAGTGTGCTGCTAGCCACCAGAAGGGTTAAAATCAACAATGTTGGAGTCTATAAGAAGGTCTGAATCTGAGCTTTAAATTGAGGTGTCACTCCAGTAAATCAGATCATGCTAGCCTGAAAGACCAGGCTAAATATACAGAACAGATTTGACCTCTGACCCAGCTCTGAAAGCTGTGTGGTATTGACCACACTAAATGTCTGATTTTAAGCAGCCAGCTTGTGCTATGATGGAAAGCCAACAATTGTTGGAAAGAAGAGAACCTAAGCTTTAATTTGATGTGCAACATGTTTGATTTGAAGCAGGTTTACCAGAAATACAGGAGGATAAGGTAGAATATAAAACCAGTTGGCTGCAGGCCTTTTGAAAACAGCTGAATGTAACCATAATTCATCAGTGTGCTGCTAGCCACCAGAAGGTTTAAAATGAACAATGTTGGACTCTATGAAAAGGTCTGAATCTGAGCTTTAAATTGAGGTGTCACTCCAGTAAATCAGATCATGCTAGCCTGAAAGACCAGGCTAAATATACAGAACAGATTTGACCTCTGACCCAGCTCTGAAAGCTGTGTGGTATTGACCACACTAGATGTCTGATTTTAAGCAGCCAGGTTGTGCTATGATGGAAAGCCAACAATTGATGGAAAGAAGAGAACCTAAGCTTTAATTTGATGTGCAACATGTTTGATTTGAAGCAGGTTTACCAGAAATACAGGAGGATAAGTTAGAATATAAAACCTGTTGTCTACAGGCCTTTTGAAAACAGCTGAATGTAACCATAATTCATCAGTGTGCTGCTAGCCACCAGAAGGGGTAAAATCAACAATGTTGGACTCTATGAAAAGGTCTGAATCTGAGCTTTAAATTGAGGTGTCACTCCAGTAAATCAGATCATGCTAGCCTGAAAGACCAGGCTAAATATACAGAACAGATTTGACCTCTGACCCAGCTCTGAAAGCTGTGTGGTATTGACCACACTAAATGTCTGATTTTAAGCAGCCAGGTTGTGATAGGATGGAAAGCCAACAATTGATGGAAAGAAGAGAACCTAAGCTTTAATTTGATGTGCAACATGTTTGATTTGAAGCAGGTTTACCAGAAATACAGGAGGATAAGTTAGAATATAAAACCAGTTGGCTGCAGGCCTTTTGAAAACAGCTGAATGTAACCATAATTCATCAGTGTGCTGCTAGCCACCAGAAGGGGTAAAATCAACAATGTTGGACTCTATGAAAAGGTCTGAATCTGAGCTTTAAATTGAGGTGTCACTCCAGTAAATCAGATCATGCTAGCCTGAAAGACTAGGCTAAATATACAGAACAGATTTGACCTCTGACCCAGCTCTGAAAGCTGTGTGGTATTGACCACACTAAATGTCTGATTTTAAGCAGCCAGGTTGTGCTAGGATGGAAAGCCAACAATTGATGGAAAGAAGAGAACCTAAGCTTTAATTTGATGTGCAACATGTTTGATTTGAAGCAGGTTTACCAGAAATACAGGAGGATAAGTTAGAATATAAAACCTGTTGGCTGCAGGCCTTTTGAAAACAGCTGAATGTAACCATAATTCATCAGTGTGCTGCTAGCCACCAGAAGGGTTAAAATCAACAATGTTGGAGTCTATAAGAAGGTCTGAATCTGAGCTTTAAATTGAGGTGTCACTCCAGTAAATCAGATCATGCTAGCCTGAAAGACCAGGCTAAATATACAGAACAGATTTGACCTCTGACCCAGCTCTGAAAGCTGTGTGGTATTGACCACACTAAATGTCTGATTTTAAGCAGCCAGCTTGTGCTATGATGGAAAGCCAACAATTGTTGGAAAGAAGAGAACCTAAGCTTTAATTTGATGTGCAACATGTTTGATTTGAAGCAGGTTTACCAGAAATACAGGAGGATAAGTTAGAATATAAAACCAGTTGGCTGCAGGCCTTTTGAAAACAGCTGAATGTAACCATAATTCATCAGTGTGCTGCTAGCCACCAGAAGGTTTAAAATGAACAATGTTGGACTCTATGAAAAGGTCTGAATCTGAGCTTTAAATTGAGGTGTCACTCCAGTAAATCAGATCATGCTAGCCTGAAAGACCAGGCTAAATATACAGAACAGATTTGACCTCTGACCCAGCTCTGAAAGCTGTGTGGTATTGACCACACTAGATGTCTGATTTTAAGCAGCCAGGTTGTGCTATGATGGAAAGCCAACAATTGATGGAAAGAAGAGAACCTAAGCTTTAATTTGATGTGCAACATGTTTGATTTGAAGCAGGTTTACCAGAAATACAGGAGGATAAGTTAGAATATAAAACCTGTTGGCTACAGGCCTTTTGAAAACAGCTGAATGTAACCATAATTCATCAGTGTGCTGCTAGCCACCAGAAGGGTTAAAATCAACAATGTTGGAGTCTATGAAAAGGTCTGAATCTGAGCTTTAAATTGAGGTGTCACTCCAGTAAATCAGATCATGCTAGCCTGAAAGACCAGGCTAAATATACAGAACAGATTTGACCTCTGACCCAGCTCTGAAAGCTGTGTGGTATTGACCACACTAAATGTCTGATTTTAAGCAGCCAGGTTGTGATAGGATGGAAAGCCAACAATTGTTGGAAAGAAGAGAACCTAAGCTTTAATTTGATGTGCAACATGTTTGATTTGAAGCAGGTTTACCAGAAATACAGGAGGATAAGTTAGAATATAAAACCAGTTGGCTGCAGGCCTTTTGAAAACAGCTGAATGTAACCATAATTCATCAGTGTGCTGCTAGCCACCAGAAGGGGTAAAATCAACAATGTTGGACTCTATGAAAAGGTCTGAATCTGAGCTTTAAATTGAGGTGTCACTCCAGTAAATCAGATCATGCTAGCCTGAAAGACCAGGCTAAATATACAGAACAGATTTGACCTCTGACCCAGCTCTGAAAGCTGTGTGGTATTGACCACACTAAATGTCTGATTTTAAGCAGCCAGGTTGTGCTAGGATGGAAAGCCAACAATTGATGGAAAGAAGAGAACCTAAGCTTTAATTTGATGTACAACATGTTTGATTTGAAGCAGGTTTACCAGAAATACAGGAGGATAAGGTAGAATATAAAACCTGTTGGCTGCAGGCCTTTTGAAAACAGCTGAATGTAACCATAATTCATCAGTGTGCTGCTAGCCACCAGAAGGGTTAAAATCAACAATGTTGGAGTCTATAAGAAGGTCTGAATCTGAGCTTTAAATTGAGGTGTCACTCCAGTAAATCAGATCATGCTAGCCTGAAAGACCAGGCTAAATATACAGAACAGATTTGACCTCTGACCCAGCTCTGAAAGCTGTGTGGTATTGACCACACTAAATGTCTGATTTTAAGCAGCCAGGTTGTGCTAGGATGGAAAGCCAACAATTGATGGAAAGAAGAGAACCTAAGCTTTAATTTGATGTGCAACATGTTTCATTTGAAGCAGGTTTACCAGAAATACAGGAGGATAAGGTAGAATATAAAACCTGTTGGCTGCAGGCCTTTTGAAAACAGCTGAATGTAACCATAATTCATCAGTGTGCTGCTAGCCACCAGAAGGGTTAAAATCAACAATGTTGGAGTCTATAAGAAGGTCTGAATCTGAGCTTTAAATTGAGGTGTCACTCCAGTAAATCAGATCATGCTAGCCTGAAAGACCAGGCTAAATATACAGAACAGATTTGACCTCTGACCCAGCTCTGAAAGCTGTGTGGTATTGACCACACTAAATGTCTGATTTTAAGCAGCCAGCTTGTGCTATGATGGAAAGCCAACAATTGTTGGAAAGAAGAGAACCTAAGCTTTAATTTGATGTGCAACATGTTTGATTTGAAGCAGGTTTACCAGAAATACAGGAGGATAAGGTAGAATATAAAACCAGTTGGCTGCAGGCCTTTTGAAAACAGCTGAATGTAACCATAATTCATCAGTGTGCTGCTAGCCACCAGAAGGTTTAAAATGAACAATGTTGGACTCTATGAAAAGGTCTGAATCTGAGCTTTAAATTGAGGTGTCACTCCAGTAAATCAGATCATGCTAGCCTGAAAGACCAGGCTAAATATACAGAACAGATTTGACCTCTGACCCAGCTCTGAAAGCTGTGTGGTATTGACCACACTAGATGTCTGATTTTAAGCAGCCAGGTTGTGCTATGATGGAAAGCCAACAATTGATGGAAAGAAGAGAACCTAAGCTTTAATTTGATGTGCAACATGTTTGATTTGAAGCAGGTTTACCAGAAATACAGGAGGATAAGTTAGAATATAAAACCTGTTGGCTACAGGCCTTTTGAAAACAGCTGAATGTAACCATAATTCATCAGTGTGCTGCTAGCCACCAGAAGGGGTAAAATCAACAATGTTGGACTCTATGAAAAGGTCTGAATCTGAGCTTTAAATTGAGGTGTCACTCCAGTAAATCAGATCATGCTAGCCTGAAAGACCAGGCTAAATATACAGAACAGATTTGACCTCTGACCCAGCTCTGAAAGCTGTGTGGTATTGACCACACTAAATGTCTGATTTTAAGCAGCCAGGTTGTGCTAGGATGGAAAGCCAACAATTGATGGAAAGAAGAGAACCTAAGCTTTAATTTGATGTGCAACATGTTTGATTTGAAGCAGGTTTACCAGAAATACAGGAGGATAAGGTAGAATATAAAACCTGTTGGCTGCAGGCCTTTTGAAAACAGCTGAATGTAACCATAATTCATCAGTGTGCTGCTAGCCACCAGAAGGGGTAAAATCAACAATGTTGGAGTCTATGAAAAGGTCTGAATCTGAGCTTTAAATTGAGGTGTCACTCCAGTAAATCAGATCATGCTAGCCTGAAAGACCAGGCTAAATATACAGAACAGATTTGACCTCTGACCCAGCTCTGAAAGCTGTGTGGTATTGACCACACTAAATGTCTGATTTTAAGCAGCCAGGTTGTGATAGGATGGAAAGCCAACAATTGTTGGAAAGAAGAGAACCTAAGCTTTAATTTGATGTGCAACATGTTTGATTTGAAGCAGGTTTACCAGAAATACAGGAGGATAAGTTAGAATATAAAACCAGTTGGCTGCAGGCCTTTTGAAAACAGCTGAATGTAACCATAATTCATCAGTGTGCTGCTAGCCACCAGAAGGGGTAAAATCAACAATGTTGGACTCTATGAAAAGGTCTGAATCTGAGCTTTAAATTGAGGTGTCACTCCAGTAAATCAGATCATGCTAGCCTGAAAGACCAGGCTAAATATACAGAACAGATTTGACCTCTGACCCAGCTCTGAAAGCTGTGTGGTATTGACCACACTAAATGTCTGATTTTAAGCAGCCAGGTTGTGCTAGGATGGAAAGCCAACAATTGATGGAAAGAAGAGAACCTAAGCTTTAATTTGATGTACAACATGTTTGATTTGAAGCAGGTTTACCAGAAATACAGGAGGATAAGGTAGAATATAAAACCTGTTGGCTGCAGGCCTTTTGAAAACAGCTGAATGTAACCATAATTCATCAGTGTGCTGCTAGCCACCAGAAGGGTTAAAATCAACAATGTTGGAGTCTATAAGAAGGTCTGAATCTGAGCTTTAAATTGAGGTGTCACTCCAGTAAATCAGATCATGCTAGCCTGAAAGACCAGGCTAAATATACAGAACAGATTTGACCTCTGACCCAGCTCTGAAAGCTGTGTGGTATTGACCACACTAAATGTCTGATTTTAAGCAGCCAGGTTGTGCTAGGATGGAAAGCCAACAATTGATGGAAAGAAGAGAACCTAAGCTTTAATTTGATGTGCAACATGTTTGATTTGAAGCAGGTTTACCAGAAATACAGGAGGATAAGGTAGAATATAAAACCTGTTGGCTGCAGGCCTTTTGAAAACAGCTGAATGTAACCATAATTCATCAGTGTGCTGCTAGCCACCAGAAGGGTTAAAATCAACAATGTTGGAGTCTATAAGAAGGTCTGAATCTGAGCTTTAAATTGAGGTGTCACTCCAGTAAATCAGATCATGCTAGCCTGAAAGACCAGGCTAAATATACAGAACAGATTTGACCTCTGACCCAGCTCTGAAAGCTGTGTGGTATTGACCACACTAAATGTCTGATTTTAAGCAGCCAGCTTGTGCTATGATGGAAAGCCAACAATTGTTGGAAAGAAGAGAACCTAAGCTTTAATTTGATGTGCAACATGTTTGATTTGAAGCAGGTTTACCAGAAATACAGGAGGATAAGGTAGAATATAAAACCAGTTGGCTGCAGGCCTTTTGAAAACAGCTGAATGTAACCATAATTCATCAGTGTGCTGCTAGCCACCAGAAGGTTTAAAATGAACAATGTTGGACTCTATGAAAAGGTCTGAATCTGAGCTTTAAATTGAGGTGTCACTCCAGTAAATCAGATCATGCTAGCCTGAAAGACCAGGCTAAATATACAGAACAGATTTGACCTCTGACCCAGCTCTGAAAGCTGTGTGGTATTGACCACACTAGATGTCTGATTTTAAGCAGCCAGGTTGTGCTATGATGGAAAGCCAACAATTGATGGAAAGAAGAGAACCTAAGCTTTAATTTGATGTGCAACATGTTTGATTTGAAGCAGGTTTACCAGAAATACAGGAGGATAAGTTAGAATATAAAACCTGTTGGCTACAGGCCTTTTGAAAACAGCTGAATGTAACCATAATTCATCAGTGTGCTGCTAGCCACCAGAAGGGGTAAAATCAACAATGTTGGACTCTATGAAAAGGTCTGAATCTGAGCTTTAAATTGAGGTGTCACTCCAGTAAATCAGATCATGCTAGCCTGAAAGACCAGGCTAAATATACAGAACAGATTTGACCTCTGACCCAGCTCTGAAAGCTGTGTGGTATTGACCACACTAAATGTCTGATTTTAAGCAGCCAGGTTGTGCTAGGATGGAAAGCCAACAATTGATGGAAAGAAGAGAACCTAAGCTTTAATTTGATGTGCAACATGTTTGATTTGAAGCAGGTTTACCAGAAATACAGGAGGATAAGTTAGAATATAAAACCTGTTGGCTGCAGGCCTTTTGAAAACAGCTGAATGTAACCATAATTCATCAGTGTGCTGCTAGCCACCAGAAGGGTTAAAATCAACAATGTTGGACTCTATAAGAAGGTCTGAATCTGAGCTTTAAATTGAGGTGTCACTCCAGTAAATCAGATCATGCTAGCCTGAAAGACCAGGCTAAATATACAGAACAGATTTGACCTCTGACCCAGCTCTGAAAGCTGTGTGGTATTGACCACACTAAATGTCTGATTTTAAGCAGCCAGCTTGTGCTATGATGGAAAGCCAACAATTGTTGGAAAGAAGAGAACCTAAGCTTTAATTTGATGTGCAACATGTTTGATTTGAAGCAGGTTTACCAGAAATACAGGAGGATAAGTTAGAATATAAAACCAGTTGGCTGCAGGCCTTTTGAAAACAGCTGAATGTAACCATAATTCATCAGTGTGCTGCTAGCCACCAGAAGGGGTAAAATCAACAATGTTGGACTCTATGAAAAGGTCTGAATCTGAGCTTTAAATTGAGGTGTCACTCCAGTAAATCAGATCATGCTAGCCTGAAAGACCAGGCTAAATATACAGAACAGATTTGACCTCTGACCCAGCTCTGAAAGCTGTGTGGTATTGACCACACTAAATGTCTGATTTTAAGCAGCCAGCTTGTGCTATGATGGAAAGCCAACAATTGTTGGAAAGAAGAGAACCTAAGCTTTAATTTGATGTGCAACATGTTTGATTTGAAGCAGGTTTACCAGAAATACAGGAGGATAAGGTAGAATATAAAACCAGTTGGCTGCAGGCCTTTTGAAAACAGCTGAATGTAACCATAATTCATCAGTGTGCTGCTAGCCACCAGAAGGGTTAAAATCAACAATATTGGACACTATGAAAAGGTCTAAATCTGAGGTTTACATGGAGGTATCATTCCAGTAAAGCAGATCATGCTAGCCTGAAAGACCAGGCTAAATATACAGAACAGATTTGACCTCTGACCCAGCTCTGAAAGCTGTGTGGTATTGACCACACTAGATGTCTGATTTTAAGCAGCCAGGTTGTGCTATGATGGAAAGCCAACAATTGTTGGAAAGAAGAGAACCTAAGCTTTAATTTGATGTGCAACATGTTTGATTTGAAGCAGGTTTACCAGAAATACAGGAGGATAAGTTAGAATATAAAACCAGTTGGCTGCAGGCCTTTTGAAAACAGCTGAATGTAACCATAATTCATCAGTGTGCTGCTAGCCACCAGAAGGGGTAAAATCAACAATGTTGGACTCTATGAAAAGGTCTGAATCTGAGCTTTAAATTGAGGTGTCACTCCAGTAAATCAGATCATGCTAGCCTGAAAGACCAGGCTAAATATACAGAACAGATTTGACCTCTGACCCAGCTCTGAAAGCTGTGTGGTATTGACCACACTAAATGTCTGATTTTAAGCAGCCAGCTTGTGCTATGATGGAAAGCCAACAATTGTTGGAAAGAAGAGAACCTAAGCTTTAATTTGATGTGCAACATGTTTGATTTGAAGCAGGTTTACCAGAAATACAGGAGGATAAGTTAGAATATAAAACCAGTTGGCTGCAGGCCTTTTGAAAACAGCTGAATGTAACCATAATTCATCAGTGTGCTGCTAGCCACCAGAAGGGGTAAAATCAACAATGTTGGACTCTATGAAAAGGTCTGAATCTGAGCTTTAAATTGAGGTGTCACTCCAGTAAATCAGATCATGCTAGCCTGAAAGACCAGGCTAAATATACAGAACAGATTTGACCTCTGACCCAGCTCTGAAAGCTGTGTGGTATTGACCACACTAAATGTCTGATTTTAAGCAGCCAGCTTGTGCTATGATGGAAATCCAACAATTGTTGGAAAGAAGAGAACCTAAGCTTTAATTTGATGTGCAACATGTTTGATTTGAAGCAGGTTTACCAGAAATACAGGAGGATAAGGTAGAATATAAAACCAGTTGGCTGCAGGCCTTTTGAAAACAGCTGAATGTAACCATAATTCATCAGTGTGCTGCTAGCCACCAGAAGGGGTAAAATCAACAATGTTGGACTCTATGAAAAGGTCTGAATCTGAGCTTTAAATTGAGGTGTCACTCCAGTAAATCAGATCATGCTAGCCTGAAAGACCAGGCTAAATATACAGAACAGATTTGACCTCTGACCCAGCTCTGAAAGCTGTGTGGTATTGACCACACTAAATGTCTGATTTTAAGCAGCCAGGTTGTGATAGGATGGAAAGCCAACAATTGTTGGAAAGAAGAGAACCTAAGCTTTAATTTGATGTGCAACATGTTTGATTTGAAGCAGGTTTACCAGAAATACAGGAGGATAAGGTAGAATATAAAACCTGTTGGCTGCAGGCCTTTTGAAAACAGCTGAATGTAACCATAATTCATCAGTGTGCTGCTAGCCACCAGAAGGGTTAAAATCAACAATGTTGGAGTCTATAAGAAGGTCTGAATCTGAGCTTTAAATTGAGGTGTCACTCCAGTAAATCAGATCATGCTAGCCTGAAAGACCAGGCTAAATATACAGAACAGATTTGACCTCTGACCCAGCTCTGAAAGCTGTGTGGTATTGACCACACTAAATGTCTGATTTTAAGCAGCCAGGTTGTGCTAGGATGGAAAGCCAACAATTGATGGAAAGAAGAGAACCTAAGCTTTAATTTGATGTGCAACATGTTTGATTTGAAGCAGGTTTACCAGAAATACAGGAGGATAAGGTAGAATATAAAACCTGTTGGCTGCAGGCCTTTTGAAAACAGCTGAATGTAACCATAATTCATCAGTGTGCTGCTAGCCACCAGAAGGTTTAAAATGAACAATGTTGGACTCTATGAAAAGGTCTGAATCTGAGCTTTAAATTGAGGTGTCACTCCAGTAAATCAGATCATGCTAGCCTGAAAGACCAGGCTAAATATACAGAACAGATTTGACCTCTGACCCAGCTCTGAAAGCTGTGTGGTATTGACCACACTAGATGTCTGATTTTAAGCAGCCAGGTTGTGCTATGATGGAAAGCCAACAATTGATGGAAAGAAGAGAACCTAAGCTTTAATTTGATGTGCAACATGTTTGATTTGAAGCAGGTTTACCAGAAATACAGGAGGATAAGTTAGAATATAAAACCTGTTGGCTACAGGCCTTTTGAAAACAGCTGAATGTAACCATAATTCATCAGTGTGCTGCTAGCCACCAGAAGGGGTAAAATCAACAATGTTGGACTCTATGAAAAGGTCTGAATCTGAGCTTTAAATTGAGGTGTCACTCCAGTAAATCAGATCATGCTAGCCTGAAAGACCAGGCTAAATATACAGAACAGATTTGACCTCTGACCCAGCTCTGAAAGCTGTGTGGTATTGACCACACTAAATGTCTGATTTTAAGCAGCCAGGTTGTGCTAGGATGGAAAGCCAACAATTGATGGAAAGAAGAGAACCTAAGCTTTAATTTGATGTGCAACATGTTTGATTTGAAGCAGGTTTACCAGAAATACAGGAGGATAAGTTAGAATATAAAACCTGTTGGCTGCAGGCCTTTTGAAAACAGCTGAATGTAACCATAATTCATCAGTGTGCTGCTAGCCACCAGAAGGGTTAAAATCAACAATGTTGGACTCTATAAGAAGGTCTGAATCTGAGCTTTAAATTGAGGTGTCACTCCAGTAAATCAGATCATGCTAGCCTGAAAGACCAGGCTAAATATACAGAACAGATTTGACCTCTGACCCAGCTCTGAAAGCTGTGTGGTATTGACCACACTAAATGTCTGATTTTAAGCAGCCAGCTTGTGCTATGATGGAAAGCCAACAATTGTTGGAAAGAAGAGAACCTAAGCTTTAATTTGATGTGCAACATGTTTGATTTGAAGCAGGTTTACCAGAAATACAGGAGGATAAGGTAGAATATAAAACCAGTTGGCTGCAGGCCTTTTGAAAACAGCTGAATGTAACCATAATTCATCAGTGTGCTGCTAGCCACCAGAAGGGGTAAAATCAACAATATTGGACTCTATGAAAAGGTCTAAATCTGAGGTTTACATGGAGGTATCATTCCAATAAAGCAGATCATGCTAGCCTGAAAGACCAGGCTAAATATACAGAACAGATTTGACCTCTGACCCAGCTCTGAAAGCTGTGTGGTATTGACCACACTAAATGTCTGATTTTAAGCAGCCAGGTTGTGCTATGATGGAAAGCCAACAATTGATGGAAAGAAGAGAACCTAAGCTTTAATTTGATGTGCAACATGTTTGATTTGAAGCAGGTTTACCAGAAATACAGGAGGATAAGGTAGAATATAAAACCTGTTGGCTGCAGGCCTTTTGAAAACAGCTGAATGTAACCATAATTCATCAGTGTGCTGCTAGCCACCAGAAGGGGTAAAATCAACAATGTTGGACTCTATGAAAAGGTCTGAATCTGAGCTTTAAATTGAGGTGTCACTCCAGTAAATCAGATCATGCTAGCCTGAAAGACCAGGCTAAATATACAGAACAGATTTGACCTCTGACCCAGCTCTGAAAGCTGTGTGGTATTGACCACACTAAATGTCTGATTTTAAGCAGCCAGCTTGTGCTATGATGGAAAGCCAACAATTGTTGGAAAGAAGAGAACCTAAGCTTTAATTTGATGTGCAACATGTTTGATTTGAAGCAGGTTTACCAGAAATACAGGAGGATAAGTTAGAATATAAAACCAGTTGGCTGCAGGCCTTTTGAAAACAGCTGAATGTAACCATAATTCATCAGTGTGCTGCTAGCCACCAGAAGGGGTAAAATCAACAATGTTGGACTCTATGAAAAGGTCTGAATCTGAGCTTTAAATTGAGGTGTCACTCCAGTAAATCAGATCATGCTAGCCTGAAAGACCAGGCTAAATATACAGAACAGATTTGACCTCTGACCCAGCTCTGAAAGCTGTGTGGTATTGACCACACTAAATGTCTGATTTTAAGCAGCCAGGTTGTGCTAGGATGGAAAGCCAACAATTGATGGAAAGAAGAGAACCTAAGCTTTAATTTGATGTGCAACATGTTTGATTTGAAGCAGGTTTACCAGAAATACAGGAGGATAAGTTAGAATATAAAACCTGTTGGCTACAGGCCTTTTGAAAACAGCTGAATGTAACCATAATTCATCAGTGTGCTGCTAGCCACCAGAAGGGGTAAAATCAACAATGTTGGAGTCTATAAAAAGGTCTGAATCTGAGCTTTAAATTGAGGTGTCACTCCAGTAAATCAGATCATGCTAGCCTGAAAGACCAGGCTAAATATACAGAACAGATTTGACCTCTGACCCAGCTCTGAAAGCTGTGTGGTATTGACCACACTAAATGTCTGATTTTAAGCAGCCAGCTTGTGCTATGATGGAAAGCCAACAATTGTTGGAAAGAAGAGAACCTAAGCTTTAATTTGATGTGCAACATGTTTGATTTGAAGCAGGTTTACCAGAAATACAGGAGGATAAGGTAGAATATAAAACCAGTTGGCTGCAGGCCTTTTGAAAACAGCTGAATGTAACCATAATTCATCAGTGTGCTGCTAGCCACCAGAAGGGGTAAAATCAACAATATTGGACTCTATGAAAAGGTCTAAATCTGAGGTTTACATGGAGGTATCATTCCAATAAAGCAGATCATGCTAGCCTGAAAGACCAGGCTAAATATACAGAACAGATTTGACCTCTGACCCAGCTCTGAAAGCTGTGTGGTATTGACCACACTAAATGTCTGATTTTAAGCAGCCAGGTTGTGCTATGATGGAAAGCCAACAATTGATGGAAAGAAGAGAACCTAAGCTTTAATTTGATGTGCAACATGTTTGATTTGAAGCAGGTTTACCAGAAATACAGGAGGATAAGGTAGAATATAAAACCTGTTGGCTGCAGGCCTTTTGAAAACAGCTGAATGTAACCATAATTCATCAGTGTGCTGCTAGCCACCAGAAGGGGTAAAATCAACAATGTTGGACTCTATGAAAAGGTCTGAATCTGAGCTTTAAATTGAGGTGTCACTCCAGTAAATCAGATCATGCTAGCCTGAAAGACCAGGCTAAATATACAGAACAGATTTGACCTCTGACCCAGCTCTGAAAGCTGTGTGGTATTGACCACACTAAATGTCTGATTTTAAGCAGCCAGCTTGTGCTATGATGGAAAGCCAACAATTGTTGGAAAGAAGAGAACCTAAGCTTTAATTTGATGTGCAACATGTTTGATTTGAAGCAGGTTTACCAGAAATACAGGAGGATAAGTTAGAATATAAAACCAGTTGGCTGCAGGCCTTTTGAAAACAGCTGAATGTAACCATAATTCATCAGTGTGCTGCTAGCCACCAGAAGGGGTAAAATCAACAATGTTGGACTCTATGAAAAGGTCTGAATCTGAGCTTTAAATTGAGGTGTCACTCCAGTAAATCAGATCATGCTAGCCTGAAAGACCAGGCTAAATATACAGAACAGATTTGACCTCTGACCCAGCTCTGAAAGCTGTGTGGTATTGACCACACTAAATGTCTGATTTTAAGCAGCCAGGTTGTGCTAGGATGGAAAGCCAACAATTGATGGAAAGAAGAGAACCTAAGCTTTAATTTGATGTGCAACATGTTTGATTTGAAGCAGGTTTACCAGAAATACAGGAGGATAAGTTAGAATATAAAACCTGTTGGCTACAGGCCTTTTGAAAACAGCTGAATGTAACCATAATTCATCAGTGTGCTGCTAGCCACCAGAAGGGGTAAAATCAACAATGTTGGAGTCTATAAAAAGGTCTGAATCTGAGCTTTAAATTGAGGTGTCACTCCAGTAAATCAGATCATGCTAGCCTGAAAGACCAGGCTAAATATACAGAACAGATTTGACCTCTGACCCAGCTCTGAAAGCTGTGTGGTATTGACCACACTAAATGTCTGATTTTAAGCAGCCAGCTTGTGCTATGATGGAAAGCCAACAATTGTTGGAAAGAAGAGAACCTAAGCTTTAATTTGATGTGCAACATGTTTGATTTGAAGCAGGTTTACCAGAAATACAGGAGGATAAGGTAGAATATAAAACCAGTTGGCTGCAGGCCTTTTGAAAACAGCTGAATGTAACCATAATTCATCAGTGTGCTGCTAGCCACCAGAAGGGGTACAATCAACAATGTTGGACTCTATGAAAAGGTCTGAATCTGAGCTTTAAATTGAGGTGTCACTCCAGTAAATCAGATCATGCTAGCCTGAAGGACCAGGCTAAATATACAGAACAGATTTGACCTCTGACCCAGCTCTGAAAGCTGTGTGGTATTGACCACACTAAATGTCTGATTTTAAGCAGCCAGGTTGTGCTATGATGGAAAGCCAACAATTGATGGAAAGAAGAGAACCTAAGCTTTAATTTGATGTGCAACATGTTTGATTTGAAGCAGGTTTACCAGAAATACAGGAGGATACTTTAGAATATAAAACCAGTTGGCTGCAGGCCTTTTAAAAACAGCTGAATATAACCATAATTCATCAGTGTGCTGCTAGCCACCAGAAGGGTTAAAATCAACAATGTTGGACTCTATGAAAAGGTCTGAATCTGAGCTTTAAATTGAGGTGTCACACCAGTAAATCAGATCATGCTAGCCTGAAAGACCAGGCTAAATATACAGAACAGATTTGACCTCTGACCCAGCTCTGAAAGCTGTGTGGTATTGACCACACTAAATGTCTGATTTTAAGCAGCCAGCTTGTGCTATGATGGAAAGCCAACAATTGTTGGAAAGAAGAGAACCTAAGCTTTAATTTGATGTGCAACATGTTTGATTTGAAGCAGGTTTACCAGAAATACAGGAGGATAAGGTAGAATATAAAACCAGTTGGCTGCAGGCCTTTTGAAAACAGCTGAATGTAACCATAATTCATCAGTGTGCTGCTAGCCACCAGAAGGGGTACAATCAACAATGTTGGACTCTATGAAAAGGTCTGAATCTGAGCTTTAAATTGAGGTGTCACTCCAGTAAATCAGATCATGCTAGCCTGAAGGACCAGGCTAAATATACAGAACAGATTTGACCTCTGACCCAGCTCTGAAAGCTGTGTGGTATTGACCACACTAAATGTCTGATTTTAAGCAGCCAGGTTGTGCTATGATGGAAAGCCAACAATTGATGGAAAGAAGAGAACCTAAGCTTTAATTTGATGTGCAACATGTTTGATTTGAAGCAGGTTTACCAGAAATACAGGAGGATACTTTAGAATATAAAACCAGTTGGCTGCAGGCCTTTTAAAAACAGCTGAATATAACCATAATTCATCAGTGTGCTGCTAGCCACCAGAAGGGTTAAAATCAACAATGTTGGACTCTATGAAAAGGTCTGAATCTGAGCTTTAAATTGAGGTGTCACACCAGTAAATCAGATCATGCTAGCCTGAAAGACCAGGCTAAATATACAGAACAGATTTGACCTCTGACCCAGCTCTGAAAGCTGTGTGGTATTGACCACACTAAATGTCTGATTTTAAGCAGCCAGCTTGTGCTATGATGGAAAGCCAACAATTGTTGGAAAGAAGAGAACCTAAGCTTTAATTTGATGTGCAACATGTTTGATTTGAAGCAGGTTTACCAGAAATACAGGAGGATAAGGTAGAATATAAAACCAGTTGGCTGCAGGCCTTTTGAAAACAGCTGAATGTAACCATAATTCATCAGTGTGCTGCTAGCCACCAGAAGGGTTAAAATCAACAATATTGGACTCTATGAAAAGGTCTAAATCTGAGGTTTACATGGAGGTATCATTCCAGTAAAGCAGATCATGCTAGCCTGAAAGACCAGGCTAAATATACAGAACAGATTTGACCTCTGACCCAGCTCTGAAAGCTGTGTGGTATTGACCACACTAAATGTCTGATTTTAAGCAGCCAGGTTGTGCTATGATGGAAAGCCAACAATTGATGGAAAGAAGAGAACCTAAGCTTTAATTTGATGTGCAACATGTTTGATTTGAAGCAGGTTTACCAGAAATACAGGAGGATAAGGTAGAATATAAAACCTGTTGGCTGCAGGCCTTTTGAAAACAGCTGAATGTAACCATAATTCATCAGTGTGCTGCTAGCCACCAGAAGGGGTAAAATCAACAATGTTGGACTCTATGAAAAGGTCTGAATCTGAGCTTTAAATTGAGGTGTCACTCCAGTAAATCAGATCATGCTAGCCTGAAGGACCAGGCTAAATATACAGAACAGATTTGACCTCTGACCCAGCTCTGAAAGCTGTGTGGTATTGACCACACTAGATGTCTGATTTTAAGCAGCCAGGTTGTGCTATGATGGAAAGCCAACAATTGATGGAAAGAAGAGAACCTAAGCTTTAATTTGATGTGCAACATGTTTGATTTGAAGCAGGTTTACCAGAAATACAGGAGGATACGTTAGAATATAAAACCAGTTGGCTGCAGGCCTTTTGAAAACAGCTGAATGTAACCATAATTCATCAGTGTGCTGCTAGCCACCAGAAGGGGTAAAATCAACAATGTTGGACTCTATGAAAAGGTCTGAATCTGAGGTTTACATGAAGGTATCACTACAGTAAATCAGATCATGCTAGCCTGAAAGACCAGGCTAAATATACAGAACAGATTTGACCTCTGACCCAGCTCTGAAAGCTGTGTGGTATTGACCACACTAGATGTCTGATTTTAAGCAGCCAGGTTGTGCTATGATGGAAAGCCAACAATTGATGGAAAGAAGAGAACCTAAGCTTTAATTTGATGTGCAACATGTTTGATTTGAAGCAGGTTTACCAGAAATACAGGAGGATAAGTTAGAATATAAAACCAGTTGGCTGCAGGCCTTTTGAAAACAGCTGAATATAACCATAATTCATCAGTGTGCTGCTAGCCACCAGAAGGGTTAAAATCAACAATGTTGGACTCTATGAAAAGGTCTGAATCTTAGCTTTAAATTGAGGTGTCACTCCAGTAAATCAGATCATGCTAGCCTGAAAGACCAGGCTAAATATACAGAACAGATTTGACCTCTGACCCAGCTCTGAAAGCTGTGTGGTATTGACCACACTAAATGTCTGATTTTAAGCAGCCAGGTTGTGATAGGATGGAAAGCCAACAATTGTTGGAAAGAAGAGAACCTAAGCTTTAATTTGATGTGCAACATGTTTGATTTGAAGCAGGTTTACCAGAAATACAGGAGGATAAGTTAGAATATAAAACCAGTTGGCTGCAGGCCTTTTGAAAACAGCTGAATATAACCATAATTCATCAGTGTGCTGCTAGCCACCAGAAGGGGTAAAATCAACAATGTTGGAGTCTATGAAAAGGTCTGAATCTGAGCTTTAAATTGAGGTGTCACTCCAGTAAATCAGATCATGCTAGCCTGAAAGACCAGGCTAAATATACAGAACAGATTTGACCTCTGACCCAGCTCTGAAAGCTGTGTGGTATTGACCACACTAAATGTCTGATTTTAAGCAGCCAGGTTGTGCTATGATGGAAAGCCAACAATTGATGGAAAGAAGAGAACCTAAGCTTTAATTTGATGCGCAACATGTTTGATTTGAAGCAGGTTTACCAGAAATACAGTAGGATAAGTTAGAATATAAAACCTGTTGGCTACAGGCCTTTTAAAAACAGCTGAATATAACCATAATTCATCAGTGTGCTGCTAGCCACCAGAAGGTTTAAAATGAACAATGTTGGAGTCTATGAAAAGGTCTGAATCTGAGCTTTAAATTGAGGTGTCACTCCAGTAAATCAGATCATGCTAGCCTGAAAGACCAGGCTAAATATACAGAACAGATTTGACCTCTGACCCAGCTCTGAAAGCTGTGTGGTATTGACCACACTAAATGTCTGATTTTAAGCAGCCAGGTTGTGCTATGATGGAAAGCCAACAATTAATGGAAAGAAGAGAACCTAAGCTTTAATTTGATGTGCAACATGTTTGATTTGAAGCAGGTTTAACAGAAATACAGGAGGATAAGTTAGAATATAAAACCTGTTGGCTACAGGCCTTTTGAAAACAGCTGAATGTAACCATAATTCATCAGTGTGCTGCTAGCCACCAGAAGGGGTAAAATCAACAATGTTGGAGTCTATGAAAAGGTCTGAATCTGAGCTTTAAATTGAGGTGTCACTCCAGTAAATCAGATCATGCTAGCCTGAAAGACCAGGCTAAATATACAGAACAGATTTGACCTCTGACCCAGCTCTGAAAGCTGTGTGGTATTGACCACACTAAATGTCTGATTTTAAGCAGCCAGCTTGTGCTATGATGGAAAGCCAACAATTGATGGAAAGAAGAGAACCTAAGCTTTAATTTGATGTGCAACATGTTTGATTTGAAGCAGGTTTACCAGAAATACAGGAGGATAAGGTAGAATATAAAACCTGTTGGCTGCAGGCCTTTTGAAAACAGCTGAATGTAACCATAATTCATCAGTGTGCTGCTAGCCACCAGAAGGGGTAAAATCAACAATGTTGGACTCTATGAAAAGGTCTGAATCTGAGCTTTAAATTGAGGTGTCACTCCAGTAAATCAGATCATGCTAGCCTGAAGGACCAGGCTAAATATACAGAACAGATTTGACCTCTGACCCAGCTCTGAAAGCTGTGTGGTATTGACCACACTAAATGTCTGATTTTAAGCAGCCAGGTTGTGCTATGATGGAAAGCCAACAATTGATGGAAAGAAGAGAACCTAAGCTTTAATTTGATGCGCAACATGTTTGATTTGAAGCAGGTTTACCAGAAATACAGGAGGATAAGTTAGAATAGAAAACCTGTTGGCTACAGGCCTTTTAAAAACAGCTGAATATAACCATAATTCATCAGTGTGCTGCTAGCCACCAGAAGGGTTAAAATCAACAATGTTGGACTCTATGAAAAGGTCTGAATCTGAGCTTTAAATTGAGGTGTCACTCCAGTAAATCAGATCATGCTAGCCTGAAAGACCAGGCTAAATATACAGAACAGATTTGACCTCTGACCCAGCTCTGAAACCTGTGTGGTATTGACCACACTAAATGTCTGATTTTAAGCAGCCAGGTTGTGATAGGATGGAAAGCCAACAATTGTTGGAAAGAAGAGAACCTAAGCTTTAATTTGATGTGCAACATGTTTGATTTGAAGCAGGTTTACCAGAAATACAGGAGGATAAGTTAGAATATAAAACCTGTTGGCTGCAGGCCTTTTGAAAACAGCTGAATGTAACCATAATTCATCAGTGTGCTGCTAGCCACCAGAAGGGGTAAAATCAACAATGTTGGACTCTATGAAAAGGTCTGAATCTGAGCTTTAAATTGAGGTGTCACTCCAGTAAATCAGATCATGCTAGCCTGAAGGACCAGGCTAAATATACAGAACAGATTTGACCTCTGACCCAGCTCTGAAAGCTGTGTGGTATTGACCACACTAGATGTCTGATTTTAAGCAGCCAGGTTGTGCTATGATGGAAAGCCAACAATTGATGGAAAGAAGAGAACCTAAGCTTTAATTTGATGTGCAACATGTTTGATTTGAAGCAGGTTTACCAGAAATACAGGAGGATACGTTAGAATATAAAACCAGTTGGCTGCAGGCCTTTTGAAAACAGCTGAATGTAACCATAATTCATCAGTGTGCTGCTAGCCACCAGAAGGGGTAAAATCAACAATGTTGGACTCTATGAAAAGGTCTGAATCTGAGGTTTACATGAAGGTATCACTACAGTAAATCAGATCATGCTAGCCTGAAAGACCAGGCTAAATATACAGAACAGATTTGACCTCTGACCCAGCTCTGAAAGCTGTGTGGTATTGACCACACTAGATGTCTGATTTTAAGCAGCCAGGTTGTGCTATGATGGAAAGCCAACAATTGATGGAAAGAAGAGAACCTAAGCTTTAATTTGATGTGCAACATGTTTGATTTGAAGCAGGTTTACCAGAAATACAGGAGGATAAGTTAGAATATAAAACCTGTTGGCTACAGGCCTTTTAAAAACAGCTGAATATAACCATAATTCATCAGTGTGCTGCTAGCCACCAGAAGGTTTAAAATGAACAATGTTGGAGTCTATGAAAAGGTCTGAATCTGAGCTTTAAATTGAGGTGTCACTCCAGTAAATCAGATCATGCTAGCCTGAAAGACCAGGCTAAATATACAGAACAGATTTGACCTCTGACCCAGCTCTGAAAGCTGTGTGGTATTGACCACACTAAATGTCTGATTTTAAGCAGCCAGGTTGTGCTATGATGGAAAGCCAACAATTAATGGAAAGAAGAGAACCTAAGCTTTAATTTGATGTGCAACATGTTTGATTTGAAGCAGGTTTACCAGAAATACAGGAGGATAAGTTAGAACATAAAACCAGTTGGCTGCAGGCCTTTTGAAAACAGCTGAATATAACCATAATTCATCAGTGTGCTGCTAGCCACCAGAAGGGTTAAAATCAACAATGTTGGACTCTATGAAAAGGTCTGAATCTTAGCTTTAAATTGAGGTGTCACTCCAGTAAATCAGATCATGCTAGCCTGAAAGACCAGGCTAAATATACAGAACAGATTTGACCTCTGACCCAGCTCTGAAAGCTGTGTGGTATTGACCACACTAAATGTCTGATTTTAAGCAGCCAGGTTGTGATAGGATGGAAAGCCAACAATTGTTGGAAAGAAGAGAACCTAAGCTTTAATTTGATGTGCAACATGTTTGATTTGAAGCAGGTTTACCAGAAATACAGGAGGATAAGTTAGAATATAAAACCAGTTGGCTGCAGGCCTTTTGAAAACAGCTGAATATAACCATAATTCATCAGTGTGCTGCTAGCCACCAGAAGGGTTAAAATCAACAATGTTGGAGTCTATGAAAAGGTCTGAATCTGAGCTTTAAATTGAGGTGTCACTCCAGTAAATCAGATCATGCTAGCCTGAAAGACCAGGCTAAATATACAGAACAGATTTGACCTCTGACCCAGCTCTGAAAGCTGTGTGGTATTGACCACACTAAATGTCTGATTTTAAGCAGCCAGGTTGTGCTATAATGGAAAGCCAACAATTGATGGAAAGAAGAGAACCTAAGCTTTAATTTGATGCGCAACATGTTTGATTTGAAGCAGGTTTACCAGAAATACAGGAGGATAAGTTAGAATATAAAACCTGTTGGCTACAGGCCTTTTAAAAACAGCTGAATATAACCATAATTCATCAGTGTGCTGCTAGCCACCAGAAGGTTTAAAATGAACAATGTTGGACTCTATGAAAAGGTCTGAATCTGAGCTTTAAATTGAGGTGTCACTCCAGTAAATCAGATCATGCTAGCCTGAAGGACCAGGCTAAATATACAGAACAGATTTGACCTCTGACCCAGCTCTGAAAGCTGTGTGGTATTGACCACACTAAATGTCTGATTTTAAGCAGCCAGGTTGTGCTATGATGGAAAGCCAACAATTGATGGAAAGAAGAGAACCTAAGCTTTAATTTGATGCGCAACATGTTTGATTTGAAGCAGGTTTACCAGAAATACAGGAGGATAAGTTAGAATAGAAAACCTGTTGGCTACAGGCCTTTTAAAAACAGCTGAATATAACCATAATTCATCAGTGTGCTGCTAGCCACCAGAAGGGTTAAAATCAACAATGTTGGAGTCTATGAAAAGGTCTGAATCTGAGCTTTAAATTGAGGTGTCACTCCAGTAAATCAGATCATGCTAGCCTGAAAGACCAGGCTAAATATACAGAACAGATTTGACCTCTGACCCAGCTCTGAAAGCTGTGTGGTATTGACCACACTAAATGTCTGATTTTAAGCAGCCAGGTTGTGATAGGATGGAAAGCCAACAATTGTTGGAAAGAAGAGAACCTAAGCTTTAATTTGATGTGCAACATGTTTGATTTGAAGCAGGTTTACCAGAAATACAGGAGGATAAGTTAGAATATAAAACCAGTTGGCTGCAGGCCTTTTGAAAACAGCTGAATGTAACCATAATTCATCAGTGTGCTGCTAGCCACCAGAAGGGTTAAAATCAACAATATTGGACTCTATGAAAAGGTCTGAATCTGAGGTTTACATGGAGGTATCATTCCAGTAAATCAGATCATGCTAGCCTGAAAGACCAGGCTAAATATACAGAACAGATTTGACCTCTGACACAGCTCTGAAAGCTGTGTGGTATTGACCACACTAAATGTCTGATTTAAGCAGCCAGGTTGTGCTATGATGGAAAGCCAACAATTTATGGAAAGAAGAGAACCTAAGCTTTAATTTGATGTGCAACATGTTTGATTTGAAGCAGGTTTACCAGAAATACAGGAGGATAAGTTAGAATATAAAACCTGTTGGCTACAGGCCTTTTGAAAACAGCTGAATGTAACCATAATTCATCAGTGTGCTGCTAGCCACCAGAAGGGTTAAAATCAACAATGTTAGACACTATGAAAAGGTCTGAATCTGAGCTTTAAATTGAGGTGTCACTCCAGTAAATCAGATCATGGTAGCCTGAAAGACCAGGCTAAATATACAGAACAGATTTGACCTCTGACCCAGCTCTGAAAGCTGTGTGGTATTGACCACACTAAATGTCTGATTTTAAGCAGCCAGCTTGTGCTATGATGGAAAGCCAACAATTGTTGGAAAGAAGAGAACCTAAGCTTTAATTTGATGTGCAACATGTTTGATTTGAAGCAGGTTTACCAGAAATACAGGAGGATAAGGTAGAATATTAAACCAGTTGGCTGCAGGCCTTTTGAAAACAGCTGAATCTAACCATAATTCATCAGTGTGCTGCTAGCCACCAGAAGGGGTAAAATCAACAATGTTGGAGTCTATGAAAAGGTCTGAATCTGAGCTTTAAATTGAGGTGTCACTCCAGTAAATCAGATCATGCTAGCCTGAAGGACCAGGCTAAATATACAGAACAGATTTGACCTCTGACCCAGCTCTGAAAGCTGTGTCGTATTGACCACACTAAATGTCTGATTTTAAGCAGCCAGGTTGTGCTATGATGGAAAGCCAACAATTGATGGAAAGAAGAGAACCTAAGCTTTAATTTGATGCGCAACATGTTTGATTTGAAGCAGGTTTACCAGAAATACAGGAGGATAAGTTAGAATATAAAACCTGTTGGCTACAGGCCTTTTAAAAACAGCTGAATATAACCATAATTCATCAGTGTGCTGCTAGCCACCAGAAGGTTTAAAATGAACAATGTTGGCGTCTATGAAAAGGTCTGAATCTGAGCTTTAAATTGAGGTGTCACTCCAGTAAATCAGATCATGCTAGCCTAAAAGACCAGGCTAAATATACAGAACAGATTTGACCTCTGACCCAGCTCTGAAAGCTGTGTGGTATTGACCACACTAAATGTCTGATTTTAAGCAGCCAGGTTGTGCTATGATGGAAAGCCAACAATTGTTGGAAAGAAGAGAACCTAAGCTTTAATTTGATGTGCAACATGTTTGATTTGAAGCAGGTTTACCAGAAATACAGGAGGATAAGTTAGAATATAAAACCAGTTGGCTGCAGGCCTTTTGAAAACAGCTGAATGTAACCATAATTCATCAGTGTGCTGCTAGCCACCAGAAGGTTTAAAATGAACAATATTGGACTCTATGAAAAGGTCTGAATCTGAGCTTTAAATTGAGGTGTCACTCCAGTAAATCAGATCATGCTAGCCTGAAAGACCAGGCTAAATATATAGAACAGATTTGACCTCTGACCCAGCTCTGAAAGCTGTGTGGTATTGACCACACTAAATGTCTGATTTTAAGCAGCCAGCTTGTGCTATGATGGAAAGCCAACAATTGTTGGAAAGAGGAGAACCTAAGCTTTAATTTGATGTGCAACATGTTTGATTTGAAGCAGGTTTACCAGAAATACAGGAGGATAAGGTAGAATATAAAACCTGTTGGCTGCAGGCCTTTTGAAAACAGCTGAATGTAACCATAATTCATCAGTGTGCTGCTAGCCACCAGAAGGGTTAAAATCAACAATGTTGGACTCTATGAAAAGGTCTGAATCTGAGGTTTACATGGAGGTATCACTCCAGTAAATCAGATCATGCTAGCCTGAAAGACCAGGCTAAATATACAGAACAGATTTGACCTCTGACCCAGCTCTGAAAGCTGTGTGGTATTGACCACACTAAATGTCTGATTTTAAGCAGCCAGATTGTGCTATGATGGAAAGACAACAATTGATGGAAAGAAGAGAACCTAAGCTTTAATTTGATGTGCAACATGTTTGATTTGAAGCAGGTTTACCAGAAATACAGGAGGATAAGGTAGAATATAAAACCTGTTGGCTGCAGGCCTTTTGAAAACAGCTGAATGTAACCATAATTCATCAGTGTGCTGCTAGCCACCAGAAGGGGTAAAATCAACAATGTTGGAGTCTATGAAAAGGTCTGAATCTGAGCTTTAAATTGAGGTGTCACTCCAGTAAATCAGATCATGGTAGCCTGAAAGACCAGGCTAAATATACAGAACAGATTTGACCTCTGACCCAGCTCTGAAAGCTGTGTGGTATTGACCACACTAAATGTCTGATTTTAAGCAGCCAGCTTGTGCTATGATGGAAAGCCAACAATTGTTGGAAAGAAGAGAACCTAAGCTTTAATTTGATGTGCAACATGTTTGATTTGAAGCAGGTTTACCAGAAATACAGGAGGATAAGGTAGAATATTAAACCAGTTGGCTGCAGGCCTTTTGAAAACAGCTGAATCTAACCATAATTCATCAGTGTGCTGCTAGCCACCAGAAGGGGTAAAATCAACAATGTTGGAGTCTATGAAAAGGTCTGAATCTGAGCTTTAAATTGAGGTGTCACTCCAGTAAATCAGATCATGCTAGCCTGAAGGACCAGGCTAAATATACAGAACAGATTTGACCTCTGACCCAGCTCTGAAAGCTGTGTGGTATTGACCACACTAAATGTCTGATTTAAGCAGCCAGGTTGTGCTATGATGGAAAGCCAACAATTTATGGAAAGAAGAGAACCTAAGCTTTAATTTGATGTGCAACATGTTTGATTTGAAGCAGGTTTACCAGAAATACAGGAGGATAAGTTAGAATATAAAACCTGTTGGCTACAGGCCTTTTGAAAACAGCTGAATGTAACCATAATTCATCAGTGTGCTGCTAGCCACCAGAAGGGTTAAAATCAACAATGTTAGACACTATGAAAAGGTCTGAATCTGAGCTTTAAATTGAGGTGTCACTCCAGTAAATCAGATCATGGTAGCCTGAAAGACCAGGCTAAATATACAGAACAGATTTGACCTCTGACCCAGCTCTGAAAGCTGTGTGGTATTGACCACACTAAATGTCTGATTTTAAGCAGCCAGCTTGTGCTATGATGGAAAGCCAACAATTGTTGGAAAGAAGAGAACCTAAGCTTTAATTTGATGTGCAACATGTTTGATTTGAAGCAGGTTTACCAGAAATACAGGAGGATAAGGTAGAATATTAAACCAGTTGGCTGCAGGCCTTTTGAAAACAGCTGAATCTAACCATAATTCATCAGTGTGCTGCTAGCCACCAGAAGGGGTAAAATCAACAATGTTGGAGTCTATGAAAAGGTCTGAATCTGAGCTTTAAATTGAGGTGTCACTCCAGTAAATCAGATCATGCTAGCCTGAAGGACCAGGCTAAATATACAGAACAGATTTGACCTCTGACCCAGCTCTGAAAGCTGTGTCGTATTGACCACACTAAATGTCTGATTTTAAGCAGCCAGGTTGTGCTATGATGGAAAGCCAACAATTGATGGAAAGAAGAGAACCTAAGCTTTAATTTGATGCGCAACATGTTTGATTTGAAGCAGGTTTACCAGAAATACAGGAGGATAAGTTAGAATATAAAACCTGTTGGCTACAGGCCTTTTAAAAACAGCTGAATATAACCATAATTCATCAGTGTGCTGCTAGCCACCAGAAGGTTTAAAATGAACAATGTTGGCGTCTATGAAAAGGTCTGAATCTGAGCTTTAAATTGAGGTGTCACTCCAGTAAATCAGATCATGCTAGCCTAAAAGACCAGGCTAAATATACAGAACAGATTTGACCTCTGACCCAGCTCTGAAAGCTGTGTGGTATTGACCACACTAAATGTCTGATTTTAAGCAGCCAGGTTGTGCTATGATGGAAAGCCAACAATTGTTGGAAAGAAGAGAACCTAAGCTTTAATTTGATGTGCAACATGTTTGATTTGAAGCAGGTTTACCAGAAATACAGGAGGATAAGTTAGAATATAAAACCAGTTGGCTGCAGGCCTTTTGAAAACAGCTGAATGTAACCATAATTCATCAGTGTGCTGCTAGCCACCAGAAGGTTTAAAATGAACAATATTGGACTCTATGAAAAGGTCTGAATCTGAGCTTTAAATTGAGGTGTCACTCCAGTAAATCAGATCATGCTAGCCTGAAAGACCAGGCTAAATATATAGAACAGATTTGACCTCTGACCCAGCTCTGAAAGCTGTGTGGTATTGACCACACTAAATGTCTGATTTTAAGCAGCCAGCTTGTGCTATGATGGAAAGCCAACAATTGTTGGAAAGAGGAGAACCTAAGCTTTAATTTGATGTGCAACATGTTTGATTTGAAGCAGGTTTACCAGAAATACAGGAGGATAAGGTAGAATATAAAACCTGTTGGCTGCAGGCCTTTTGAAAACAGCTGAATGTAACCATAATTCATCAGTGTGCTGCTAGCCACCAGAAGGGTTAAAATCAACAATGTTGGACTCTATGAAAAGGTCTGAATCTGAGGTTTACATGGAGGTATCACTCCAGTAAATCAGATCATGCTAGCCTGAAAGACCAGGCTAAATATACAGAACAGATTTGACCTCTGACCCAGCTCTGAAAGCTGTGTGGTATTGACCACACTAAATGTCTGATTTTAAGCAGCCAGCTTGTGCTATGATGGAAAGCCAACAATTGTTGGAAAGAAGAGAACCTAAGCTTTAATTTGATGTGCAACATGTTTGATTTGAAGCAGGTTTACCAGAAATACAGGAGGATAAGTTAGAATATTAAACCAGTTGGCTGCAGGCCTTTTGAAAACAGCTGAATCTAACCATAATTCATCAGTGTGCTGCTAGCCACCAGAAGGGGTAAAATCAACAATGTTGGAGTCTATGAAAAGGTCTGAATCTGAGCTTTAAATTGAGGTGTCACTCCAGTAAATCAGATCATGCTAGCCTGAAGGACCAGGCTAAATATACAGAACAGATTTGACCTCTGACCCAGCTCTGAAAGCTGTGTCGTATTGACCACACTAAATGTCTGATTTTAAGCAGCCAGGTTGTGCTATGATGGAAAGCCAACAATTGATGGAAAGAAGAGAACCTAAGCTTTAATTTGATGCGCAACATGTTTGATTTGAAGCAGGTTTACCAGAAATACAGGAGGATAAGTTAGAATATAAAACCTGTTGGCTACAGGCCTTTTAAAAACAGCTGAATATAACCATAATTCATCAGTGTGCTGCTAGCCACCAGAAGGTTTAAAATGAACAATGTTGGCGTCTATGAAAAGGTCTGAATCTGAGCTTTAAATTGAGGTGTCACTCCAGTAAATCAGATCATGCTAGCCTAAAAGACCAGGCTAAATATACAGAACAGATTTGACCTCTGACCCAGCTCTGAAAGCTGTGTGGTATTGACCACACTAAATGTCTGATTTTAAGCAGCCAGGTTGTGCTATGATGGAAAGCCAACAATTGTTGGAAAGAAGAGAACCTAAGCTTTAATTTGATGTGCAACATGTTTGATTTGAAGCAGGTTTACCAGAAATACAGGAGGATAAGTTAGAATATAAAACCAGTTGGCTGCAGGCCTTTTGAAAACAGCTGAATGTAACCATAATTCATCAGTGTGCTGCTAGCCACCAGAAGGTTTAAAATGAACAATATTGGACTCTATGAAAAGGTCTGAATCTGAGCTTTAAATTGAGGTGTCACTCCAGTAAATCAGATCATGCTAGCCTGAAAGACCAGGCTAAATATATAGAACAGATTTGACCTCTGACCCAGCTCTGAAAGCTGTGTGGTATTGACCACACTAAATGTCTGATTTTAAGCAGCCAGCTTGTGCTATGATGGAAAGCCAACAATTGTTGGAAAGAGGAGAACCTAAGCTTTAATTTGATGTGCAACATGTTTGATTTGAAGCAGGTTTACCAGAAATACAGGAGGATAAGGTAGAATATAAAACCTGTTGGCTGCAGGCCTTTTGAAAACAGCTGAATGTAACCATAATTCATCAGTGTGCTGCTAGCCACCAGAAGGGTTAAAATCAACAATGTTGGACTCTATGAAAAGGTCTGAATCTGAGGTTTACATGGAGGTATCACTCCAGTAAATCAGATCATGCTAGCCTGAAAGACCAGGCTAAATATACAGAACAGATTTGACCTCTGACCCAGCTCTGAAAGCTGTGTGGTATTGACCACACTAAATGTCTGATTTTAAGCAGCCAGGTTGTGCTATGATGGAAAGACAACAATTGATGGAAAGAAGAGAACCTAAGCTTTAATTTGATGTGCAACATGTTTGATTTGAAGCAGGTTTACCAGAAATACAGGAGGATAAGGTAGAATATAAAACCTGTTGGCTGCAGGCCTTTTGAAAACAGCTGAATGTAACCATAATTCATCAGTGTGCTGCTAGCCACCAGAAGGGGTAAAATCAACAATGTTGGAGTCTATGAAAAGGTCTGAATCTGAGCTTTAAATTGAGGTGTCACTCCAGTAAATCAGATCATGCTAGCCTGAAGGACCAGGCTAAATATATAGAACAGATTTGACCTCTGACCCAGCTCTGAAAGCTGTGTGGTATTGACCACACTAAATGTCTGATTTTAAGCAGCCAGGTTGTGCTATGATGGAAAGCCAACAATTGTTGGAAAGAAGAGAACCCAAGCTTTAATTTGATGTGCAACATGTTTGATTTGAAGCAGGTTTACCAGAAATACAGGAGGATAAGTTAGAATATAAAACCAGTTGGCTGCAGGCCTTTTGAAAACAGCTGAATGTAACCATAATTCATCAGTGTGCTGCTAGCCACCAGAAGGGTTAAAATCAACAATGTTGGACTCTATGAAAAGGTCTGAATCTGAGGTTTACATGGAGGTATCACTCCAGTAAATCAGATCATGCTAGCCTGAAAGACCAGGCTAAATATACAGAACAGATTTGACCTCTGACCCAGCTCTGAAAGCTGTGTGGTATTGACCACACTAAATGTCTGATTTTAAGCAGCCAGGTTGTGCTATGATGGAAAGCCAACAATTGTTGGAAAGAAGAGAACCTAAGCTTTAATTTGATGTGCAACATGTTTGATTTGAAGCAGGTTTACCAGAAATACAGGAGGATAAGTTAGAATATAAAACCAGTTGGCTGCAGGCCTTTTGAAAACAGCTGAATGTAACCATAATTCATCAGTGTGCTGCTAGCCACCAGAAGGTTTAAAATGAACAATATTGGACTCTATGAAAAGGTCTGAATCTGAGCTTTAAATTGAGGTGTCACTCCAGTAAATCAGATCATGCTAGCCTGAAAGACCAGGCTAAATATACAGAACAGATTTGACCTCTGACCCAGCTCTGAAAGCTGTGTGGTATTGACCACACTAAATGTCTGATTTTAAGCAGCCAGGTTGTGCTATGATGGAAAGCCAACAATTGATGGAAAGAAGAGAACCTAAGCTTTAATTTGATGTGCAACATGTTTGATTTGAAGCAGGTTTACCAGAAATACAGGAGGATAAGGTAGAATATAAAACCAGTTGGCTGCAGGCCTTTTGAAAACAGCTGAATGTAACCATAATTCATCAGTGTGCTGCTAGCCACCAGAAGGGTTAAAATCAACAATGTTGGACTCTATGAAAAGGTCTGAATCTGAGGTTTACATGGAGGTATCACTCCAGTAAATCAGATCATGCTAGCCTGAAAGACCAGGCTAAATATACAGAACAGATTTGACCTCTGACCCAGCTCTGAAAGCTGTGTGGTATTGACCACACTAAATGTCTGATTTTAAGCAGCCAGGTTGTGCTATGATGGAAAGCCAACAATTAATGGAAAGAAGAGAACCTAAGCTTTAATTTGATGTGCAACATGTTTGATTTGAAGCAGGTTTACCAGAAATACAGGAGGATAAGGTAGAATATAAAACCAGTTGGCTGCAGGCCTTTTGAAAACAGCTGAATGTAACCATAATTCATCAGTGTGCTGCTAGCCACCAGAAGGGTTAAAATCAACAATGTTGGACTCTATGAAAAGGTCTGAATCTGAGGTTTACATGGAGGTATCACTCCAGTAAATCAGATCATGCTAGCCTGAAAGACCAGGCTAAATATACAGAACAGATTTGACCTCTGACCCAGCTCTGAAAGCTGTGTGGTATTGACCACACTAAATGTCTGATTTTAAGCAGCCAGGTTGTGCTATGATGGAAAGCCAACAATTAATGGAAAGAAGAGAACCTAAGCTTTAATTTGATGTGCAACATGTTTGATTTGAAGCAGGTTTACCAGAAATACAGGAGGATAAGTTAGAATATAAAACCAGTTGGCTACAGGCCTTTTGAAAACAGCTGAATGTAACCATAATTCATCAGTGTGCTGCTAGCCACCAGAAGGTTTAAAATGAACAATGTTGGAGTCTATGAAAAGGTCTGAATCTGAGGTTTACATGGAGGTATCACTCCAGTAAATCAGATCATGCTAGCCTGAAAGACCAGGCTAAATATACAGAACAGATTTGACCTCTGACCCAGCTCTGAAAGCTGTGTGGTATTGACCACACTAAATGTCTGATTTTAAGCAGCCAGGTTGTGCTATGATGGAAAGCCAACAATTAATGGAAAGAAGAGAACCTAAGCTTTAATTTGATGTGCAACATGTTTGATTTGAAGCAGGTTTACCAGAAATACAGGAGGATAAGTTAGAATATAAAACCAGTTGGCTACAGGCCTTTTGAAAACAGCTGAATGTAACCATAATTCATCAGTGTGCTGCTAGCCACCAGAAGGTTTAAAATGAACAATGTTGGAGTCTTTGAAAAGGTCTGAATCTGAGCTTTAAATTGAGGTGTCACTCCAGTAAATCAGATCATGCTAGCCTGAAAGACCAGGCTAAATATACAGAACAGATTTGACCTCTGACCCAGCTCTGAAAGCTGTGTGGTATTGACCACACTAAATGTCTGATTTTAAGCAGCCAGGTTGTGCTATGATGGAAAGCCAACAATTGATGGAAAGAAGAGAACCTAAGCTTTAATTTGATGTGCAACATGTTTGATTTGAAGCAGGTTTACCAGAAATACAGGAGGATAAGGTAGAATATAAAACCTGTTGGCTGCAGGCCTTTTGAAAACAGCTGAATGTAACCATAATTCATCAGTGTGCTGCTAGCCACCAGAAGGGGTAAAATCAACAATGTTGGACTCTAT
Source organism: Centroberyx gerrardi (assembly GCF_048128805.1). NCBI lineage: Eukaryota > Metazoa > Chordata > Actinopteri > Beryciformes > Berycidae > Centroberyx > Centroberyx gerrardi. Next base: position 3,021,552 of record NC_135998.1, on the reverse strand, counting down.
GAAAAGGTCTGAATCTGAGCTTTAAATTGAGGTGTCACTCCAGTAAATCAGATCATGCTAGCCTGAAGGACCAGGCTAAATATACAGAACAGATTTGACCTCTGACCCAGCTCTGAAAGCTGTGTGGTATTGACCACACTAAATGTCTGATTTTAAGCAGCCAGGTTGTGCTATGATGGAAAGCCAACAATTGATGGAAAGAAGAGAACCTAAGCTTTAATTTGATGCGCAACATGTTTGATTTGAAGCAGGTTTACCAGAAATACAGGAGGATAAGTTAGAATATAAAACCAGTTGGCTACAGGCCTTTTGAAAACAGCTGAATGTAACCATAATTCATCAGTGTGCTGCTAGCCACCAGAAGGGTTAAAATCAACAATGTTAGACACTATGAAAAGGTCTGAATCTGAGCTTTAAATTGAGGTGTCACTCCAGTAAATCAGATCATGGTAGCCTGAAAGACCAGGCTAAATATACAGAACAGATTTGACCTCTGACCCAGCTCGGAAAGCTGTGTGGTATTGACCACACTAAATGTCTGATTTTAAGCAGCCAGCTTGTGCTATGATGGAAAGCCAACAATTGTTGGAAAGAAGAGAACCTAAGCTTTAATTTGATGTGCAACATGTTTGATTTGAAGCAGGTTTACCAGAAATACAGGAGGATAAGGTAGAATATTAAACCAGTTGGCTGCAGGCCTTTTGAAAACAGCTGAATCTAACCATAATTCATCAGTGTGCTGCTAGCCACCAGAAGGGGTAAAATCAACAATGTTGGACTCTATGAAAAGGTCTGAATCTGAGCTTTAAATTGAGGTGTCACTCCAGTAAATCAGATCATGCTAGCCTGAAGGACCAGGCTAAATATACAGAACAGATTTGACCTCTGACCCAGCTCTGAAAGCTGTGTCGTATTGACCACACTAAATGTCTGATTTTAAGCAGCCAGGTTGTGCTATGATGGAAAGCCAACAATTGTTGGAAAGAAGAGAACCTAAGCTTTAATTTGATGTGCAACATGTTTGATTTGAAGCAGGTTTACCAGAAATACAGGAGGATAAGTTAGAATATAAAACCAGTTGGCTGCAGGCCTTTTGAAAACAGCTGAATGTAACCATAATTCATCAGTGTGCTGCTAGCCACCAGAAGGTTTAAAATGAACAATATTGGACTCTATGAAAAGGTCTGAATCTGAGCTTTAAATTGAGGTGTCACTCCAGTAAATCAGATCATGCTAGCCTGAAAGACCAGGCTAAATATACAGAACAGATTTGACCTCTGACCCAGCTCTGAAAGCTGTGTGGTATTGACCACACTAAATGTCTGATTTTAAGCAGCCAGGTTGTGCTATGATGGAAAGCCAACAATTGATGGAAAGAAGAGAACCTAAGCTTTAATTTGATGTGCAACATGTTTGATTTGAAGCAGGTTTACCAGAAATACAGGAGGATAAGGTAGAATATAAAACCAGTTGGCTGCAGGCCTTTTGAAAACAGCTGAATGTAACCATAATTCATCAGTGTGCTGCTAGCCACCAGAAGGGTTAAAATCAACAATGTTGGACTCTATGAAAAGGTCTGAATCTGAGGTTTACATGGAGGTATCACTCCAGTAAATCAGATCATGCTAGCCTGAAAGACCAGGCTAAATATACAGAACAGATTTGACCTCTGACCCAGCTCTGAAAGCTGTGTGGTATTGACCACACTAAATGTCTGATTTTAAGCAGCCAGGTTGTGCTATGATGGAAAGCCAACAATTAATGGAAAGAAGAGAACCTAAGCTTTAATTTGATGTGCAACATGTTTGATTTGAAGCAGGTTTACCAGAAATACAGGAGGATAAGGTAGAATATAAAACCAGTTGGCTGCAGGCCTTTTGAAAACAGCTGAATGTAACCATAATTCATCAGTGTGCTGCTAGCCACCAGAAGGGTTAAAATCAACAATGTTGGACTCTATGAAAAGGTCTGAATCTGAGGTTTACATGGAGGTATCACTCCAGTAAATCAGATCATGCTAGCCTGAAAGACCAGGCTAAATATACAGAACAGATTTGACCTCTGACCCAGCTCTGAAAGCTGTGTGGTATTGACCACACTAAATGTCTGATTTTAAGCAGCCAGGTTGTGCTATGATGGAAAGCCAACAATTAATGGAAAGAAGAGAACCTAAGCTTTAATTTGATGTGCAACATGTTTGATTTGAAGCAGGTTTACCAGAAATACAGGAGGATAAGTTAGAATATAAAACCAGTTGGCTACAGGCCTTTTGAAAACAGCTGAATGTAACCATAATTCATCAGTGTGCTGCTAGCCACCAGAAGGTTTAAAATGAACAATGTTGGAGTCTATGAAAAGGTCTGAATCTGAGCTTTAAATTGAGGTGTCACTCCAGTAAATCAGATCATGCTAGCCTGAAAGACCAGGCTAAATATACAGAACAGATTTGACCTCTGACCCAGCTCTGAAAGCTGTGTGGTATTGACCACACTAAATGTCTGATTTTAAGCAGCCAGCTTGTGCTATGATGGAAAGCCAACAATTGATGGAAAGAAGAGAACCTAAGCTTTAATTTGATGTGCAACATGTTTGATTTGAAGCAGGTTTACCAGAAATACAGGAGGATAAGGTAGAATATAAAACCTGTTGGCTGCAGGCCTTTTGAAAACAGCTGAATGTAACCATAATTCATCAGTGTGCTGCTAGCCACCAGAAGGTTTAAAATGAACAATGTTGGAGTCTATGAAAAGGTCTGAATCTGAGCTTTAAATTGAGGTGTCACTCCAGTAAATCAGATCATGCTAGCCTGAAAGACCAGGCTAAATATACAGAACAGATTTGACCTCTGACCCAGCTCTGAAAGCTGTGTGGTATTGACCACACTAAATGTCTGATTTTAAGCAGCCAGCTTGTGCTATGATGGAAAGCCAACAATTGATGGAAAGAAGAGAACCTAAGCTTTAATTTGATGTGCAACATGTTTGATTTGAAGCAGGTTTACCAGAAATACAGGAGGATAAGGTAGAATATAAAACCTGTTGGCTGCAGGCCTTTTGAAAACAGCTGAATGTAACCATAATTCATCAGTGTGCTGCTAGCCACCAGAAGGGGTAAAATCAACAATGTTGGACTCTATGAAAAGGTCTGAATCTGAGCTTTAAATTGAGGTGTCACTCCAGTAAATCAGATCATGCTAGCCTGAAGGACCAGGCTAAATATACAGAACAGATTTGACCTCTGACCCAGCTCTGAAAGCTGTGTGGTATTGACCACACTAAATGTCTGATTTTAAGCAGCCAGCTTGTGCTATGATGGAAAGCCAACAATTGATGGAAAGAAGAGAACCTAAGCTTTAATTTGATGTGCAACATGTTTGATTTGAAGCAGGTTTACCAGAAATACAGGAGGATAAGGTAGAATATAAAACCTGTTGGCTGCAGGCCTTTTGAAAACAGCTGAATGTAACCATAATTCATCAGTGTGCTGCTAGCCACCAGAAGGGGTAAAATCAACAATGTTGGACTCTATGAAAAGGTCTGAATCTGAGCTTTAAATTGAGGTGTCACTCCAGTAAATCAGATCATGCTAGCCTGAAGGACCAGGCTAAATATACAGAACAGATTTGACCTCTGACCCAGCTCTGAAAGCTGTGTGGTATTGACCACACTAAATGTCTGATTTTAAGCAGCCAGGTTGTGCTATGATGGAAAGCCAACAATTAATGGAAAGAAGAGAACCTAAGCTTTAATTTGATGTGCAACATGTTTGATTTGAAGCAGGTTTACCAGAAATACAGGAGGATAAGTTAGAATATAAAACCAGTTGGCTACAGGCCTTTTGAAAACAGCTGAATGTAACCATAATTCATCAGTGTGCTGCTAGCCACCAGAAGGTTTAAAATGAACAATGTTGGAGTCTATGAAAAGGTCTGAATCTGAGCTTTAAATTGAGGTGTCACTCCAGTAAATCAGATCATGCTAGCCTGAAAGACCAGGCTAAATATACAGAACAGATTTGACCTCTGACCCAGCTCTGAAAGCTGTGTGGTATTGACCACACTAAATGTCTGATTTTAAGCAGCCAGCTTGTGCTATGATGGAAAGCCAACAATTGATGGAAAGAAGAGAACCTAAGCTTTAATTTGATGTGCAACATGTTTGATTTGAAGCAGGTTTACCAGAAATACAGGAGGATAAGGTAGAATATAAAACCTGTTGGCTGCAGGCCTTTTGAAAACAGCTGAATGTAACCATAATTCATCAGTGTGCTGCTAGCCACCAGAAGGTTTAAAATGAACAATGTTGGAGTCTATGAAAAGGTCTGAATCTGAGCTTTAAATTGAGGTGTCACTCCAGTAAATCAGATCATGCTAGCCTGAAAGACCAGGCTAAATATACAGAACAGATTTGACCTCTGACCCAGCTCTGAAAGCTGTGTGGTATTGACCACACTAAATGTCTGATTTTAAGCAGCCAGCTTGTGCTATGATGGAAAGCCAACAATTGATGGAAAGAAGAGAACCTAAGCTTTAATTTGATGTGCAACATGTTTGATTTGAAGCAGGTTTACCAGAAATACAGGAGGATAAGGTAGAATATAAAACCTGTTGGCTGCAGGCCTTTTGAAAACAGCTGAATGTAACCATAATTCATCAGTGTGCTGCTAGCCACCAGAAGGGGTAAAATCAACAATGTTGGACTCTATGAAAAGGTCTGAATCTGAGCTTTAAATTGAGGTGTCACTCCAGTAAATCAGATCATGCTAGCCTGAAGGACCAGGCTAAATATACAGAACAGATTTGACCTCTGACCCAGCTCTGAAAGCTGTGTGGTATTGACCACACTAAATGTCTGATTTTAAGCAGCCAGCTTGTGCTATGATGGAAAGCCAACAATTGATGGAAAGAAGAGAACCTAAGCTTTAATTTGATGTGCAACATGTTTGATTTGAAGCAGGTTTACCAGAAATACAGGAGGATAAGGTAGAATATAAAACCTGTTGGCTGCAGGCCTTTTGAAAACAGCTGAATGTAACCATAATTCATCAGTGTGCTGCTAGCCACCAGAAGGGGTAAAATCAACAATGTTGGACTCTATGAAAAGGTCTGAATCTGAGCTTTAAATTGAGGTGTCACTCCAGTAAATCAGATCATGCTAGCCTGAAGGACCAGGCTAAATATACAGAACAGATTTGACCTCTGACCCAGCTCTGAAAGCTGTGTGGTATTGACCACACTAAATGTCTGATTTTAAGCAGCCAGGTTGTGCTATGATGGAAAGCCAACAATTGATGGAAAGAAGAGAACCTAAGCTTTAATTTGATGCGCAACATGTTTGATTTGAAGCAGGTTTACCAGAAATACAGGAGGATAAGTTAGAATATAAAACCTGTTGGCTACAGGCCTTTTAAAAACAGCTGAATATAACCATAATTCATCAGTGTGCTGCTAGCCACCAGAAGGTTTAAAATGAACAATGTTGGAGTCTATGAAAAGGTCTGAATCTGAGCTTTAAATTGAGGTGTCACTCCAGTAAATCAGATCATGCTAGCCTGAAAGACCAGGCTAAATATACAGAACAGATTTGACCTCTGACCCAGCTCTGAAAGTTGTGTGGTATTGACCACACTAAATGTCTGATTTTAAGCAGCCAGCTTGTGCTATGATGGAAAGCCAACAATTAATGGAAAGAAGAGAACCTAAGCTTTAATTTGATGTGCAACATGTTTGATTTGAAGCAGGTTTACCAGAAATACAGGAGGATAAGTTAGAATATAAAACCTGTTGGCTACAGGCCTTTTGAAAACAGTTGAATGTAACCATAATTCATCAGTGTGCTGCTAGCCACCAGAAGGGTTAAAATCAACAATGTTGGAGTCTATGAAAAGGTCTGAATCTGAGCTTTAAATTGAGGTGTCACTCCAGTAAATCAGATCATGCTAGCCTGAAAGACCAGGCTAAATATACAGAACAGATTTGACCTCTGACCCAGCTCTGAAAGCTGTGTGGTATTGACCACACTAAATGTCTGATTTTAAGCAGCCAGCTTGTGCTATGATGGAAAGCCAACAATTGTTGGAAAGAAGAGAACCTAAGCTTTAATTTGATGTGCAACATGTTTGATTGGAAGCAGGTTTACCAGAAATACAGGAGGATAAGGTAGAATATAAAACCTGTTGGCTACAGGCCTTTTAAAAACAGCTGAATATAACCATAATTCATCAGTGTGCTGCTAGCCACCAGAAGGTTTAAAATGAACAATGTTGGCGTCTATGAAAAGGTCTGAATCTGAGCTTTAAATTGAGGTGTCACTCCAGTAAATCAGATCATGCTAGCCTGAAGGACCAGGCTAAATATACAGAACAGATTTGACCTCTGACCCAGCTCTGAAAGCTGTGTGGTATTGACCACACTAAATGTCTGATTTTAAGCAGCCAGCTTGTGCTATGATGGAAAGCCAACAATTGATGGAAAGAAGAGAACCTAAGCTTTAATTTGATGTGCAACATGTTTGATTTGAAGCAGGTTTACCAGAAATACAGGAGGATAAGGTAGAATATAAAACCTGTTGGCTGCAGGCCTTTTGAAAACAGCTGAATGTAACCATAATTCATCAGTGTGCTGCTAGCCACCAGAAGGGGTAAAATCAACAATGTTGGACTCTATGAAAAGGTCTGAATCTGAGCTTTAAATTGAGGTGTCACTCCAGTAAATCAGATCATGCTAGCCTGAAGGACCAGGCTAAATATACAGAACAGATTTGACCTCTGACCCAGCTCTGAAAGCTGTGTGGTATTGACCACACTAAATGTCTGATTTTAAGCAGCCAGGTTGTGCTATGATGGAAAGCCAACAATTAATGGAAAGAAGAGAACCTAAGCTTTAATTTGATGTGCAACATGTTTGATTTGAAGCAGGTTTACCAGAAATACAGGAGGATAAGTTAGAATATAAAACCAGTTGGCTACAGGCCTTTTGAAAACAGCTGAATGTAACCATAATTCATCAGTGTGCTGCTAGCCACCAGAAGGTTTAAAATGAACAATGTTGGAGTCTATGAAAAGGTCTGAATCTGAGCTTTAAATTGAGGTGTCACTCCAGTAAATCAGATCATGCTAGCCTGAAAGACCAGGCTAAATATACAGAACAGATTTGACCTCTGACCCAGCTCTGAAAGCTGTGTGGTATTGACCACACTAAATGTCTGATTTTAAGCAGCCAGCTTGTGCTATGATGGAAAGCCAACAATTGATGGAAAGAAGAGAACCTAAGCTTTAATTTGATGTGCAACATGTTTGATTTGAAGCAGGTTTACCAGAAATACAGGAGGATAAGGTAGAATATAAAACCTGTTGGCTGCAGGCCTTTTGAAAACAGCTGAATGTAACCATAATTCATCAGTGTGCTGCTAGCCACCAGAAGGTTTAAAATGAACAATGTTGGAGTCTATGAAAAGGTCTGAATCTGAGCTTTAAATTGAGGTGTCACTCCAGTAAATCAGATCATGCTAGCCTGAAAGACCAGGCTAAATATACAGAACAGATTTGACCTCTGACCCAGCTCTGAAAGCTGTGTGGTATTGACCACACTAAATGTCTGATTTTAAGCAGCCAGCTTGTGCTATGATGGAAAGCCAACAATTGATGGAAAGAAGAGAACCTAAGCTTTAATTTGATGTGCAACATGTTTGATTTGAAGCAGGTTTACCAGAAATACAGGAGGATAAGGTAGAATATAAAACCTGTTGGCTGCAGGCCTTTTGAAAACAGCTGAATGTAACCATAATTCATCAGTGTGCTGCTAGCCACCAGAAGGGGTAAAATCAACAATGTTGGACTCTATGAAAAGGTCTGAATCTGAGCTTTAAATTGAGGTGTCACTCCAGTAAATCAGATCATGCTAGCCTGAAGGACCAGGCTAAATATACAGAACAGATTTGACCTCTGACCCAGCTCTGAAAGCTGTGTGGTATTGACCACACTAAATGTCTGATTTTAAGCAGCCAGCTTGTGCTATGATGGAAAGCCAACAATTGATGGAAAGAAGAGAACCTAAGCTTTAATTTGATGTGCAACATGTTTGATTTGAAGCAGGTTTACCAGAAATACAGGAGGATAAGGTAGAATATAAAACCTGTTGGCTGCAGGCCTTTTGAAAACAGCTGAATGTAACCATAATTCATCAGTGTGCTGCTAGCCACCAGAAGGGGTAAAATCAACAATGTTGGACTCTATGAAAAGGTCTGAATCTGAGCTTTAAATTGAGGTGTCACTCCAGTAAATCAGATCATGCTAGCCTGAAGGACCAGGCTAAATATACAGAACAGATTTGACCTCTGACCCAGCTCTGAAAGCTGTGTGGTATTGACCACACTAAATGTCTGATTTTAAGCAGCCAGGTTGTGCTATGATGGAAAGCCAACAATTGATGGAAAGAAGAGAACCTAAGCTTTAATTTGATGCGCAACATGTTTGATTTGAAGCAGGTTTACCAGAAATACAGGAGGATAAGTTAGAATATAAAACCTGTTGGCTACAGGCCTTTTAAAAACAGCTGAATATAACCATAATTCATCAGTGTGCTGCTAGCCACCAGAAGGTTTAAAATGAACAATGTTGGAGTCTATGAAAAGGTCTGAATCTGAGCTTTAAATTGAGGTGTCACTCCAGTAAATCAGATCATGCTAGCCTGAAAGACCAGGCTAAATATACAGAACAGATTTGACCTCTGACCCAGCTCTGAAAGTTGTGTGGTATTGACCACACTAAATGTCTGATTTTAAGCAGCCAGCTTGTGCTATGATGGAAAGCCAACAATTAATGGAAAGAAGAGAACCTAAGCTTTAATTTGATGTGCAACATGTTTGATTTGAAGCAGGTTTACCAGAAATACAGGAGGATAAGTTAGAATATAAAACCTGTTGGCTACAGGCCTTTTGAAAACAGTTGAATGTAACCATAATTCATCAGTGTGCTGCTAGCCACCAGAAGGGTTAAAATCAACAATGTTGGAGTCTATGAAAAGGTCTGAATCTGAGCTTTAAATTGAGGTGTCACTCCAGTAAATCAGATCATGCTAGCCTGAAAGACCAGGCTAAATATACAGAACAGATTTGACCTCTGACCCAGCTCTGAAAGCTGTGTGGTATTGACCACACTAAATGTCTGATTTTAAGCAGCCAGCTTGTGCTATGATGGAAAGCCAACAATTGTTGGAAAGAAGAGAACCTAAGCTTTAATTTGATGTGCAACATGTTTGATTGGAAGCAGGTTTACCAGAAATACAGGAGGATAAGGTAGAATATAAAACCTGTTGGCTACAGGCCTTTTAAAAACAGCTGAATATAACCATAATTCATCAGTGTGCTGCTAGCCACCAGAAGGTTTAAAATGAACAATGTTGGCGTCTATGAAAAGGTCTGAATCTGAGCTTTAAATTGAGGTGTCACTCCAGTAAATCAGATCATGCTAGCCTGAAAGACCAGGCTAAATATACAGAACAGATTTGACCTCTGACCCAGCTCTGAAAGCTGTGTGGTATTGACCACACTAAATGTCTGATTTTAAGCAGCCAGCTTGTGCTATGATGGAAAGCCAACAATTGTTGGAAAGAAGAGAACCTAAGCTTTAATTTGATGTGCAACATGTTTGATTTGAAGCAGGTTTACCAGAAATACAGGAGGATAAGTTAGAATATAAAACCTGTTGGCTACAGGCCTTTTGAAAACAGCTGAATGTAACCATAATTCATCAGTGTGCTGCTAGCCACCAGAAGGGTTAAAATCAACAATGTTGGAGTCTATGAAAAGGTCTGAATCTGAGCTTTAAATTGAGGTGTCACTCCAGTAAATCAGATCATGCTAGCCTGAAAGACCAGGCTAAATATACAGAACAGATTTGACCTCTGACCCAGCTCTGAAAGCTGTGTGGTATTGACCACACTAAATGTCTGATTTTAAGCAGCCAGGTTGTGCTATGATGGAAAGCCAACAATTTATGGAAAGAAGAGAACCTAAGCTTTAATTTGATGTGCAACATGTTTGATTTGAAGCAGGTTTACCAGAAATATAGGAGGATAAGTTAGAATATAAAACCTGTTGGCTACAGGCCTTTTGAAAACAGCTGAATGTAACCATAATTCATCAGTGTGCTGCTAGCCACCAGAAGGGTTAAAATCAACAATGTTGGAGTCTATGAAAAGGTCTGAATCTGAGCTTTAAATTGAGGTGTCACTCCAGTAAATCAGATCATGCTAGCCTGAAAGACCAGGCTAAATATATAGAACAGATTTGACCTCTGACCCAGCTCTGAAAGCTGTGTGGTATTGACCACACTAAATGTCTGATTTTAAGCAGCCAGCTTGTGCTATGATGGAAAGCCAACAATTGTTGGAAAGAAGAGAACCTAAGCTTTAATTTGATGTGCAACATGTTTGATTTGAAGCAGGTTTACCAGAAATACAGGAGGATAAGTTAGAATATAAAACCTGTTGGCTACAGGCCTTTTGAAAACAGCTGAATGTAACCATAATTCATCAGTGTGCTGCTAGCCACCAGAAGGTTTAAAATGAACAATGTTGGAGTCTATGAAAAGGTCTGAATCTGAGCTTTAAATTGAGGTGTCACTCCAGTAAATCAGATCATGCTAGCCTGAAAGACCAGGCTAAATATACAGAACAGATTTGACCTCTGACCCAGCTCTGAAAGCTGTGTGGTATTGACCACACTAAATGTCTGATTTTAAGCAGCCAGGTTGTGCTATGATGGAAAGCCAACAATTGTTGGAAAGAAGAGAACCTAAGCTTTAATTTGATGTGCAACATGTTTGATTTGAAGCAGGTTTACCAGAAATACAGGAGGATAAGTTAGAATATAAAACCAGTTGGCTGCAGGCCTTTTAAAAACAGCTGAATGTAACCATAATTCATCAGTGTGCTGCTAGCCACCAGAAGGTTTAAAATGAACAATATTGGACTCTATGAAAAGGTCTGAATCTGAGCTTTAAATTGAGGTGTCACTCCAGTAAATCAGATCATGCTAGCCTGAAAGACCAGGCTAAATATATAGAACAGATTTGACCTCTGACCCAGCTCTGAAAGCTGTGTGGTATTGACCACACTAAATGTCTGATTTTAAGCAGCCAGCTTGTGCTATGATGGAAAGCCAACAATTGTTGGAAAGAAGAGAACCTAAGCTTTAATTTGATGTGCAACATGTTTGATTTGAAGCAGGTTTACCAGAAATACAGGAGGATAAGGTAGAATATAAAACCAGTTGGCTGCAGGCCTTTTGAAAACAGCTGAATGTAACCATAATTCATCAGTGTGCTGCTAGCCACCAGAATGGTTAAAATCAACAATGTTGGACTCTATGAAAAGGTCTGAATCTGAGGTTTACATGGAGGTATCATTCCAGTAAATCAGATCATGCTAGCCTGAAAGACCAGGCTAAATATACAGAACAGATTTGACCTCTGACCCAGCTCTGAAAGCTGTGTGGTATTGACCACACTAAATGTCTGATTTTAAGCAGCCAGGTTGTGCTATGATGGAAAGCCAACAATTGTTGGAAAGAAGATAACCTAAGCTTTAATTTAATGTGCAACATGTTTGATTTGAAGCAGGTTTACCAGAAATACAGGAGGATAAGTTAGAATATAAAACCAGTTGGCTGCAGGCCTTTTAAAAACAGCTGAATGTAACCATAATTCATCAGTGTGCTGCTAGCCACCAGAAGGTTTAAAATGAACAATATTGGACTCTATGAAAAGGTCTGAATCTGAGCTTTAAATTGAGGTGTCACTCCAGTAAATCAGATAATGCTAGCCTGAAAGACCAGGCTAAATATATAGAACAGATTTGACCTCTGACCCATCTCTGAAAGCTGTGTGGTATTGACCACACTAAATGTCTGATTTTAAGCAGCCAGCTTGTGCTATGATGGAAAGCCAACAATTGTTGGAAAGAAGAAAACCTAAGCTTTAATTTGATGTGCAACATGTTTGATTTGAAGCAGGTTTACCAGAAATACAGGAGGATAAGTTAGAATATAAAACCTGTTGGCTACAGGCCTTTTGAAAACAGCTGAATGTAACCATAATTCATCAGTGTGCTGCTAGCCACCAGAAGGGTTAAAATCAACAATGTTGGAGTCTATGAAAAGGTCTGAATCTGAGCTTTAAATTGAGGTGTCACTCCAGTAAATCAGATCATGCTAGCCTGAAAGACCAGGCTAAATATACAGAACAGATTTGACCTCTGACCCAGCTCTGAAAGCTGTGTGGTATTGACCACACTAAATGTCTGATTTTAAGCAGCCAGCTTGTGCTATGATGGAAAGCCAACAATTGTTGGAAAGAAGAGAACCTAAGCTTTAATTTGATGTGCAACATGTTTGATTTGAAGCAGGTTTACCAGAAATACAGGAGGATAAGGTAGAATATAAAACCAGTTGGCTGCAGGCCTTTTGAAAACAGCTGAATGTAACCATAATTCATCAGTTTGCTGCTAGCCACCAGAAGGGGTAAAATCAACAATGTTGGACTCTATGAAAAGGTCTGAATCTGAGCTTTAAATTGAGGTGTCACTCCAGTAAATCAGATCATGCTAGCCTGAAGGACCAGGCTAAATATACAGAACAGATTTGACCTCTGACCCAGCTCTGAAAGCTGTGTGGTATTGACCACACTAAATGTCTGATTTTAAGCAGCCAGCTTGTGCTATGATGGAAAGCCAACAATTGATGGAAAGAAGAGAACCTAAGCTTTAATTTGATGTGCAACATGTTTGATTTGAAGCAGGTTTACCAGAAATACAGGAGGATAAGGTAGAATATAAAACCTGTTGGCTGCAGGCCTTTTGAAAACAGCTGAATGTAACCATAATTCATCAGTGTGCTGCTAGCCACCAGAAGGGGTAAAATCAACAATGTTGGACTCTATGAAAAGGTCTGAATCTGAGCTTTAAATTGAGGTGTCACTCCAGTAAATCAGATCATGCTAGCCTGAAGGACCAGGCTAAATATACAGAACAGATTTGACCTCTGACCCAGCTCTGAAAGCTGTGTGGTATTGACCACACTAAATGTCTGATTTTAAGCAGCCAGGTTGTGCTATGATGGAAAGCCAACAATTGATGGAAAGAAGAGAACCTAAGCTTTAATTTGATGCGCAACATGTTTGATTTGAAGCAGGTTTACCAGAAATACAGGAGGATAAGTTAGAATATAAAACCTGTTGGCTACAGGCCTTTTAAAAACAGCTGAATATAACCATAATTCATCAGTGTGCTGCTAGCCACCAGAAGGTTTAAAATGAACAATGTTGGAGTCTATGAAAAGGTCTGAATCTGAGCTTTAAATTGAGGTGTCACTCCAGTAAATCAGATCATGCTAGCCTGAAAGACCAGGCTAAATATACAGAACAGATTTGACCTCTGACCCAGCTCTGAAAGTTGTGTGGTATTGACCACACTAAATGTCTGATTTTAAGCAGCCAGCTTGTGCTATGATGGAAAGCCAACAATTTATGGAAAGAAGAGAACCTAAGCTTTAATTTGATGTGCAACATGTTTGATTTGAAGCAGGTTTACCAGAAATACAGGAGGATAAGTTAGAATATAAAACCTGTTGGCTACAGGCCTTTTGAAAACAGCTGAATGTAACCATAATTCATCAGTGTGCTGCTAGCCACCAGAAGGTTTAAAATGAACAATGTTGGAGTCTATGAAAAGGTCTGAATCTGAGCTTTAAATTGAGGTGTCACTCCAGTAAATCAGATCATGCTAGCCTGAAAGACCAGGCTAAATATACAGAACAGATTTGACCTCTGACCCAGCTCTGAAAGCTGTGTGGTATTGACCACACTAAATGTCTGATTTTAAGCAGCCAGCTTGTGCTATGATGGAAAGCCAACAATTGTTGGAAAGAAGAGAACCTAAGCTTTAATTTGATGTGCAACATGTTTGATTGGAAGCAGGTTTACCAGAAATACAGGAGGATAAGGTAGAATATAAAACCTGTTGGCTACAAGCCTTTTAAAAACAGCTGAATATAACCATAATTCATCAGTGTGCTGCTAGCCACCAGAAGGTTTAAAATGAACAATGTTGGCGTCTATGAAAAGGTCTGAATCTGAGCTTTAAATTGAGGTGTCACTCCAGTAAATCAGATCATGCTAGCCTGAAAGACCAGGCTAAATATACAGAACAGATTTGACCTCTGACCCAGCTCTGAAAGCTGTGTGGTATTGACCACACTAAATGTCTGATTTTAAGCAGCCAGCTTGTGCTATGATGGAAAGCCAACAATTGTTGGAAAGAAGAGAACCTAAGCTTTAATTTGATGTGCAACATGTTTGATTTGAAGCAGGTTTACCAGAAATACAGGAGGATAAGTTAGAATATAAAACCTGTTGGCTACAGGCCTTTTGAAAACAGCTGAATGTAACCATAATTCATCAGTGTGCTGCTAGCCACCAGAAGGGTTAAAATCAACAATGTTGGAGTCTATGAAAAGGTCTGAATCTGAGCTTTAAATTGAGGTGTCACTCCAGTAAATCAGATCATGCTAGCCTGAAAGACCAGGCTAAATATACAGAACAGATTTGACCTCTGACCCAGCTCTGAAAGCTGTGTGGTATTGACCACACTAAATGTCTGATTTTAAGCAGCCAGCTTGTGCTATGATGGAAAGCCAACAATTGTTGGAAAGAAGAGAACCTAAGCTTTAATTTGATGTGCAACATGTTTGATTTGAAGCAGGTTTACCAGAAATACAGGAGGATAAGTTAGAATATAAAACCTGTTGGCTACAGGCCTTTTGAAAACAGCTGAATGTAACCATAATTCATCAGTGTGCTGCTAGCCACCAGAAGGGTTAAAATCAACAATGTTGGAGTCTATGAAAAGGTCTGAATCTGAGCTTTAAATTGAGGTGTCACTCCAGTAAATCAGATCATGCTAGCCTGAAAGACCAGGCTAAATATACAGAACAGATTTGACCTCTGACCCAGCTCTGAAAGCTGTGTGGTATTGACCACACTAAATGTCTGATTTTAAGCAGCCAGCTTGTGCTATGATGGAAAGCCAACAATTGTTGGAAAGAAGAGAACCTAAGCTTTAATTTGATGTGCAACATGTTTGATTTGAAGCAGGTTTACCAGAAATACAGGAGGATAAGGTAGAATATAAAACCAGTTGGCTGCAGGCCTTTTGAAAACAGCTGAATGTAACCATAATTCATCAGTTTGCTGCTAGCCACCAGAAGGGGTAAAATCAACAATGTTGGACTCTATGAAAAGGTCTGAATCTGAGCTTTAAATTGAGGTGTCACTCCAGTAAATCAGATCATGCTAGCCTGAAGGACCAGGCTAAATATACAGAACAGATTTGACCTCTGACCCAGCTCTGAAAGCTGTGTGGTATTGACCACACTAAATGTCTGATTTTAAGCAGCCAGGTTGTGCTATGATGGAAAGCCAACAATTGTTGGAAAGAAGAGAACCTAAGCTTTAATTTGATGTGCAACATGTTTGATTTGAAGCAGGTTTACCAGAAATACAGGAGGATACTTTAGAATATAAAACCAATTGGCTGCAGGCCTTTTAAAAACAGCTGAATATAACCATAATTCATCAGTGTGCTGCTAGCCACCAGAAGGTTTAAAATGAACAATGTTGGAGTCTATGAAAAGGTCTGAATCTGAGCTTTAAATTGAGGTGTCACTCCAGTAAATCAGATCATGCTAGCCTGAAAGACCAGGCTAAATATATAGAACAGATTTGACCTCTGACCCAGCTCTGAAAGCTGTGTGGTATTGACCACACTAAATGTCTGATTTTAAGCAGCCAGCTTGTGCTATGATGGAAAGCCAACAATTGTTGGAAAGAAGAGAACCTAAGCTTTAATTTGATGTGCAACATGTTTGATTTGAAGCAGGTTTACCAGAAATACAGGAGGATAAGTTAGAATATAAAACCTGTTGGCTACAGGCCTTTTGAAAACAGCTGAATGTAACCATAATTCATCAGTGTGCTGCTAGCCACCAGAAGGTTTAAAATGAACAATGTTGGAGTCTATGAAAAGGTCTGAATCTGAGCTTTAAATTGAGGTGTCACTCCAGTAAATCAGATCATGCTAGCCTGAAAGACCAGGCTAAATATACAGAACAGATTTGACCTCTGACCCAGCTCTGAAAGCTGTGTGGTATTGACCACACTAAATGTCTGATTTTAAGCAGCCAGCTTGTGCTATGATGGAAAGCCAACAATTGTTGGAAAGAAGAGAACCTAAGCTTTAATTTGATGTGCAACATGTTTGATTTGAAGCAGGTTTACCAGAAATACAGGAGGATAAGTTAGAATATAAAACCTGTTGGCTACAGGCCTTTTGAAAACAGCTGAATGTAACCATAATTCATCAGTGTGCTGCTAGCCACCAGAAGAATATAAAACCAATTGGCTGCAGGCCTTTTAAAAACAGCTGAATATAACCATAATTCATCAGTGTGCTGCTAGCCACCAGAAGGTTTAAAATGAACAATGTTGGAGTCTATGAAAAGGTCTGAATCTGAGCTTTAAATTGAGGTGTCACTCCAGTAAATCAGATCATGAGTAAATCATGAGTAAATCAGATCAAAGACCAGGCTAAATATATAGAACAGATTTGACCTCTGACCCAGCTCTGAAAGCTGTGTGGTATTGACCACACTAAATGTCTGATTTTAAGCAGCCAGCTTGTGCTATGATGGAAAGCCAACAATTGTTGGAAAGAAGAGAACCTAAGCTTTAATTTGATGTGCAACATGTTTGATTTGAAGCAGGTTTACCAGAAATACAGGAGGATAAGTTAGAATATAAAACCTGTTGGCTACAGGCCTTTTGAAAACAGCTGAATGTAACCATAATTCATCAGTGTGCTGCTAGCCACCAGAAGGTTTAAAATGAACAATGTTGGAGTCTATGAAAAGGTCTGAATCTGAGCTTTAAATTGAGGTGTCACTCCAGTAAATCAGATCATGCTAGCCTGAAAGACCAGGCTAAATATACAGAACAGATTTGACCTCTGACCCAGCTCTGAAAGCTGTGTGGTATTGACCACACTAAATGTCTGATTTTAAGCAGCCAGGTTGTGCTATGATGGAAAGCCAACAATTGTTGGAAAGAAGAGAACCTAAGCTTTAATTTGATGTGCAACATGTTTGATTTGAAGCAGGTTTACCAGAAATACAGGAGGATAAGTTAGAATATAAAACCACTTGGCTGCAGGCCTTTTAAAAACAGCTGAATGTAACCATAATTCATCAGTGTGCTGCTAGCCACCAGAAGGTTTAAAATGAACAATATTGGACTCTATGAAAAGGTCTGAATCTGAGCTTTAAATTGAGGTGTCACTCCAGTAAATCAGATCATGCTAGCCTGAAAGACCAGGCTAAATATATAGAACAGATTTGACCTCTGACCCAGCTCTGAAAGCTGTGTGGTATTGACCACACTAAATGTCTGATTTTAAGCAGCCAGCTTGTGCTATGATGGAAAGCCAACAATTGTTGGAAAGAAGAGAACCTAAGCTTTAATTTGATGTGCAACATGTTTGATTTGAAGCAGGTTTACCAGAAATACAGGAGGATAAGGTAGAATATAAAACCAGTTGGCTGCAGGCCTTTTGAAAACAGCTGAATGTAACCATAATTCATCAGTGTGCTGCTAGCCACCAGAATGGTTAAAATCAACAATGTTGGACTCTATGAAAAGGTCTGAATCTGAGGTTTACATGGAGGTATCATTCCAGTAAATCAGATCATGCTAGCCTGAAAGACCAGGCTAAATATACAGAACAGATTTGACCTCTGACCCAGCTCTGAAAGCTGTGTGGTATTGACCACACTAAATGTCTGATTTTAAGCAGCCAGGTTGTGCTATGATGGAAAGCCAACAATTGTTGGAAAGAAGATAACCTAAGCTTTAATTTGATGTGCAACATGTTTGATTTGAAGCAGGTTTACCAGAAATACAGGAGGATAAGTTAGAATATAAAACCAGTTGGCTGCAGGCCTTTTAAAAACAGCTGAATGTAACCATAATTCATCAGTGTGCTGCTAGCCACCAGAAGGTTTAAAATGAACAATATTGGACTCTATGAAAAGGTCTGAATCTGAGCTTTAAATTGAGGTGTCACTCCAGTAAATCAGATCATGCTAGCCTGAAAGACCAGGCTAAATATATAGAACAGATTTGACCTCTGACCCAGCTCTGAAAGCTGTGTGGTATTGACCACACTAAATGTCTGATTTTAAGCAGCCAGCTTGTGCTATGATGGAAAGCCAACAATTGTTGGAAAGAAGAGAACCTAAGCTTTAATTTGATGTGCAACATGTTTGATTTGAAGCAGGTTTACCAGAAATACAGGAGGATAAGTTAGAATATAAAACCTGTTGGCTACAGGCCTTTTGAAAACAGCTGAATGTAACCATAATTCATCAGTGTGCTGCTAGCCACCAGAAGGGTTAAAATCAACAATGTTGGAGTCTATGAAAAGGTCTGAATCTGAGCTTTAAATTGAGGTGTCACTCCAGTAAATCAGATCATGCTAGCCTGAAAGACCAGGCTAAATATACAGAACAGATTTGACCTCTGACCCAGCTCTGAAAGCTGTGTGGTATTGACCACACTAAATGTCTGATTTTAAGCAGCCAGCTTGTGCTATGATGGAAAGCCAACAATTGTTGGAAAGAAGAGAACCTAAGCTTTAATTTGATGTGCAACATGTTTGATTTGAAGCAGGTTTACCAGAAATACAGGAGGATAAGTTAGAATATAAAACCAGTTGGCTGCAGGCCTTTTGAAAACAGCTGAATGTAACCATAATTCATCAGTGTGCTGCTAGCCACCAGAAGGTTTAAAATGAACAATATTGGACTCTATGAAAAGGTCTGAATCTGAGCTTTAAATTGAGGTGTCACTCCAGTAAATCAGATCATGCTAGCCTGAAAGACCAGGCTAAATATATAGAACAGATTTGACCTCTGACCCAGCTCTGAAAGCTGTGTGGTATTGACCACACTAAATGTCTGATTTTAAGCAGCCAGGTTGTGCTATGATGGAAAGCCAACAATTGTTGGAAAGAAGAGAACCTAAGCTTTAATTTGATGTGCAACATGTTTGATTTGAAGCAGGTTTACCAGAAATACAGGAGGATAAGTTAGAATATAAAACCACTTGGCTGCAGGCCTTTTAAAAACAGCTGAATGTAACCATAATTCATCAGTGTGCTGCTAGCCACCAGAAGGTTTAAAATGAACAATATTGGACTCTATGAAAAGGTCTGAATCTGAGCTTTAAATTGAGGTGTCACTCCAGTAAATCAGATCATGCTAGCCTGAAAGACCAGGCTAAATATATAGAACAGATTTGACCTCTGACCCAGCTCTGAAAGCTGTGTGGTATTGACCACACTAAATGTCTGATTTTAAGCAGCCAGCTTGTGCTATGATGGAAAGCCAACAATTGTTGGAAAGAAGAGAACCTAAGCTTTAATTTGATGTGCAACATGTTTGATTTGAAGCAGGTTTACCAGAAATACAGGAGGATAAGGTAGAATATAAAACCAGTTGGCTGCAGGCCTTTTGAAAACAGCTGAATGTAACCATAATTCATCAGTGTGCTGCTAGCCACCAGAATGGTTAAAATCAACAATGTTGGACTCTATGAAAAGGTCTGAATCTGAGGTTTACATGGAGGTATCATTCCAGTAAATCAGATCATGCTAGCCTGAAAGACCAGGCTAAATATACAGAACAGATTTGACCTCTGACCCAGCTCTGAAAGCTGTGTGGTATTGACCACACTAAATGTCTGATTTTAAGCAGCCAGGTTGTGCTATGATGGAAAGCCAACAATTGTTGGAAAGAAGATAACCTAAGCTTTAATTTGATGTGCAACATGTTTGATTTGAAGCAGGTTTACCAGAAATACAGGAGGATAAGTTAGAATATAAAACCAGTTGGCTGCAGGCCTTTTAAAAACAGCTGAATGTAACCATAATTCATCAGTGTGCTGCTAGCCACCAGAAGGTTTAAAATGAACAATATTGGACTCTATGAAAAGGTCTGAATCTGAGCTTTAAATTGAGGTGTCACTCCAGTAAATCAGATCATGCTAGCCTGAAAGACCAGGCTAAATATATAGAACAGATTTGACCTCTGACCCAGCTCTGAAAGCTGTGTGGTATTGACCACACTAAATGTCTGATTTTAAGCAGCCAGCTTGTGCTATGATGGAAAGCCAACAATTGTTGGAAAGAAGAGAACCTAAGCTTTAATTTGATGTGCAACATGTTTGATTTGAAGCAGGTTTACCAGAAATACAGGAGGATAAGTTAGAATATAAAACCTGTTGGCTACAGGCCTTTTGAAAACAGCTGAATGTAACCATAATTCATCAGTGTGCTGCTAGCCACCAGAAGGGTTAAAATCAACAATGTTGGAGTCTATGAAAAGGTCTGAATCTGAGCTTTAAATTGAGGTGTCACTCCAGTAAATCAGATCATGCTAGCCTGAAAGACCAGGCTAAATATACAGAACAGATTTGACCTCTGACCCAGCTCTGAAAGCTGTGTGGTATTGACCACACTAAATGTCTGATTTTAAGCAGCCAGCTTGTGCTATGATGGAAAGCCAACAATTGTTGGAAAGAAGAGAACCTAAGCTTTAATTTGATGTGCAACATGTTTGATTTGAAGCAGGTTTACCAGAAATACAGGAGGATAAGGTAGAATATAAAACCAGTTGGCTGCAGGCCTTTTGAAAACAGCTGAATGTAACCATAATTCATCAGTTTGCTGCTAGCCACCAGAAGGGGTAAAATCAACAATGTTGGACTCTATGAAAAGGTCTGAATCTGAGCTTTAAATTGAGGTGTCACTCCAGTAAATCAGATCATGCTAGCCTGAAGGACCAGGCTAAATATACAGAACAGATTTGACCTCTGACCCAGCTCTGAAAGCTGTGTGGTATTGACCACACTAAATGTCTGATTTTAAGCAGCCAGGTTGTGCTATGATGGAAAGCCAACAATTGTTGGAAAGAAGAGAACCTAAGCTTTAATTTGATGTGCAACATGTTTGATTTGAAGCAGGTTTACCAGAAATACAGGAGGATACTTTAGAATATAAAACCAATTGGCTGCAGGCCTTTTAAAAACAGCTGAATATAACCATAATTCATCAGTGTGCTGCTAGCCACCAGAAGGTTTAAAATGAACAATGTTGGAGTCTATGAAAAGGTCTGAATCTGAGCTTTAAATTGAGGTGTCACTCCAGTAAATCAGATCATGCTAGCCTGAAAGACCAGGCTAAATATATAGAACAGATTTGACCTCTGACCCAGCTCTGAAAGCTGTGTGGTATTGACCACACTAAATGTCTGATTTTAAGCAGCCAGCTTGTGCTATGATGGAAAGCCAACAATTGTTGGAAAGAAGAGAACCTAAGCTTTAATTTGATGTGCAACATGTTTGATTTGAAGCAGGTTTACCAGAAATACAGGAGGATAAGTTAGAATATAAAACCTGTTGGCTACAGGCCTTTTGAAAACAGCTGAATGTAACCATAATTCATCAGTGTGCTGCTAGCCACCAGAAGGTTTAAAATGAACAATGTTGGAGTCTATGAAAAGGTCTGAATCTGAGCTTTAAATTGAGGTGTCACTCCAGTAAATCAGATCATGCTAGCCTGAAAGACCAGGCTAAATATACAGAACAGATTTGACCTCTGACCCAGCTCTGAAAGCTGTGTGGTATTGACCACACTAAATGTCTGATTTTAAGCAGCCAGCTTGTGCTATGATGGAAAGCCAACAATTGTTGGAAAGAAGAGAACCTAAGCTTTAATTTGATGTGCAACATGTTTGATTTGAAGCAGGTTTACCAGAAATACAGGAGGATAAGTTAGAATATAAAACCTGTTGGCTACAGGCCTTTTGAAAACAGCTGAATGTAACCATAACTCATCAGTGTGCTGCTAGCCACCAGAAGAATATAAAACCAATTGGCTGCAGGCCTTTTAAAAACAGCTGAATATAACCATAATTCATCAGTGTGCTGCTAGCCACCAGAAGGTTTAAAATGAACAATGTTGGAGTCTATGAAAAGGTCTGAATCTGAGCTTTAAATTGAGGTGTCACTCCAGTAAATCAGATCATGAGTAAATCATGAGTAAATCAGATCAAAGACCAGGCTAAATATATAGAACAGATTTGACCTCTGACCCAGCTCTGAAAGCTGTGTCGTATTGACCACACTAAATGTCTGATTTTAAGCAGCCAGCTTGTGCTATGATGGAAAGCCAACAATTGTTGGAAAGAAGAGAACCTAAGCTTTAATTTGATGTGCAACATGTTTGATTTGAAGCAGGTTTACCAGAAATACAGGAGGATACTTTAGAATATAAAACCAATTGGCTGCAGGCCTTTTAAAAACAGCTGAATATAACCATAATTCATCAGTGTGCTGCTAGCCACCAGAAGGTTTAAAATGAACAATGTTGGAGTCTATGAAAAGGTCTGAATCTGAGCTTTAAATTGAGGTGTCACTCCAGTAAATCAGATCATGCTAGCCTGAAAGACCAGGCTAAATATATAGAACAGATTTGACCTCTGACCCAGCTCTGAAAGCTGTGTGGTATTGACCACACTAAATGTCTGATTTTAAGCAGCCAGGTTGTGCTATGATGGAAAGCCAACAATTAATGGAAAGAAGAGAACCTAAGCTTTAATTTGATGTGCAACATGTTTGATTTGAAGCAGGTTTACCAGAAATACAGGAGGATAAGGTAGAATATAAAACCAGTTGGCTGCAGGCCTTTTGAAAACAGCTGAATGTAACCATAATTCATCAGTGTGCTGCTAGCCACCAGAAGGGTTAAAATCAACAATGTTGGACTCTATGAAAAGGTCTGAATCTGAGGTTTACATGGAGGTATCACTCCAGTAAATCAGATCATGCTAGCCTGAAAGACCAGGCTAAATATACAGAACAGATTTGACCTCTGACCCAGCTCTGAAAGCTGTGTGGTATTGACCACACTAAATGTCTGATTTTAAGCAGCCAGGTTGTGCTATGATGGAAAGCCAACAATTAATGGAAAGAAGAGAACCTAAGCTTTAATTTGATGTGCAACATGTTTGATTTGAAGCAGGTTTACCAGAAATACAGGAGGATAAGTTAGAATATAAAACCAGTTGGCTACAGGCCTTTTGAAAACAGCTGAATGTAACCATAATTCATCAGTGTGCTGCTAGCCACCAGAAGGTTTAAAATGAACAATGTTGGAGTCTATGAAAAGGTCTGAATCTGAGCTTTAAATTGAGGTGTCACTCCAGTAAATCAGATCATGCTAGCCTGAAAGACCAGGCTAAATATACAGAACAGATTTGACCTCTGACCCAGCTCTGAAAGCTGTGTGGTATTGACCACACTAAATGTCTGATTTTAAGCAGCCAGCTTGTGCTATGATGGAAAGCCAACAATTGATGGAAAGAAGAGAACCTAAGCTTTAATTTGATGTGCAACATGTTTGATTTGAAGCAGGTTTACCAGAAATACAGGAGGATAAGGTAGAATATAAAACCTGTTGGCTGCAGGCCTTTTGAAAACAGCTGAATGTAACCATAATTCATCAGTGTGCTGCTAGCCACCAGAAGGGGTAAAATCAACAATGTTGGACTCTATGAAAAGGTCTGAATCTGAGCTTTAAATTGAGGTGTCACTCCAGTAAATCAGATCATGCTAGCCTGAAGGACCAGGCTAAATATACAGAACAGATTTGACCTCTGACCCAGCTCTGAAAGCTGTGTGGTATTGACCACACTAAATGTCTGATTTTAAGCAGCCAGCTTGTGCTATGATGGAAAGCCAACAATTGATGGAAAGAAGAGAACCTAAGCTTTAATTTGATGTGCAACATGTTTGATTTGAAGCAGGTTTACCAGAAATACAGGAGGATAAGGTAGAATATAAAACCTGTTGGCTGCAGGCCTTTTGAAAACAGCTGAATGTAACCATAATTCATCAGTGTGCTGCTAGCCACCAGAAGGGGTAAAATCAACAATGTTGGACTCTATGAAAAGGTCTGAATCTGAGCTTTAAATTGAGGTGTCACTCCAGTAAATCAGATCATGCTAGCCTGAAGGACCAGGCTAAATATACAGAACAGATTTGACCTCTGACCCAGCTCTGAAAGCTGTGTGGTATTGACCACACTAAATGTCTGATTTTAAGCAGCCAGGTTGTGCTATGATGGAAAGCCAACAATTGATTGAAAGAAGAGAACCTAAGCTTTAATTTGATGCGCAACATGTTTGATTTGAAGCAGGTTTACCAGAAATACAGGAGGATAAGTTAGAATATAAAACCTGTTGGCTACAGGCCTTTTAAAAACAGCTGAATATAACCATAATTCATCAGTGTGCTGCTAGCCACCAGAAGGTTTAAAATGAACAATGTTGGAGTCTATGAAAAGGTCTGAATCTGAGCTTTAAATTGAGGTGTCACTCCAGTAAATCAGATCATGCTAGCCTGAAAGACCAGGCTAAATATACAGAACAGATTTGACCTCTGACCCAGCTCTGAAAGTTGTGTGGTATTGACCACACTAAATGTCTGATTTTAAGCAGCCAGCTTGTGCTATGATGGAAAGCCAACAATTAATGGAAAGAAGAGAACCTAAGCTTTAATTTGATGTGCAACATGTTTGATTTGAAGCAGGTTTACCAGAAATACAGGAGGATAAGTTAGAATATAAAACCTGTTGGCTACAGGCCTTTTGAAAACAGTTGAATGTAACCATAATTCATCAGTGTGCTGCTAGCCACCAGAAGGGTTAAAATCAACAATGTTGGAGTCTATGAAAAGGTCTGAATCTGAGCTTTAAATTGAGGTGTCACTCCAGTAAATCAGATCATGCTAGCCTGAAAGACCAGGCTAAATATACAGAACAGATTTGACCTCTGACCCAGCTCTGAAAGCTGTGTGGTATTGACCACACTAAATGTCTGATTTTAAGCAGCCAGCTTGTGCTATGATGGAAAGCCAACAATTGTTGGAAAGAAGAGAACCTAAGCTTTAATTTGATGTGCAACATGTTTGATTGGAAGCAGGTTTACCAGAAATACAGGAGGATAAGGTAGAATATAAAACCAGTTGGCTACAGGCCTTTTGAAAACAGCTGAATATAACCATAATTCATCAGTGTGCTGCTAGCCACCAGAAGGTTTAAAATGAACAATGTTGGCGTCTATGAAAAGGTCTGAATCTGAGCTTTAAATTGAGGTGTCACTCCAGTAAATCAGATCATGCTAGCCTGAAAGACCAGGCTAAATATACAGAACAGATTTGACCTCTGACCCAGCTCTGAAAGCTGTGTGGTATTGACCACACTAAATGTCTGATTTTAAGCAGCCAGCTTGTGCTATGATGGAAAGCCAACAATTGTTGGAAAGAAGAGAACCTAAGCTTTAATTTGATGTGTAACATGTTTGATTTGAAGCAGGTTTACCAGAAATACAGGAGGATAAGGTAGAATATAAAACCAGTTGGCTGCAGGCCTTTTGAAAACAGCTGAATGTAACCATAATTCATCAGTGTGCTGCTAGCCACCAGAATGGTTAAAATCAACAATGTTGGACTCTATGAAAAGGTCTGAATCTGAGGTTTACATGGAGGTATCATTCCAGTAAATCAGATCATGCTAGCCTGAAAGACCAGGCTAAATATACAGAACAGATTTGACCTCTGACCCAGCTCTGAAAGCTGTGTGGTATTGACCACACTAAATGTCTGATTTTAAGCAGCCAGGTTGTGCTATGATGGAAAGCCAACAATTGTTGGAAAGAAGAGAACCTAAGCTTTAATTTGATGTGCAACATGTTTGATTTGAAGCAGGTTTACCAGAAATACAGGAGGATACTTTAGAATATAAAACCAATTGGCTGCAGGCCTTTTAAAAACAGCTGAATATAACCATAATTCATCAGTGTGCTGCTAGCCACCAGAAGGTTTAAAATGAACAATGTTGGAGTCTATGAAAAGGTCTGAATCTGAGCTTTAAATTGAGGTGTCACTCCAGTAAATCAGATCATGCTAGCCTGAAAGACCAGGCTAAATATATAGAACAGATTTGACCTCTGACCCAGCTCTGAAAGCTGTGTGGTATTGACCACACTAAATGTCTGATTTTAAGCAGCCAGGTTGTGCTATGATGGAAAGCCAACAATTAATGGAAAGAAGAGAACCTAAGCTTTAATTTGATGTGCAACATGTTTGATTTGAAGCAGGTTTACCAGAAATACAGGAGGATAAGGTAGAATATAAAACCAGTTGGCTGCAGGCCTTTTGAAAACAGCTGAATGTAACCATAATTCATCAGTGTGCTGCTAGCCACCAGAAGGGTTAAAATCAACAATGTTGGACTCTATGAAAAGGTCTGAATCTGAGGTTTACATGGAGGTATCACTCCAGTAAATCAGATCATGCTAGCCTGAAAGACCAGGCTAAATATACAGAACAGATTTGACCTCTGACCCAGCTCTGAAAGCTGTGTGGTATTGACCACACTAAATGTCTGATTTTAAGCAGCCAGGTTGTGCTATGATGGAAAGCCAACAATTAATGGAAAGAAGAGAACCTAAGCTTTAATTTGATGTGCAACATGTTTGATTTGAAGCAGGTTTACCAGAAATACAGGAGGATAAGTTAGAATATAAAACCAGTTGGCTACAGGCCTTTTGAAAACAGCTGAATGTAACCATAATTCATCAGTGTGCTGCTAGCCACCAGAAGGTTTAAAATGAACAATGTTGGAGTCTATGAAAAGGTCTGAATCTGAGCTTTAAATTGAGGTGTCACTCCAGTAAATCAGATCATGCTAGCCTGAAAGACCAGGCTAAATATACAGAACAGATTTGACCTCTGACCCAGCTCTGAAAGCTGTGTGGTATTGACCACACTAAATGTCTGATTTTAAGCAGCCAGCTTGTGCTATGATGGAAAGCCAACAATTGATGGAAAGAAGAGAACCTAAGCTTTAATTTGATGTGCAACATGTTTGATTTGAAGCAGGTTTACCAGAAATACAGGAGGATAAGGTAGAATATAAAACCTGTTGGCTGCAGGCCTTTTGAAAACAGCTGAATGTAACCATAATTCATCAGTGTGCTGCTAGCCACCAGAAGGGGTAAAATCAACAATGTTGGACTCTATGAAAAGGTCTGAATCTGAGCTTTAAATTGAGGTGTCACTCCAGTAAATCAGATCATGCTAGCCTGAAGGACCAGGCTAAATATACAGAACAGATTTGACCTCTGACCCAGCTCTGAAAGCTGTGTGGTATTGACCACACTAAATGTCTGATTTTAAGCAGCCAGCTTGTGCTATGATGGAAAGCCAACAATTGATGGAAAGAAGAGAACCTAAGCTTTAATTTGATGTGCAACATGTTTGATTTGAAGCAGGTTTACCAGAAATACAGGAGGATAAGGTAGAATATAAAACCTGTTGGCTGCAGGCCTTTTGAAAACAGCTGAATGTAACCATAATTCATCAGTGTGCTGCTAGCCACCAGAAGGGGTAAAATCAACAATGTTGGACTCTATGAAAAGGTCTGAATCTGAGCTTTAAATTGAGGTGTCACTCCAGTAAATCAGATCATGCTAGCCTGAAGGACCAGGCTAAATATACAGAACAGATTTGACCTCTGACCCAGCTCTGAAAGCTGTGTGGTATTGACCACACTAAATGTCTGATTTTAAGCAGCCAGGTTGTGCTATGATGGAAAGCCAACAATTGATTGAAAGAAGAGAACCTAAGCTTTAATTTGATGCGCAACATGTTTGATTTGAAGCAGGTTTACCAGAAATACAGGAGGATAAGTTAGAATATAAAACCTGTTGGCTACAGGCCTTTTAAAAACAGCTGAATATAACCATAATTCATCAGTGTGCTGCTAGCCACCAGAAGGTTTAAAATGAACAATGTTGGAGTCTATGAAAAGGTCTGAATCTGAGCTTTAAATTGAGGTGTCACTCCAGTAAATCAGATCATGCTAGCCTGAAAGACCAGGCTAAATATACAGAACAGATTTGACCTCTGACCCAGCTCTGAAAGTTGTGTGGTATTGACCACACTAAATGTCTGATTTTAAGCAGCCAGCTTGTGCTATGATGGAAAGCCAACAATTAATGGAAAGAAGAGAACCTAAGCTTTAATTTGATGTGCAACATGTTTGATTTGAAGCAGGTTTACCAGAAATACAGGAGGATAAGTTAGAATATAAAACCTGTTGGCTACAGGCCTTTTGAAAACAGTTGAATGTAACCATAATTCATCAGTGTGCTGCTAGCCACCAGAAGGGTTAAAATCAACAATGTTGGAGTCTATGAAAAGGTCTGAATCTGAGCTTTAAATTGAGGTGTCACTCCAGTAAATCAGATCATGCTAGCCTGAAAGACCAGGCTAAATATACAGAACAGATTTGACCTCTGACCCAGCTCTGAAAGCTGTGTGGTATTGACCACACTAAATGTCTGATTTTAAGCAGCCAGCTTGTGCTATGATGGAAAGCCAACAATTGTTGGAAAGAAGAGAACCTAAGCTTTAATTTGATGTGCAACATGTTTGATTGGAAGCAGGTTTACCAGAAATACAGGAGGATAAGGTAGAATATAAAACCAGTTGGCTACAGGCCTTTTAAAAACAGCTGAATATAACCATAATTCATCAGTGTGCTGCTAGCCACCAGAAGGTTTAAAATGAACAATGTTGGCGTCTATGAAAAGGTCTGAATCTGAGCTTTAAATTGAGGTGTCACTCCAGTAAATCAGATCATGCTAGCCTGAAAGACCAGGCTAAATATACAGAACAGATTTGACCTCTGACCCAGCTCTGAAAGCTGTGTGGTATTGACCACACTAAATGTCTGATTTTAAGCAGCCAGCTTGTGCTATGATGGAAAGCCAACAATTTATGGAAAGAAGAGAACCTAAGCTTTAATTTGATGTGCAACATGTTTGATTTGAAGCAGGTTTACCAGAAATACAGGAGGATAAGTTAGAATATAAAACCTGTTGGCTACAGGCCTTTTGAAAACAGCTGAATGTAACCATAATTCATCAGTGTGCTGCTAGCCACCAGAAGGGTTAAAATCAACAATGTTGGAGTCTATGAAAAGGTCTGAATCTGAGCTTTAAATTGAGGTGTCACTCCAGTAAATCAGATCATGCTAGCCTGAAAGACCAGGCTAAATATATAGAACAGATTTGACCTCTGACCCAGCTCTGAAAGCTGTGTGGTATTGACCACACTAAATGTCTGATTTTAAGCAGCCAGGTTGTGCTATGATGGAAAGCCAACAATTGTTGGAAAGAAGATAACCTAAGCTTTAATTTGATGTGCAACATGTTTGATTTGAAGCAGGTTTACCAGAAATACAGGAGGATAAGTTAGAATATAAAACCAGTTGGCTGCAGGCCTTTTAAAAACAGCTGAATGTAACCATAATTCATCAGTGTGCTGCTAGCCACCAGAAGGTTTAAAATGAACAATATTGGACTCTATGAAAAGGTCTGAATCTGAGCTTTAAATTGAGGTGTCACTCCAGTAAATCAGATCATGCTAGCCTGAAAGACCAGGCTAAATATATAGAACAGATTTGACCTCTGACCCAGCTCTGAAAGCTGTGTGGTATTGACCACACTAAATGTCTGATTTTAAGCAGCCAGGTTGTGCTATGATGGAAAGCCAACAATTGTTGGAAAGAAGAGAACCTAAGCTTTAATTTGATGTGCAACATGTTTGATTTGAAGCAGGTTTACCAGAAATACAGGAGGATACTTTAGAATATAAAACCAATTGGCTGCAGGCCTTTTAAAAACAGCTGAATATAACCATAATTCATCAGTGTGCTGCTAGCCACCAGAAGGTTTAAAATGAACAATGTTGGAGTCTATGAAAAGGTCTGAATCTGAGCTTTAAATTGAGGTGTCACTCCAGTAAATCAGATCATGCTAGCCTGAAAGACCAGGCTAAATATATAGAACAGATTTGACCTCTGACCCAGCTCTGAAAGCTGTGTGGTATTGACCACACTAAATGTCTGATTTTAAGCAGCCAGGTTGTGCTATGATGGAAAGCCAACAATTGTTGGAAAGAAGAGAACCTAAGCTTTAATTTGATGTGCAACATGTTTGATTTGAAGCAGGTTTACCAGAAATACAGGAGGATACTTTAGAATATAAAACCAATTGGCTGCAGGCCTTTTAAAAACAGCTGAATATAACCATAATTCATCAGTGTGCTGCTAGCCACCAGAAGGTTTAAAATGAACAATGTTGGAGTCTATGAAAAGGTCTGAATCTGAGCTTTAAATTGAGGTGTCACTCCAGTAAATCAGATCATGCTAGCCTGAAGGACCAGGCTAAATATACAGAACAGATTTGACCTCTGACCCAGCTCTGAAAGCTGTGTGGTATTGACCACACTAAATGTCTGATTTTAAGCAGCCAGCTTGTGCTATGATGGAAAGCCAACAATTGATGGAAAGAAGAGAACCTAAGCTTTAATTTGATGTGCAACATGTTTGATTTGAAGCAGGTTTACCAGAAATACAGGAGGATAAGGTAGAATATAAAACCTGTTGGCTGCAGGCCTTTTGAAAACAGCTGAATGTAACCATAATTCATCAGTGTGCTGCTAGCCACCAGAAGGGGTAAAATCAACAATGTTGGACTCTATGAAAAGGTCTGAATCTGAGCTTTAAATTGAGGTGTCACTCCAGTAAATCAGATCATGCTAGCCTGAAGGACCAGGCTAAATATACAGAACAGATTTGACCTCTGACCCAGCTCTGAAAGCTGTGTGGTATTGACCACACTAAATGTCTGATTTTAAGCAGCCAGGTTGTGCTATGATGGAAAGCCAACAATTGATTGAAAGAAGAGAACCTAAGCTTTAATTTGATGCGCAACATGTTTGATTTGAAGCAGGTTTACCAGAAATACAGGAGGATAAGGTAGAATATAAAACCTGTTGGCTACAGGCCTTTTAAAAACAGCTGAATATAACCATAATTCATCAGTGTGCTGCTAGCCACCAGAAGGTTTAAAATGAACAATGTTGGCGTCTATGAAAAGGTCTGAATCTGAGCTTTAAATTGAGGTGTCACTCCAGTAAATCAGATCATGCTAGCCTGAAAGACCAGGCTAAATATACAGAACAGATTTGACCTCTGACCCAGCTCTGAAAGCTGTGTGGTATTGACCACACTAAATGTCTGATTTTAAGCAGCCAGCTTGTGCTATGATGGAAAGCCAACAATTTATGGAAAGAAGAGAACCTAAGCTTTAATTTGATGTGCAACATGTTTGATTTGAAGCAGGTTTACCAGAAATACAGGAGGATAAGTTAGAATATAAAACCTGTTGGCTACAGGCCTTTTGAAAACAGCTGAATGTAACCATAATTCATCAGTGTGCTGCTAGCCACCAGAAGGGTTAAAATCAACAATGTTGGAGTCTATGAAAAGGTCTGAATCTGAGCTTTAAATTGAGGTGTCACTCCAGTAAATCAGATCATGCTAGCCTGAAAGACCAGGCTAAATATATAGAACAGATTTGACCTCTGACCCAGCTCTGAAAGCTGTGTGGTATTGACCACACTAAATGTCTGATTTTAAGCAGCCAGCTTGTGCTATGATGGAAAGCCAACAATTGTTGGAAAGAAGAGAACCTAAGCTTTAATTTGATGTGCAACATGTTTGATTTGAAGCAGGTTTACCAGAAATACAGGAGGATAAGTTAGAATATAAAACCTGTTGGCTACAGGCCTTTTGAAAACAGCTGAATGTAACCATAATTCATCAGTGTGCTGCTAGCCACCAGAAGGTTTAAAATGAACAATGTTGGAGTCTATGAAAAGGTCTGAATCTGAGCTTTAAATTGAGGTGTCACTCCAGTAAATCAGATCATGCTAGCCTGAAAGACCAGGCTAAATATACAGAACAGATTTGACCTCTGACCCAGCTCTGAAAGCTGTGTGGTATTGACCACACTAAATGTCTGATTTTAAGCAGCCAGGTTGTGCTATGATGGAAAGCCAACAATTGTTGGAAAGAAGAGAACCTAAGCTTTAATTTGATGTGCAACATGTTTGATTTGAAGCAGGTTTACCAGAAATACAGGAGGATAAGTTAGAATATAAAACCAGTTGGCTGCAGGCCTTTTAAAAACAGCTGAATGTAACCATAATTCATCAGTGTGCTGCTAGCCACCAGAAGGTTTAAAATGAACAATATTGGACTCTATGAAAAGGTCTGAATCTGAGCTTTAAATTGAGGTGTCACTCCAGTAAATCAGATCATGCTAGCCTGAAAGACCAGGCTAAATATATAGAACAGATTTGACCTCTGACCCAGCTCTGAAAGCTGTGTGGTATTGACCACACTAAATGTCTGATTTTAAGCAGCCAGCTTGTGCTATGATGGAAAGCCAACAATTGTTGGAAAGAAGAGAACCTAAGCTTTAATTTGATGTGCAACATGTTTGATTTGAAGCAGGTTTACCAGAAATACAGGAGGATAAGGTAGAATATAAAACCAGTTGGCTGCAGGCCTTTTGAAAACAGCTGAATGTAACCATAATTCATCAGTGTGCTGCTAGCCACCAGAATGGTTAAAATCAACAATGTTGGACTCTATGAAAAGGTCTGAATCTGAGGCTTACATGGAGGTATCATTCCAGTAAATCAGATCATGCTAGCCTGAAAGACCAGGCTAAATATACAGAACAGATTTGACCTCTGACCCAGCTCTGAAAGCTGTGTGGTATTGACCACACTAAATGTCTGATTTTAAGCAGCCAGGTTGTGCTATGATGGAAAGCCAACAATTGTTGGAAAGAAGATAACCTAAGCTTTAATTTGATGTGCAACATGTTTGATTTGAAGCAGGTTTACCAGAAATACAGGAGGATAAGTTAGAATATAAAACCAGTTGGCTGCAGGCCTTTTAAAAACAGCTGAATGTAACCATAATTCATCAGTGTGCTGCTAGCCACCAGAAGGTTTAAAATGAACAATATTGGACTCTATGAAAAGGTCTGAATCTGAGCTTTAAATTGAGGTGTCACTCCAGTAAATCAGATCATGCTAGCCTGAAAGACCAGGCTAAATATATAGAACAGATTTGACCTCTGACCCAGCTCTGAAAGCTGTGTGGTATTGACCACACTAAATGTCTGATTTTAAGCAGCCAGCTTGTGCTATGATGGAAAGCCAACAATTGTTGGAAAGAAGAGAACCTAAGCTTTAATTTGATGTGCAACAAGTTTGATTTGAAGCAGGTTTACCAGAAATACAGGAGGATAAGTTAGAATATAAAACCTGTTGGCTACAGGCCTTTTGAAAACAGCTGAATGTAACCATAATTCATCAGTGTGCTGCTAGCCACCAGAAGGGTTAAAATCAACAATGTTGGAGTCTATGAAAAGGTCTGAATCTGAGCTTTAAATTGAGGTGTCACTCCAGTAAATCAGATCATGCTAGCCTGAAAGACCAGGCTAAATATACAGAACAGATTTGACCTCTGACCCAGCTCTGAAAGCTGTGTGGTATTGAACACACTAAATGTCTGATTTTAAGCAGCCAGCTTGTGCTATGATGGAAAGCCAACAATTGTTGGAAAGAAGAGAACCTAAGCTTTAATTTGATGTGCAACATGTTTGATTTGAAGCAGGTTTACCAGAAATACAGGAGGATAAGGTAGAATATAAAACCAGTTGGCTGCAGGCCTTTTGAAAACAGCTGAATGTAACCATAATTCATCAGTTTGCTGCTAGCCACCAGAAGGGGTAAAATCAACAATGTTGGACTCTATGAAAAGGTCTGAATCTGAGCTTTAAATTGAGGTGTCACTCCAGTAAATCAGATCATGCTAGCCTGAAGGACCAGGCTAAATATACAGAACAGATTTGACCTCTGACCCAGCTCTGAAAGCTGTGTGGTATTGACCACACTAAATGTCTGATTTTAAGCAGCCAGGTTGTGCTATGATGGAAAGCCAACAATTGTTGGAAAGAAGAGAACCTAAGCTTTAATTTGATGTGCAACATGTTTGATTTGAAGCAGGTTTACCAGAAATACAGGAGGATACTTTAGAATATAAAACCAATTGGCTGCAGGCCTTTTAAAAACAGCTGAATATAACCATAATTCATCAGTGTGCTGCTAGCCACCAGAAGGTTTAAAATGAACAATGTTGGAGTCTATGAAAAGGTCTGAATCTGAGCTTTAAATTGAGGTGTCACTCCAGTAAATCAGATCATGCTAGCCTGAAAGACCAGGCTAAATATATAGAACAGATTTGACCTCTGACCCAGCTCTGAAAGCTGTGTGGTATTGACCACACTAAATGTCTGATTTTAAGCAGCCAGCTTGTGCTATGATGGAAAGCCAACAATTGTTGGAAAGAAGAGAACCTAAACTTTAATTTGATGTGCAACATGTTTGATTTGAAGCAGGTTTACCAGAAATACAGGAGGATAAGGTAGAATATAAAACCAGTTGGCTGCAGGCCTTTTGAAAACAGCTGAATGTAACCATAATTCATCAGTGTGCTGCTAGCCACCAGAATGGTTAAAATCAACAATGTTGGACTCTATGAAAAGGTCTGAATCTGAGGTTTACATGGAGGTATCATTCCAGTAAATCAGATCATGCTAGCCTGAAAGACCAGGCTAAATATACAGAACAGATTTGACCTCTGACCCAGCTCTGAAAGCTGTGTGGTATTGACCACACTAAATGTCTGATTTTAAGCAGCCAGGTTGTGCTATGATGGAAAGCCAACAATTGTTGGAAAGAAGATAACCTAAGCTTTAATTTGATGTGCAACATGTTTGATTTGAAGCAGGTTTACCAGAAATACAGGAGGATAAGTTAGAATATAAAACCAGTTGGCTGCAGGCCTTTTAAAAACAGCTGAATGTAACCATAATTCATCAGTGTGCTGCTAGCCACCAGAAGGTTTAAAATGAACAATATTGGACTCTATGAAAAGGTCTGAATCTGAGCTTTAAATTGAGGTGTCACTCCAGTAAATCAGATCATGCTAGCCTGAAAGACCAGGCTAAATATATAGAACAGATTTGACCTCTGACCCAGCTCTGAAAGCTGTGTGGTATTGACCACACTAAATGTCTGATTTTAAGCAGCCAGGTTGTGCTATGATGGAAAGCCAACAATTGTTGGAAAGAAGAGAACCTAAGCTTTAATTTGATGTGCAACATGTTTGATTTGAAGCAGGTTTACCAGAAATACAGGAGGATACTTTAGAATATAAAACCAATTGGCTGCAGGCCTTTTAAAAACAGCTGAATATAACCATAATTCATCAGTGTGCTGCTAGCCACCAGAAGGTTTAAAATGAACAATGTTGGAGTCTATGAAAAGGTCTGAATCTGAGCTTTAAATTGAGGTGTCACTCCAGTAAATCAGATCATGCTAGCCTGAAAGACCAGGCTAAATATATAGAACAGATTTGACCTCTGACCCAGCTCTGAAAGCTGTGTGGTATTGACCACACTAAATGTCTGATTTTAAGCAGCCAGGTTGTGCTATGATGGAAAGCCAACAATTAATGGAAAGAAGAGAACCTAAGCTTTAATTTGATGTGCAACATGTTTGATTTGAAGCAGGTTTACCAGAAATACAGGAGGATAAGGTAGAATATAAAACCAGTTGGCTGCAGGCCTTTTGAAAACAGCTGAATGTAACCATAATTCATCAGTGTGCTGCTAGCCACCAGAAGGGTTAAAATCAACAATGTTGGACTCTATGAAAAGGTCTGAATCTGAGGTTTACATGGAGGTATCACTCCAGTAAATCAGATCATGCTAGCCTGAAAGACCAGGCTAAATATACAGAACAGATTTGACCTCTGACCCAGCTCTGAAAGCTGTGTGGTATTGACCACACTAAATGTCTGATTTTAAGCAGCCAGGTTGTGCTATGATGGAAAGCCAACAATTAATGGAAAGAAGAGAACCTAAGCTTTAATTTGATGTGCAACATGTTTGATTTGAAGCAGGTTTACCAGAAATACAGGAGGATAAGTTAGAATATAAAACCAGTTGGCTACAGGCCTTTTGAAAACAGCTGAATGTAACCATAATTCATCAGTGTGCTGCTAGCCACCAGAAGGTTTAAAATGAACAATGTTGGAGTCTATGAAAAGGTCTGAATCTGAGCTTTAAATTGAGGTGTCACTCCAGTAAATCAGATCATGCTAGCCTGAAAGACCAGGCTAAATATACAGAACAGATTTGACCTCTGACCCAGCTCTGAAAGCTGTGTGGTATTGACCACACTAAATGTCTGATTTTAAGCAGCCAGCTTGTGCTATGATGGAAAGCCAACAATTGATGGAAAGAAGAGAACCTAAGCTTTAATTTGATGTGCAACATGTTTGATTTGAAGCAGGTTTACCAGAAATACAGGAGGATAAGGTAGAATATAAAACCTGTTGGCTGCAGGCCTTTTGAAAACAGCTGAATGTAACCATAATTCATCAGTGTGCTGCTAGCCACCAGAAGGGTTAAAATCAACAATGTTGGACTCTATGAAAAGGTCTGAATCTGAGCTTTAAATTGAGGTGTCACTCCAGTAAATCAGATCATGCTAGCCTGAAGGACCAGGCTAAATATACAGAACAGATTTGACCTCTGACCCAGCTCTGAAAGCTGTGTGGTATTGACCACACTAAATGTCTGATTTTAAGCAGCCAGCTTGTGCTATGATGGAAAGCCAACAATTGATGGAAAGAAGAGAACCTAAGCTTTAATTTGATGTGCAACATGTTTGATTTGAAGCAGGTTTACCAGAAATACAGGAGGATAAGGTAGAATATAAAACCTGTTGGCTGCAGGCCTTTTGAAAACAGCTGAATGTAACCATAATTCATCAGTGTGCTGCTAGCCACCAGAAGGGGTAAAATCAACAATGTTGGACTCTATGAAAAGGTCTGAATCTGAGCTTTAAATTGAGGTGTCACTCCAGTAAATCAGATCATGCTAGCCTGAAGGACCAGGCTAAATATACAGAACAGATTTGACCTCTGACCCAGCTCTGAAAGCTGTGTGGTATTGACCACACTAAATGTCTGATTTTAAGCAGCCAGGTTGTGCTATGATGGAAAGCCAACAATTGATTGAAAGAAGAGAACCTAAGCTTTAATTTGATGCGCAACATGTTTGATTTGAAGCAGGTTTACCAGAAATACAGGAGGATAAGTTAGAATATAAAACCTGTTGGCTACAGGCCTTTTAAAAACAGCTGAATATAACCATAATTCATCAGTGTGCTGCTAGCCACCAGAAGGTTTAAAATGAACAATGTTGGAGTCTATGAAAAGGTCTGAATCTGAGCTTTAAATTGAGGTGTCACTCCAGTAAATCAGATCATGCTAGCCTGAAAGACCAGGCTAAATATACAGAACAGATTTGACCTCTGACCCAGCTCTGAAAGTTGTGTGGTATTGACCACACTAAATGTCTGATTTTAAGCAGCCAGCTTGTGCTATGATGGAAAGCCAACAATTAATGGAAAGAAGAGAACCTAAGCTTTAATTTGATGTGCAACATGTTTGATTTGAAGCAGGTTTACCAGAAATACAGGAGGATAAGTTAGAATATAAAACCTGTTGGCTACAGGCCTTTTGAAAACAGTTGAATGTAACCATAATTCATCAGTGTGCTGCTAGCCACCAGAAGGGTTAAAATCAACAATGTTGGAGTCTATGAAAAGGTCTGAATCTGAGCTTTAAATTGAGGTGTCACTCCAGTAAATCAGATCATGCTAGCCTGAAAGACCAGGCTAAATATACAGAACAGATTTGACCTCTGACCCAGCTCTGAAAGCTGTGTGGTATTGACCACACTAAATGTCTGATTTTAAGCAGCCAGCTTGTGCTATGATGGAAAGCCAACAATTGTTGGAAAGAAGAGAACCTAAGCTTTAATTTGATGTGCAACATGTTTGATTGGAAGCAGGTTTACCAGAAATACAGGAGGATAAGGTAGAATATAAAACCTGTTGGCTACAGGCCTTTTAAAAACAGCTGAATATAACCATAATTCATCAGTGTGCTGCTAGCCACCAGAAGGTTTAAAATGAACAATGTTGGCGTCTATGAAAAGGTCTGAATCTGAGCTTTAAATTGAGGTGTCACTCCAGTAAATCAGATCATGCTAGCCTGAAAGACCAGGCTAAATATACAGAACAGATTTGACCTCTGACCCAGCTCTGAAAGCTGTGTGGTATTGACCACACTAAATGTCTGATTTTAAGCAGCCAGCTTGTGCTATGATGGAAAGCCAACAATTTATGGAAAGAAGAGAACCTAAGCTTTAATTTGATGTGCAACATGTTTGATTTGAAGCAGGTTTACCAGAAATACAGGAGGATAAGTTAGAATATAAAACCTGTTGGCTACAGGCCTTTTGAAAACAGCTGAATGTAACCATAATTCATCAGTGTGCTGCTAGCCACCAGAAGGGTTAAAATCAACAATGTTGGAGTCTATGAAAAGGTCTGAATCTGAGCTTTAAATTGAGGTGTCACTCCAGTAAATCAGATCATGCTAGCCTGAAAGACCAGGCTAAATATATAGAACAGATTTGACCTCTGACCCAGCTCTGAAAGCTGTGTGGTATTGACCACACTAAATGTCTGATTTTAAGCAGCCAGCTTGTGCTATGATGGAAAGCCAACAATTGTTGGAAAGAAGAGAACCTAAGCTTTAATTTGATGTGCAACATGTTTGATTTGAAGCAGGTTTACCAGAAATACAGGAGGATAAGTTAG
The DNA here is from genome assembly GCF_048128805.1 of Centroberyx gerrardi. Taxonomy (NCBI): domain Eukaryota; kingdom Metazoa; phylum Chordata; class Actinopteri; order Beryciformes; family Berycidae; genus Centroberyx; species Centroberyx gerrardi. The sequence continues at coordinate 2,982,657 of NC_135998.1, read as the reverse complement.
AATATAAAACCTGTTGGCTACAGGCCTTTTGAAAACAGCTGAATGTAACCATAATTCATCAGTGTGCTGCTAGCCACCAGAAGGTTTAAAATGAACAATGTTGGAGTCTATGAAAAGGTCTGAATCTGAGCTTTAAATTGAGGTGTCACTCCAGTAAATCAGATCATGCTAGCCTGAAAGACCAGGCTAAATATACAGAACAGATTTGACCTCTGACCCAGCTCTGAAAGCTGTGTGGTATTGACCACACTAAATGTCTGATTTTAAGCAGCCAGGTTGTGCTATGATGGAAAGCCAACAATTGTTGGAAAGAAGAGAACCTAAGCTTTAATTTGATGTGCAACATGTTTGATTTGAAGCAGGTTTACCAGAAATACAGGAGGATAAGTTAGAATATAAAACCAGTTGGCTGCAGGCCTTTTAAAAACAGCTGAATGTAACCATAATTCATCAGTGTGCTGCTAGCCACCAGAAGGTTTAAAATGAACAATATTGGACTCTATGAAAAGGTCTGAATCTGAGCTTTAAATTGAGGTGTCACTCCAGTAAATCAGATCATGCTAGCCTGAAAGACCAGGCTAAATATATAGAACAGATTTGACCTCTGACCCAGCTCTGAAAGCTGTGTGGTATTGACCACACTAAATGTCTGATTTTAAGCAGCCAGCTTGTGCTATGATGGAAAGCCAACAATTGTTGGAAAGAAGAGAACCTAAGCTTTAATTTGATGTGCAACATGTTTGATTTGAAGCAGGTTTACCAGAAATACAGGAGGATAAGGTAGAATATAAAACCAGTTGGCTGCAGGCCTTTTGAAAACAGCTGAATGTAACCATAATTCATCAGTGTGCTGCTAGCCACCAGAATGGTTAAAATCAACAATGTTGGACTCTATGAAAAGGTCTGAATCTGAGGTTTACATGGAGGTATCATTCCAGTAAATCAGATCATGCTAGCCTGAAAGACCAGGCTAAATATACAGAACAGATTTGACCTCTGACCCAGCTCTGAAAGCTGTGTGGTATTGACCACACTAAATGTCTGATTTTAAGCAGCCAGGTTGTGCTATGATGGAAAGCCAACAATTGTTGGAAAGAAGATAACCTAAGCTTTAATTTGATGTGCAACATGTTTGATTTGAAGCAGGTTTACCAGAAATACAGGAGGATAAGTTAGAATATAAAACCAGTTGGCTGCAGGCCTTTTAAAAACAGCTGAATGTAACCATAATTCATCAGTGTGCTGCTAGCCACCAGAAGGTTTAAAATGAACAATATTGGACTCTATGAAAAGGTCTGAATCTGAGCTTTAAATTGAGGTGTCACTCCAGTAAATCAGATCATGCTAGCCTGAAAGACCAGGCTAAATATATAGAACAGATTTGACCTCTGACCCAGCTCTGAAAGCTGTGTGGTATTGACCACACTAAATGTCTGATTTTAAGCAGCCAGCTTGTGCTATGATGGAAAGCCAACAATTGTTGGAAAGAAGAGAACCTAAGCTTTAATTTGATGTGCAACAAGTTTGATTTGAAGCAGGTTTACCAGAAATACAGGAGGATAAGTTAGAATATAAAACCTGTTGGCTACAGGCCTTTTGAAAACAGCTGAATGTAACCATAATTCATCAGTGTGCTGCTAGCCACCAGAAGGGTTAAAATCAACAATGTTGGAGTCTATGAAAAGGTCTGAATCTGAGCTTTAAATTGAGGTGTCACTCCAGTAAATCAGATCATGCTAGCCTGAAAGACCAGGCTAAATATACAGAACAGATTTGACCTCTGACCCAGCTCTGAAAGCTGTGTGGTATTGAACACACTAAATGTCTGATTTTAAGCAGCCAGCTTGTGCTATGATGGAAAGCCAACAATTGTTGGAAAGAAGAGAACCTAAGCTTTAATTTGATGTGCAACATGTTTGATTTGAAGCAGGTTTACCAGAAATACAGGAGGATAAGGTAGAATATAAAACCAGTTGGCTGCAGGCCTTTTGAAAACAGCTGAATGTAACCATAATTCATCAGTTTGCTGCTAGCCACCAGAAGGGGTAAAATCAACAATGTTGGACTCTATGAAAAGGTCTGAATCTGAGCTTTAAATTGAGGTGTCACTCCAGTAAATCAGATCATGCTAGCCTGAAGGACCAGGCTAAATATACAGAACAGATTTGACCTCTGACCCAGCTCTGAAAGCTGTGTGGTATTGACCACACTAAATGTCTGATTTTAAGCAGCCAGGTTGTGCTATGATGGAAAGCCAACAATTGTTGGAAAGAAGAGAACCTAAGCTTTAATTTGATGTGCAACATGTTTGATTTGAAGCAGGTTTACCAGAAATACAGGAGGATACTTTAGAATATAAAACCAATTGGCTGCAGGCCTTTTAAAAACAGCTGAATATAACCATAATTCATCAGTGTGCTGCTAGCCACCAGAAGGTTTAAAATGAACAATGTTGGAGTCTATGAAAAGGTCTGAATCTGAGCTTTAAATTGAGGTGTCACTCCAGTAAATCAGATCATGCTAGCCTGAAAGACCAGGCTAAATATATAGAACAGATTTGACCTCTGACCCAGCTCTGAAAGCTGTGTGGTATTGACCACACTAAATGTCTGATTTTAAGCAGCCAGCTTGTGCTATGATGGAAAGCCAACAATTGTTGGAAAGAAGAGAACCTAAGCTTTAATTTGATGTGCAACATGTTTGATTTGAAGCAGGTTTACCAGAAATACAGGAGGATAAGTTAGAATATAAAACCTGTTGGCTACAGGCCTTTTGAAAACAGCTGAATGTAACCATAATTCATCAGTGTGCTGCTAGCCACCAGAAGGTTTAAAATGAACAATGTTGGAGTCTATGAAAAGGTCTGAATCTGAGCTTTAAATTGAGGTGTCACTCCAGTAAATCAGATCATGCTAGCCTGAAAGACCAGGCTAAATATACAGAACAGATTTGACCTCTGACCCAGCTCTGAAAGCTGTGTGGTATTGACCACACTAAATGTCTGATTTTAAGCAGCCAGCTTGTGCTATGATGGAAAGCCAACAATTGTTGGAAAGAAGAGAACCTAAGCTTTAATTTGATGTGCAACATGTTTGATTTGAAGCAGGTTTACCAGAAATACAGGAGGATAAGTTAGAATATAAAACCTGTTGGCTACAGGCCTTTTGAAAACAGCTGAATGTAACCATAATTCATCAGTGTGCTGCTAGCCACCAGAAGAATATAAAACCAATTGGCTGCAGGCCTTTTAAAAACAGCTGAATATAACCATAATTCATCAGTGTGCTGCTAGCCACCAGAAGGTTTAAAATGAACAATGTTGGAGTCTATGAAAAGGTCTGAATCTGAGCTTTAAATTGAGGTGTCACTCCAGTAAATCAGATCATGAGTAAATCATGAGTAAATCAGATCAAAGACCAGGCTAAATATATAGAACAGATTTGACCTCTGACCCAGCTCTGAAAGCTGTGTCGTATTGACCACACTAAATGTCTGATTTTAAGCAGCCAGCTTGTGCTATGATGGAAAGCCAACAATTGTTGGAAAGAAGAGAACCTAAGCTTTAATTTGATGTGCAACATGTTTGATTTGAAGCAGGTTTACCAGAAATACAGGAGGATAAGGTAGAATATAAAACCAGTTGGCTGCAGGCCTTTTGAAAACAGCTGAATGTAACCATAATTCATCAGTGTACTGCTAGCCACCAGAATGGTTAAAATCAACAATGTTGGACTCTATGAAAAGGTCTGAATCTGAGGTTTACATGGAGGTATCATTCCAGTAAATCAGATCATGCTAGCCTGAAAGACCAGGCTAAATATACAGAACAGATTTGACCTCTGACCCAGCTCTGAAAGCTGTGTGGTATTGACCACACTAAATGTCTGATTTTAAGCAGCCAGGTTGTGCTATGATGGAAAGCCAACAATTGTTGGAAAGAAGAGAACCTAAGCTTTAATTTGATGTGCAACATGTTTGATTTGAAGCAGGTTTACCAGAAATACAGGAGGATACTTTAGAATATAAAACCAATTGGCTGCAGGCCTTTTAAAAACAGCTGAATATAACCATAATTCATCAGTGTGCTGCTAGCCACCAGAAGGTTTAAAATGAACAATGTTGGAGTCTATGAAAAGGTCTGAATCTGAGCTTTAAATTGAGGTGTCACTCCAGTAAATCAGATCATGCTAGCCTGAAAGACCAGGCTAAATATATAGAACAGATTTGACCTCTGACCCAGCTCTGAAAGCTGTGTGGTATTGACCACACTAAATGTCTGATTTTAAGCAGCCAGCTTGTGCTATGATGGAAAGCCAACAATTGTTGGAAAGAAGAGAACCTAAGCTTTAATTTGATGTGCAACATGTTTGATTTGAAGCAGGTTTACCAGAAATACAGGAGGATAAGTTAGAATATAAAACCTGTTGGCTACAGGCCTTTTGAAAACAGCTGAATGTAACCATAATTCATCAGTGTGCTGCTAGCCACCAGAAGGTTTAAAATGAACAATGTTGGAGTCTATGAAAAGGTCTGAATCTGAGCTTTAAATTGAGGTGTCACTCCAGTAAATCAGATCATGCTAGCCTGAAAGACCAGGCTAAATATACAGAACAGATTTGACCTCTGACCCAGCTCTGAAAGCTGTGTGGTATTGACCATACTAAATGTCTGATTTTAAGCAGCCAGGTTGTGCTATGATGGAAAGCCAACAATTGTTGGAAAGAAGAGAACCTAAGCTTTAATTTGATGTGCAACATGTTTGATTTGAAGCAGGTTTACCAGAAATACAGGAGGATAAGTTAGAATATAAAACCAGTTGGCTGCAGGCCTTTTGAAAACAGCTGAATGTAACCATAATTCATCAGTTTGCTGCTAGCCACCAGAAGGGGTAAAATCAACAATGTTGGACTCTATGAAAAGGTCTGAATCTGAGCTTTAAATTGAGGTGTCACTCCAGTAAATCAGATCATGCTAGCCTGAAGGACCAGGCTAAATATACAGAACAGATTTGACCTCTGACCCAGCTCTGAAAGCTGTGTGGTATTGACCACACTAAATGTCTGATTTTAAGCAGCCAGGTTGTGCTATGATGGAAAGCCAACAATTGATGGAAAGAAGAGAACCTAAGCTTTAATTTGATGTGCAACATGTTTGATTTGAAGCAGGTTTACCAGAAATACAGGAGGATACTTTAGAATATAAAACCAGTTGGCTGCAGGCCTTTTAAAAACAGCTGAATATAACCATAATTCATCAGTGTGCTGCTAGCCACCAGAAGGTTTAAAATGAACAATGTTGGAGTCTATGAAAAGGTCTGAATCTGAGCTTTAAATTGAGGTGTCACTCCAGTAAATCAGATCATGCTAGCCTGAAAGACCAGGCTAAATATACAGAAAAGATTTGACCTCTAACCCAACTCTGAAAGTTGTGTGGTATTGACCACACTAAATGTCTGATTTTAAGCAGCCAGCTTGTGCTATGATGGAAAGCCAACAATTGATGGAAAGAAGAGAACCTAAGCTTTAATTTGATGTGCAATATGTTTGATTTGAAGCAGGTTTACCAGAAATACAGGAGGATAAGGTAGAATATAAAACCTGTTGGCTGCAGGCCTTTTGAAAACAGCTGAATGTAACCATAATTCATCAGTGTGCTGCTAGCCACCAGAAGGGGTAAAATCAACAATGTTGGACTCTATGAAAAGGTCTGAATCTGAGCTTTAAATTGAGGTGTCACTCCAGTAAATCAGATCATGCTAGCCTGAAGGACCAGGCTAAATATACAGAACAGATTTGACCTCTGACCCAGCTCTGAAAGCTGTGTGGTATTGACCACACTAAATGTCTGATTTTAAGCAGCCAGGTTGTGCTATGATGGAAAGCCAACAATTGTTGGAAAGAAGAGAACCTAAGCTTTAATTTGATGTGCAACATGTTTGATTTGAAGCAGGTTTACCAGAAATACAGGAGGATACTTTAGAATATAAAACCAATTGGCTGCAGGCCTTTTAAAAACAGCTGAATATAACCATAATTCATCAGTGTGCTGCTAGCCACCAGAAGGTTTAAAATGAACAATGTTGGAGTCTATGAAAAGGTCTGAATCTGAGCTTTAAATTGAGGTGTCACTCCAGTAAATCAGATCATGCTAGCCTGAAAGACCAGGCTAAATATATAGAACAGATTTGACCTCTGACCCAGCTCTGAAAGCTGTGTGGTATTGACCACACTAAATGTCTGATTTTAAGCAGCCAGCTTGTGCTATGATGGAAAGCCAACAATTGTTGGAAAGAAGAGAACCTAAGCTTTAATTTGATGTGCAACATGTTTGATTTGAAGCAGGCTTACCAGAAATACAGGAGGATAAGTTAGAATATAAAACCTGTTGGCTACAGGCCTTTTGAAAACAGCTGAATGTAACCATAATTCATCAGTGTGCTGCTAGCCACCAGAAGGGTTAAAATCAACAATGTTGGAGTCTATGAAAAGGTCTGAATCTGAGCTTTAAATTGAGGTGTCACTCCAGTAAATCAGATCATGCTAGCCTGAAAGACCAGGCTAAATATACAGAACAGATTTGACCTCTGACCCAGCTCTGAAAGCTGTGTGGTATTGACCACACTAAATGTCTGATTTTAAGCAGCCAGCTTGTGCTATGATGGAAAGCCAACAATTGTTGGAAAGAAGAGAACCTAAGCTTTAATTTGATGTGCAACATGTTTGATTTGAAGCAGGTTTACCAGAAATACAGGAGGATAATGTAGAATATAAAACCAGTTGGCTGCAGGCCTTTTGAAAACAGCTGAATGTAACCATAATTCATCAGTTTGCTGCTAGCCACCAGAAGGGGTAAAATCAACAATGTTGGACTCTATGAAAAGGTCTGAATCTGAGCTTTAAATTGAGGTGTCACTCCAGTAAATCAGATCATGCTAGCCTGAAAGACCAGGCTAAATATACAGAACAGATTTGACCTCTGACCCAGCTCTGAAAGCTGTGTGGTATTGACCACACTAAATGTCTGATTTTAAGCAGCCAGGTTGTGCTATGATGGAAAGCCAACAATTGATGGAAAGAAGAGAACCTAAGCTTTAATTTGATGTGCAACATGTTTGATTTGAAGCAGGTTTACCAGAAATACAGGAGGATACTTTAGAATATAAAACCAGTTGGCTGCAGGCCTTTTAAAAACAGCTGAATATAACCATAATTCATCAGTGTGCTGCTAGCCACCAGAAGGTTTAAAATGAACAATGTTGGAGTCTATGAAAAGGTCTGAATCTGAGCTTTAAATTGAGGTGTCACTCCAGTAAATCAGATCATGCTAGCCTGAAAGACCAGGCTAAATATACAGAAAAGATTTGACCTCTAACCCAACTCTGAAAGTTGTGTGGTATTGACCACACTAAATGTCTGATTTTAAGCAGCCAGCTTGTGCTATGATGGAAAGCCAACAATTGATGGAAAGAAGAGAACCTAAGCTTTAATTTGATGCGCAACATGTTTGATTTGAAGCAGGTTTACCAGAAATACAGGAGGATAAGTTAGAATATAAAACCTGTTGGCTGCAGGCCTTTTAAAAACAGCTGAATATAACCATAATTCATCAGTGTGCTGCTAGCCACCAGAAGGTTTAAAATGAACAATGTTGGAGTCTATGAAAAGGTCTGAATCTGAGCTTTAAATTGAAGTGTCACTCCAGTAAATCAGATCATGCTAGCCTGAAAGACCAGGCTAAATATACAGAACAGATTTGACCTCTGACCCAGCTCTGAAAGCTGTGTGGTATTGACCACACTAAATGTCTGATTTTAAGCAGCCAGGTTGTGCTATGATGGAAAGCCAACAATTAATGGAAAGAAGAGAACCTAAGCTTTAATTTGATGTGCAACATGTTTGATTTGAAGCAGGTTTACCAGAAATACAGGAGGATAAGTTAGAATATAAAACCTGTTGGCTACAGGCCTTTTGAAAAAACTGAATGTAACCATAATTCATCAGTGTGCTGCTAGCCACCAGAAGGGTTAAAATCAACAATGTTGGACTCTATGAAAAGGTCTGAATCTGAGCTTTAAATTGAGGTGTCACTCCAGTAAATCAGATCATGCTAGCCTGAAAGACCAGGCTAAATATACAGAACAGATTTGACCTCTGACCCAGCTCTGAAAGCTGTGTGGTATTGACCACACTAAATGTCTGATTTTAAGCAGCCAGGTTGTGCTATGATGGAAAGCCAACAATTGTTGGAAAGAAGAGAACCTAAGCTTTAATTTGATGTGCAACATGTTTGATTTGAAGCAGGTTTACCAGAAATACAGGAGGATAAGTTAGAATATAAAACCAGTTGGCTGCAGGCCTTTTAAAAACAGCTGAATGTAACCATAATTCATCAGTGTGCTGCTAGCCACCAGAAGGTTTAAAATGAACAATATTGGACTCTATGAAAAGGTCTGAATCTGAGCTTTAAATTGAGGTGTCACTCCAGTAAATCAGATCATGCTAGCCTGAAAGAACCAGGCTAAATATACAGAACAGATTTGACCTCTGACCCAGCTCTGAAAGCTGTGTGGTATTGACCACACTAAATGTCTGATTTTAAGCAGCCAGGTTGTGCTATGATGGAAAGCCAACAATTGATGGAAAGAAGAGAACCTAAGCTTTAATTTGATGTGCAACATGTTTGATTTGAAGCAGGTTTACCAGAAATACAGGAGGATAAGGTAGAATATAAAACCAGTTGGCTGCAGGCCTTTTGAAAACAGCTGAATGTAACCATAATTCATCAGTGTGCTGCTAGCCACCAGAAGGGGTAAAATCAACAATGTTGGACTCTATGAAAAGGTCTGAATCTGAGCTTTAAATTGAGGTGTCACTCCAGTAAATCAGATCATGCTAGCCTGAAGGACCAGGCTAAATATACAGAACAGATTTGACCTCTGACCCAGCTCTGAAAGCTGTGTGGTATTGACCACACTAAATGTCTGATTTTAAGCAGCCAGGTTGTGCTATGATGGAAAGCCAACAATTGATGGAAAGAAGAGAACCTAAGCTTTAATTTGATGTGCAACATGTTTGATTTGAAGCAGGTTTACCAGAAATACAGGAGGATACTTTAGAATATAAAACCAGTTGGCGGCAGGCCTTTTAAAAACAGCTGAATATAACCATAATTCATCAGTGTGCTGCTAGCCACCAGAAGGGTTAAAATCAACAATGTTGGACTAAATGAAAAGGTCTGAATCTGAGGTTTACATGGAGGTATCATTCCAGTAAATCAGATCATGCTAGCCTGAAAGACCAGGCTAAATATACAGAACAGATTTGACCTCTGACCCAGCTCTGAAAGCTGTGTGGTATTGACCACACTAAATGTCTGATTTTGAGCAGCCAGGTTGTGCTATGATGGAAAGCCAACAATTGATGGAAAGAAGAGAACCTAAGCTTTAATTTGATGTGCAACATGTTTGATTTGAAGCAGGTTTACCAGAAATACAGGAGGATACTTTAGAATATAAAACCAGTTGGCTACAGGCCTTTTAAAAACAGCTGAATATAACCATAATTCATCAGTGTGCTACTAGCCACCAGAAGGTTTAAAATGAACAATGTTGGAGTCTATGAAAAGGTCTGAATCTAAGCTTTAAATTGAGGTGTCACTCCAGTAAATCAGATCATGCTAGCCTGAAAGACCAGGCTAAATATACAGAACAGATTTGACCTCTGACCCAGCTCTGAAAGCTGTGTGGTATTGACCACACTAAATGTCTGATTTTAAGCAGCCAGGTTGTGCTATGATGGAAAGCCAACAATTGTTGGAAAGAAGAGAACCTAAGCTTTAATTTGATGTGCAACATGTTTGATTTGAAGCAGGTTTACCAGAAATACAGGAGGATAAGTTAGAATATAAAACCAGTTGGCTGCAGGCCTTTTAAAAACAGCTGAATGTAACCATAATTCATCAGTGTGCTGCTAGCCACCAGAAGGTTTAAAATGAACAATATTGGACTCTATGAAAAGGTCTGAATCTGAGCTTTAAATTGAGGTGTCACTCCAGTAAATCAGATCATGCTAGCCTGAAAGACCAGGCTAAATATACAGAACAGATTTGACCTCTGACCCAGCTCTGAAAGCTGTGTGGTATTGACCACACTAAATGTCTGATTTTAAGCAGCCAGCTTGTGCTATGATGGAAAGCCAACAATTGTTGGAAAGAAGAGAACCTAAGCTTTAATTTGATGTGCAACATGTTTGATTTGAAGCAGGTTTACCAGAAATACAGGAGGATAAGGTAGAATATAAAACCAGTTGGCTGCAGGCCTTTTGAAAACAGCTGAATGTAACCATAATTCATCAGTTTGCTGCTAGCCACCAGAAGGGGTAAAATCAACAATGTTGGACTCTATGAAAAGGTCTGAATCTGAGCTTTAAATTGAGGTGTCACTCCAGTAAATCAGATCATGCTAGCCTGAAAGACCAGGCTAAATATACAGAACAGATTTGACCTCTGACCCAGCTCTGAAAGCTGTGTGGTATTGACCACACTAAATGTCTGATTTTAAGCAGCCAGGTTGTGCTATGATGGAAAGCCAACAATTGATGGAAAGAAGAGAACCTAAGCTTTAATTTGATGTGCAACATGTTTGATTTGAAGCAGGTTTACCAGAAATACAGGAGGATACTTTAGAATATAAAACCAGTTGGCTGCAGGCCTTTTAAAAACAGCTGAATATAACCATAATTCATCAGTGTGCTGCTAGCCACCAGAAGGTTTAAAATGAACAATGTTGGAGTCTATGAAAAGGTCTGAATCTGAGCTTTAAATTGAGGTGTCACTCCAGTAAATCAGATCATGCTAGCCTGAAAGACCAGGCTAAATATACAGAAAAGATTTGACCTCTAACCCAACTCTGAAAGTTGTGTGGTATTGACCACACTAAATGTCTGATTTTAAGCAGCCAGCTTGTGCTATGATGGAAAGCCAACAATTGATGGAAAGAAGAGAACCTAAGCTTTAATTTGATGTGCAATATGTTTGATTTGAAGCAGGTTTACCAGAAATACAGGAGGATAAGGTAGAATATAAAACCTGTTGGCTGCAGGCCTTTTGAAAACAGCTGAATGTAACCATAATTCATCAGTGTGCTGCTAGCCACCAGAAGGGGTAAAATCAACAATGTTGGACTCTATGAAAAGGTCTGAATCTGAGCTTTAAATTGAGGTGTCACTCCAGTAAATCAGATCATGCTAGCCTGAAGGACCAGGCTAAATATACAGAACAGATTTGACCTCTGACCCAGCTCTGAAAGCTGTGTGGTATTGACCACACTAAATGTCTGATTTTAAGCAGCCAGGTTGTGCTATGATGGAAAGCCAACAATTGTTGGAAAGAAGAGAACCTAAGCTTTAATTTGATGTGCAACATGTTTGATTTGAAGCAGGTTTACCAGAAATACAGGAGGATACTTTAGAATATAAAACCAATTGGCTGCAGGCCTTTTAAAAACAGCTGAATATAACCATAATTCATCAGTGTGCTGCTAGCCACCAGAAGGTTTAAAATGAACAATGTTGGAGTCTATGAAAAGGTCTGAATCTGAGCTTTAAATTGAGGTGTCACTCCAGTAAATCAGATCATGCTAGCCTGAAAGACCAGGCTAAATATATAGAACAGATTTGACCTCTGACCCAGCTCTGAAAGCTGTGTGGTATTGACCACACTAAATGTCTGATTTTAAGCAGCCAGCTTGTGCTATGATGGAAAGCCAACAATTGTTGGAAAGAAGAGAACCTAAGCTTTAATTTGATGTGCAACATGTTTGATTTGAAGCAGGTTTACCAGAAATACAGGAGGATAAGTTAGAATATAAAACCTGTTGGCTACAGGCCTTTTGAAAACAGCTGAATGTAACCATAATTCATCAGTGTGCTGCTAGCCACCAGAATGGTTAAAATCAACAATGTTGGAGTCTATGAAAAGGTCTGAATCTGAGCTTTAAATTGAGGTGTCACTCCAGTAAATCAGATCATGCTAGCCTGAAAGACCAGGCTAAATATACAGAACAGATTTGACCTCTGACCCAGCTCTGAAAGCTGTGTGGTATTGACCACACTAAATGTCTGATTTTAAGCAGCCAGGTTGTGCTATGATGGAAAGCCAACAATTGATGGAAAGAAGAGAACCTAAGCTTTAATTTGATGTGCAACATGTTTGATTTGAAGCAGGTTTACCAGAAATACAGGAGGATACTTTAGAATATAAAACCAGTTGGCTGCAGGCCTTTTAAAAACAGCTGAATATAACCATAATTCATCAGTGTGCTGCTAGCCACCAGAAGGTTTAAAATGAACAATGTTGGAGTCTATGAAAAGGTCTGAATCTGAGCTTTAAATTGAGGTGTCACTCCAGTAAATCAGATCATGCTAGCCTGAAAGACCAGGCTAAATATACAGAAAAGATTTGACCTCTAACCCAACTCTGAAAGTTGTGTGGTATTGACCACACTAAATGTCTGATTTTAAGCAGCCAGCTTGTGCTATGATGGAAAGCCAACAATTGATGGAAAGAAGAGAACCTAAGCTTTAATTTGATGTGCAATATGTTTGATTTGAAGCAGGTTTACCAGAAATACAGGAGGATAAGGTAGAATATAAAACCTGTTGGCTGCAGGCCTTTTGAAAACAGCTGAATGTAACCATAATTCATCAGTGTGCTGCTAGCCACCAGAAGGGGTAAAATCAACAATGTTGGACTCTATGAAAAGGTCTGAATCTGAGCTTTAAATTGAGGTGTCACTCCAGTAAATCAGATCATGCTAGCCTGAAGGACCAGGCTAAATATACAGAACAGATTTGACCTCTGACCCAGCTCTGAAAGCTGTGTGGTATTGACCACACTAAATGTCTGATTTTAAGCAGCCAGGTTGTGCTATGATGGAAAGCCAACAATTGTTGGAAAGAAGAGAACCTAAGCTTTAATTTGATGTGCAACATGTTTGATTTGAAGCAGGTTTACCAGAAATACAGGAGGATACTTTAGAATATAAAACCAATTGGCTGCAGGCCTTTTAAAAACAGCTGAATATAACCATAATTCATCAGTGTGCTGCTAGCCACCAGAAGGTTTAAAATGAACAATGTTGGAGTCTATGAAAAGGTCTGAATCTGAGCTTTAAATTGAGGTGTCACTCCAGTAAATCAGATCATGCTAGCCTGAAAGACCAGGCTAAATATATAGAACAGATTTGACCTCTGACCCAGCTCTGAAAGCTGTGTGGTATTGACCACACTAAATGTCTGATTTTAAGCAGCCAGCTTGTGCTATGATGGAAAGCCAACAATTGTTGGAAAGAAGAGAACCTAAGCTTTAATTTGATGTGCAACATGTTTGATTTGAAGCAGGTTTACCAGAAATACAGGAGGATAAGTTAGAATATAAAACCTGTTGGCTACAGGCCTTTTGAAAACAGCTGAATGTAACCATAATTCATCAGTGTGCTGCTAGCCACCAGAAGGGTTAAAATCAACAATGTTGAAGTCTATGAAAAGGTCTGAATCTGAGCTTTAAATTGAGGTGTCACTCCAGTAAATCAGATCATGCTAGCCTGAAAGACCAGGCTAAATATACAGAACAGATTTGACCTCTGACCCAGCTCTGAAAGCTGTGTGGTATTGACCACACTAAATGTCTGATTTTAAGCAGCCAGCTTGTGCTATGATGGAAAGCCAACAATTGTTGGAAAGAAGAGAACCTAAGCTTTAATTTGATGTGCAACATGTTTGATTTGAAGCAGGTTTACCAGAAATACAGGAGGATAATGTAGAATATAAAACCAGTTGGCTGCAGGCCTTTTGAAAACAGCTGAATGTAACCATAATTCATCAGTTTGCTGCTAGCCACCAGAAGGGGTAAAATCAACAATGTTGGACTCTATGAAAAGGTCTGAATCTGAGCTTTAAATTGAGGTGTCACTCCAGTAAATCAGATCATGCTAGCCTGAAAGACCAGGCTAAATATACAGAACAGATTTGACCTCTGACCCAGCTCTGAAAGCTGTGTGGTATTGACCACACTAAATGTCTGATTTTAAGCAGCCAGGTTGTGCTATGATGGAAAGCCAACAATTGATGGAAAGAAGAGAACCTAAGCTTTAATTTGATGTGCAACATGTTTGATTTGAAGCAGGTTTACCAGAAATACAGGAGGATACTTTAGAATATAAAACCAGTTGGCTGCAGGCCTTTTAAAAACAGCTGAATATAACCATAATTCATCAGTGTGCTGCTAGCCACCAGAAGGTTTAAAATGAACAATGTTGGAGTCTATGAAAAGGTCTGAATCTGAGCTTTAAATTGAGGTGTCACTCCAGTAAATCAGATCATGCTAGCCTGAAAGACCAGGCTAAATATACAGAAAAGATTTGACCTCTAACCCAACTCTGAAAGTTGTGTGGTATTGACCACACTAAATGTCTGATTTTAAGCAGCCAGCTTGTGCTATGATGGAAAGCCAACAATTGATGGAAAGAAGAGAACCTAAGCTTTAATTTGATGCGCAACATGTTTGATTTGAAGCAGGTTTACCAGAAATACAGGAGGATAAGTTAGAATATAAAACCTGTTGGCTGCAGGCCTTTTAAAAACAGCTGAATATAACCATAATTCATCAGTGTGCTGCTAGCCACCAGAAGGTTTAAAATGAACAATGTTGGAGTCTATGAAAAGGTCTGAATCTGAGCTTTAAATTGAAGTGTCACTCCAGTAAATCAGATCATGCTAGCCTGAAAGACCAGGCTAAATATACAGAACAGATTTGACCTCTGACCCAGCTCTGAAAGCTGTGTGGTATTGACCACACTAAATGTCTGATTTTAAGCAGCCAGGTTGTGCTATGATGGAAAGCCAACAATTAATGGAAAGAAGAGAACCTAAGCTTTAATTTGATGTGCAACATGTTTGATTTGAAGCAGGTTTACCAGAAATACAGGAGGATAAGTTAGAATATAAAACCTGTTGGCTACAGGCCTTTTGAAAAAACTGAATGTAACCATAATTCATCAGTGTGCTGCTAGCCACCAGAAGGGTTAAAATCAACAATGTTGGACTCTATGAAAAGGTCTGAATCTGAGCTTTAAATTGAGGTGTCACTCCAGTAAATCAGATCATGCTAACCTGAAAGACCAGGCTAAATATACAGAACAGATTTGACCTCTGACCCAGCTCTGAAAGCTGTGTGGTATTGACCACACTAAATGTCTGATTTTAAGCAGCCAGGTTGTGCTATGATGGAAAGCCAACAATTGTTGGAAAGAAGAGAACCTAAGCTTTAATTTGATGTGCAACATGTTTGATTTGAAGCAGGTTTACCAGAAATACAGGAGGATAAGTTAGAATATAAAACCAGTTGGCTGCAGGCCTTTTAAAAACAGCTGAATGTAACCATAATTCATCAGTGTGCTGCTAGCCACCAGAAGGTTTAAAATGAACAATATTGGACTCTATGAAAAGGTCTGAATCTGAGCTTTAAATTGAGGTGTCACTCCAGTAAATCAGATCATGCTAGCCTGAAAGACCAGGCTAAATATACAGAACAGATTTGACCTCTGACCCAGCTCTGAAAGCTGTGTGGTATTGACCACACTAAATGTCTGATTTTAAGCAGCCAGGTTGTGCTATGATGGAAAGCCAACAATTGATGGAAAGAAGAGAACCTAAGCTTTAATTTGATGTGCAACATGTTTGATTTGAAGCAGGTTTACCAGAAATACAGGAGGATAAGGTAGAATATAAAACCAGTTGGCTGCAGGCCTTTTGAAAACAGCTGAATGTAACCATAATTCATCAGTGTGCTGCTAGCCACCAGAAGGGGTAAAATCAACAATGTTGGACTCTATGAAAAGGTCTGAATCTGAGCTTTAAATTGAGGTGTCACTCCAGTAAATCAGATCATGCTAGCCTGAAGGACCAGGCTAAATATACAGAACAGATTTGACCTCTGACCCAGCTCTGAAAGCTGTGTGGTATTGACCACACTAAATGTCTGATTTTAAGCAGCCAGGTTGTGCTATGATGGAAAGCCAACAATTGATGGAAAGAAGAGAACCTAAGCTTTAATTTGATGTGCAACATGTTTGATTTGAAGCAGGTTTACCAGAAATACAGGAGGATACTTTAGAATATAAAACCAGTTGGCTGCAGGCCTTTTAAAAACAGCTGAATATAACCATAATTCATCAGTGTGCTGCTAGCCACCAGAAGGGTTAAAATCAACAATGTTGGACTAAATGAAAAGGTCTGAATCTGAGGTTTACATGGAGGTATCATTCCAGTAAATCAGATCATGCTAGCCTGAAAGACCAGGCTAAATATACAGAACAGATTTGACCTCTGACCCAGCTCTGAAAGCTGTGTGGTATTGACCACACTAAATGTCTGATTTTGAGCAGCCAGGTTGTGCTATGATGGAAAGCCAACAATTGATGGAAAGAAGAGAACCTAAGCTTTAATTTGATGTGCAACATGTTTGATTTGAAGCAGGTTTACCAGAAATACAGGAGGATACTTTAGAATATAAAACCAGTTGGCTACAGGCCTTTTAAAAACAGCTGAATATAACCATAATTCATCAGTGTGCTACTAGCCACCAGAAGGTTTAAAATGAACAATGTTGGAGTCTATGAAAAGGTCTGAATCTAAGCTTTAAATTGAGGTGTCACTCCAGTAAATCAGATCATGCTAGCCTGAAAGACCAGGCTAAATATACAGAACAGATTTGACCTCTGACCCAGCTCTGAAAGCTGTGTGGTATTGACCACACTAAATGTCTGATTTTAAGCAGCCAGGTTGTGCTATGATGGAAAGCCAACAATTGTTGGAAAGAAGAGAACCTAAGCTTTAATTTGATGTGCAACATGTTTGATTTGAAGCAGGTTTACCAGAAATACAGGAGGATAAGTTAGAATATAAAACCAGTTGGCTGCAGGCCTTTTAAAAACAGCTGAATGTAACCATAATTCATCAGTGTGCTGCTAGCCACCAGAAGGTTTAAAATGAACAATATTGGACTCTATGAAAAGGTCTGAATCTGAGCTTTAAATTGAGGTGTCACTCCAGTAAATCAGATCATGCTAGCCTGAAAGACCAGGCTAAATATACAGAACAGATTTGACCTCTGACCCAGCTCTGAAAGCTGTGTGGTATTGACCACACTAAATGTCTGATTTTAAGCAGCCAGCTTGTGCTATGATGGAAAGCCAACAATTGTTGGAAAGAAGAGAACCTAAGCTTTAATTTGATGTGCAACATGTTTGATTTGAAGCAGGTTTACCAGAAATACAGGAGGATAAGGTAGAATATAAAACCAGTTGGCTGCAGGCCTTTTGAAAACAGCTGAATGTAACCATAATTCATCAGTTTGCTGCTAGCCACCAGAAGGGGTAAAATCAACAATGTTGGACTCTATGAAAAGGTCTGAATCTGAGCTTTAAATTGAGGTGTCACTCCAGTAAATCAGATCATGCTAGCCTGAAAGACCAGGCTAAATATACAGAACAGATTTGACCTCTGACCCAGCTCTGAAAGCTGTGTGGTATTGACCACACTAAATGTCTGATTTTAAGCAGCCAGGTTGTGCTATGATGGAAAGCCAACAATTGATGGAAAGAAGAGAACCTAAGCTTTAATTTGATGTGCAACATGTTTGATTTGAAGCAGGTTTACCAGAAATACAGGAGGATACTTTAGAATATAAAACCAGTTGGCTGCAGGCCTTTTAAAAACAGCTGAATATAACCATAATTCATCAGTGTGCTGCTAGCCACCAGAAGGTTTAAAATGAACAATGTTGGAGTCTATGAAAAGGTCTGAATCTGAGCTTTAAATTGAGGTGTCACTCCAGTAAATCAGATCATGCTAGCCTGAAAGACCAGGCTAAATATACAGAAAAGATTTGACCTCTAACCCAACTCTGAAAGTTGTGTGGTATTGACCACACTAAATGTCTGATTTTAAGCAGCCAGCTTGTGCTATGATGGAAAGCCAACAATTGATGGAAAGAAGAGAACCTAAGCTTTAATTTGATGTGCAATATGTTTGATTTGAAGCAGGTTTACCAGAAATACAGGAGGATAAGGTAGAATATAAAACCTGTTGGCTGCAGGCCTTTTGAAAACAGCTGAATGTAACCATAATTCATCAGTGTGCTGCTAGCCACCAGAAGGGGTAAAATCAACAATGTTGGACTCTATGAAAAGGTCTGAATCTGAGCTTTAAATTGAGGTGTCACTCCAGTAAATCAGATCATGCTAGCCTGAAGGACCAGGCTAAATATACAGAACAGATTTGACCTCTGACCCAGCTCTGAAAGCTGTGTGGTATTGACCACACTAAATGTCTGATTTTAAGCAGCCAGGTTGTGCTATGATGGAAAGCCAACAATTGTTGGAAAGAAGAGAACCTAAGCTTTAATTTGATGTGCAACATGTTTGATTTGAAGCAGGTTTACCAGAAATACAGGAGGATACTTTAGAATATAAAACCAATTGGCTGCAGGCCTTTTAAAAACAGCTGAATATAACCATAATTCATCAGTGTGCTGCTAGCCACCAGAAGGTTTAAAATGAACAATGTTGGAGTCTATGAAAAGGTCTGAATCTGAGCTTTAAATTGAGGTGTCACTCCAGTAAATCAGATCATGCTAGCCTGAAAGACCAGGCTAAATATATAGAACAGATTTGACCTCTGACCCAGCTCTGAAAGCTGTGTGGTATTGACCACACTAAATGTCTGATTTTAAGCAGCCAGCTTGTGCTATGATGGAAAGCCAACAATTGTTGGAAAGAAGAGAACCTAAGCTTTAATTTGATGTGCAACATGTTTGATTTGAAGCAGGTTTACCAGAAATACAGGAGGATAAGTTAGAATATAAAACCTGTTGGCTACAGGCCTTTTGAAAACAGCTGAATGTAACCATAATTCATCAGTGTGCTGCTAGCCACCAGAATGGTTAAAATCAACAATGTTGGAGTCTATGAAAAGGTCTGAATCTGAGCTTTAAATTGAGGTGTCACTCCAGTAAATCAGATCATGCTAGCCTGAAAGACCAGGCTAAATATACAGAACAGATTTGACCTCTGACCCAGCTCTGAAAGCTGTGTGGTATTGACCACACTAAATGTCTGATTTTAAGCAGCCAGCTTGTGCTATGATGGAAAGCCAACAATTGTTGGAAAGAAGAGAACCTAAGCTTTAATTTGATGTGCAACATGTTTGATTTGAAGCAGGTTTACCAGAAATACAGGAGGATAAGGTAGAATATAAAACCAGTTGGCTGCAGGCCTTTTGAAAACAGCTGAATGTAACCATAATTCATCAGTTTGCTGCTAGCCACCAGAAGGGGTAAAATCAACAATGTTGGACTCTATGAAAAGGTCTGAATCTGAGCTTTAAATTGAGGTGTCACTCCAGTAAATCAGATCATGCTAGCCTGAAAGACCAGGCTAAATATACAGAACAGATTTGACCTCTGACCCAGCTCTGAAAGCTGTGTGGTATTGACCACACTAAATGTCTGATTTTAAGCAGCCAGGTTGTGCTATGATGGAAAGCCAACAATTGATGGAAAGAAGAGAACCTAAGCTTTAATTTGATGCGCAACATGTTTGATTTGAAGCAGGTTTACCAGAAATACAGGAGGATAAGTTAGAATATAAAACCAGTTGGCTGCAGGCCTTTTGAAAACAGCTGAATGTAACCATAATTCATCAGTGTGCTGCTAGCCACCAGAAGGTTTAAAATCAACAATGTTGGACTCTATGAAAAGGTCTGAATCTGAGGTTTACATGGAGGTATAACTCCAGTAAATCAGATCATGCTAGCCTGAAAGACCAGGCTAAATATACAGAACAGATTTGACCTCTGACCCAGCTCTGAAAGCTGTGTGGTATTGACCACACTAAATGTCTGATTTTAAGCAGCCAGGTTGTGCTATGATGGAAAGCCAACAATTGTTGGAAAGAAGAGAACCTAAGCTTTAATTTGATGTGCAACATGTTTGATTTGAAGCAGGTTTACCAGAAATACAGGAGGATAAGGTAGAATATAAAACCAGTTGGCTGCAGGCCTTTTGAAAACAGCTGAATGTAACCATAATTCATCAGTGTGCTGCTAGCCACCAGAAGGGGTAAAATCAACAATGTTGGACTCTATGAAAAGGTCTGAATCTGAGCTTTAAATTGAGGTGTCACTCCAGTAAATCAGATCATGCTAGCCTGAAGGACCAGGCTAAATATACAGAACAGATTTGACCTCTGACCCAGCTCTGAAAGCTGTGTGGTATTGACCACACTAAATGTCTGATTTTAAGCAGCCAGCTTGTGCTATGATGGAAAGCCAACAATTGATGGAAAGAAGAGAACCTAAGCTTTAATTTGATGTGCAACATGTTTGATTTGAAGCAGGTTTACCAGAAATACAGGAGGATACTTTAGAATATAAAACCAGTTGGCTGCAGGCCTTTTAAAAACAGCTGAATATAACCATAATTCATCATGTGCTGCTAGCCACCAGAAGGGTTAAAATCAACAATGTTGGACTCTATGAAAAGGTCTGAATCTGAGGTTTACATGGAGGTATCATTCCAGTAAATCAGATCATGCTAGCCTGAAAGACCAGGCTAAATATACAGAACAGATTTGACCTCTGACCCAGCTCTGAAAGCTGTGTGGTATTGACCACACTAAATGTCTGATTTTAAGCAGCCAGGTTGTGCTATGATGGAAAGCCAACAATTGATGGAAAGAAGAGAACCTAAGCTTTAATTTGATGTGCAACATGTTTGATTTGAAGCAGGTTTACCAGAAATACAGGAGGATACTTTAGAATATAAAACCAGTTGGCTACAGGCCTTTTAAAAACAGCTGAATATAACCATAATTCATCAGTGTGCTGCTAGCCACCAGAAGGTTTAAAATGAACAATGTTGGAGTCTATGAAAAGGTCTGAATCTGAGCTTTAAATTGAGGTGTCACTCCAGTAAATCAGATCATGCTAGCCTGAAAGACCAGGCTAAATATACAGAACAGATTTGACCTCTGACCCAGCTCTGAAAGCTGTGTGGTATTGACCACACTAAATGTTTGATTTTAAGCAGCCAGCTTGTGCTATGATGGAAAGCCAACAATTGTTGGAAAGAAGAGAACCTAGGCTTTAATTTGAAGTGCAACATGTTTGATTTGAAGCAGGTTTACCAGAAATACAGGAGGATAAGGTAGAATATAAAACCAGTTGGCTGCAGGCCTTTTGAAAACAGCTGAATGTAACCATAATTCATCAGTGTGCTGCTAGCCACCAGAAGGGTTAAACTCAACAATGTTGGACTCTATGAAAAGGTCTGAATCTGAAGTTTACATGGAGGTATCACTCCAGTAAATCAGATCATGCTAGCCTGAAAGACCAGGCTAAATATACAGAACAGATTTGACCTCTGACCCAGCTCTGAAAGCTGTGTGGTATTGACCACACTAAATGTCTGATTTTAAGCAGCCAGGTTGTGCTATGATGGAAAGCCAACAATTGATGGAAAGAAGAGAACCTAAGCTTTAATTTGATGTGCAACATGTTTGATTTGAAGCAGGTTTACCAGAAATACAGGAGGATAAGTTAGAATATAAAACCAGTTGGCTGCAGGCCTTTTGAAAACAGCTGAATGTAACCATAATTCATCAGTGTGCTGCTAGCCACCAGAAGGGGTAAAATCAACAATGTTGGACTCTATGAAAAGGTCTGAATCTGAGGTTTACATGGAGGTATCACTCCAGTAAATCAGATCATGCTAGCCTGAAAGACCAGGCTAAATATATAGAACAGATTTGACCTCTGACCCAGCTCTGAAAGCTGTGTGGTATTGACCACACTAAATGTCTGATTTTAAGCAGCCAGCTTGTGCTATGATGGAAAGCCAACAATTGATGGAAAGAAGAGAACCTAAGCTTTAATTTGATGTGCAACATGTTTGATTTGAAGCAGGTTTACCAGAAATACAGGAGGATAAGTTAGAATATAAAACCTGTTGGCTACAGGCCTTTTGAAAACAGCTGAATGTAACCATAATTCATCAGTGTGCTGCTAGCCACCAGAAGGGTTAAAATCAACAATGTTGGACTCTATGAAAAGGTCTGAATCTGAGCTTTAAATTGAGGTGTCACTCCAGTAAATCACATCATGCTAGCCTGAAAGACCAGGCTAAATATACAGAACAGATTTGACCTCTGACCCAGCTCTGAAAGCTGTGTGGTATTGACCACACTAAATGTCTGATTTTAAGCAGCCAGGTTGTGATAGGATGGAAAGCCAACAATTGTTGGAAAGAAGAGAACCTAAGCTTTAATTTGATGTGCAACATGTTTGATTTGAAGCAGGTTTACCAGAAATACAGGAGGATAAGTTAGAATATAAAACCAGTTGGCTGCAGGCCTTTTGAAAACAGCTGAATGTAACCATAATTCATCAGTGTGCTGCTAGCCACCAGAAGTGTTAAAATCAACAATGTTGGACTCTATGAAAAGGTCTGAATCTGAGGTTTACATGGAGGTATCATTCCAGTAAATCAGATCATGCTAGCCTGAAAGACCAGGCTAAATATACAGAACAGATTTGACCTCTGACCCAGCTCTGAAAGCTGTGTGGTATTGACCACACTAAATGTCTGATTTTAAGCAGCCAGCTTGTGCTATGATGGAAAGCCAACAATTGATGGAAAGAAGAGAACCTAAGCTTTAATTTGATGTGCAACATGTTCGATTTGAAGCAGGTTTACCAGAAATACAGGAGGATAAGTTAGAATATAAAACCTGTTGGCTACAGTCCTTTTGAAAACAGCTGAATGTAACCATAATTCATCAGTGTGCTGCTAGCCACCAGAAGGGGTAAACTCAACAATGTTGGACTCTATGCAAAGGTCTGAATCTGAGCTTTAAATTGAGGTGTCACTCCAGTAAATCAGATCATGCTAGCCTGAAAGACCAGGCTAAATATACAGAACAGATTTGACCTCTGACCCAGCTCTGAAAGCTGTGTGGTATTGACCACACTAAATGTCTTATTTTAAGCAGCCAGGTTGTGATAGGATGGAAAGCCAACAATTGTTGGAAAGAAGAGAACCTAAGCTTTAATTTGATGTGCAACATGTTTGATTTGAAGCAGGTTTACCAGAAATACAGGAGGATAAGTTAGAATATAAAACCAGTTGGCTGCAGGCCTTTTGAAAACAGCTGAATGTAACCATAATTCATCAGTGTGCTGCTAGCCACCAGAAGGGTTAAAATCAACAATGTTGGACTCTATGAAAAGGTCTGAATCTGAGGTTTACATGGAGGTATCACTCCAGTAAATCAGATCATGCTAGCCTGAAAGACCAGGCTAAATATACAGAACAGATTTGACCTCTGACCCAGCTCTGAAAGCTGTGTGGTATTGACCACACTAAATGTCTGATTTTAAGCAGCCAGGTTGTGCTATGATGGAAAGCCAACAATTGATGGAAAGAAGAGAACCTAAGCTTTAATTTGATGTGCAACATGTTTGATTTGAAGCAGGTTTACCAGAAATACAGGAGGATAAGTTAGAATATAAAACCTGTTGGCTACAGGCCTTTTGAAAACAGCTGAATGTAACCATAATTCATCAGTGTGCTGCTAGCCACCAGAAGGGTTAAAATCAACAATGTTGGACTCTATGAAAAGGTCTGAATCTGAGCTTTAAATTGAGGTGTCACTCCAGTAAATCAGATCATGCTAGCCTGAAAGACCAGGCTAAATATACAGAACAGATTTGACCTCTGACCCAGCTCTGAAAGCTGTGTGGTATTGACCACACTAAATGTCTGATTTTAAGCAGCCAGGTTGTGCTATGATGGAAAGCCAACAATTGATGGAAAGAAGAGAACCTAAGCTTTAATTTGATGTGCAACATGTTTGATTTGAAGCAGGTTTACCAGAAATACAGGAGGATAAGGTAGAATATAAAACCAGTCGGCTGCAGGCCTTTTGAAAACAGCTGAATGTAACCATAATTCATCAGTGTGCTGCTAGCCACCAGAAGGGGTAAACTCAACAATGTTGGACTCTATGCAAAGGTCTGAATCTGAAGTTTACATGGAGGTATCACTCCAGTAAATCAGATCATGCTAGCCTGAAAGACCAGGCTAAATATACAGAACAGATTTGACCTCTGACCCAGCTCTGAAAGCTGTGTGGTATTGACCACACTAAATGTCTGATTTTAAGCAGCCAGGTTGTGATAGGATGGAAAGCCAACAATTGTTGGAAAGAAGAGAACCTAAGCTTTAATTTGATGTGCAACATGTTTGATTTGAAGCAGGTTTACCAGAAATACAGGAGGATAAGTTAGAATATAAAACCAGTTGGCTGCAGGCCTTTTGAAAACAGCTGAATGTAACCATAATTCATCAGTGTGCTGCTAGCCACCAGAAGGGTTAAAATCAACAATGTTGGACTCTATGAAAAGGTCTGAATCTGAGGTTTACATGGAGGTATCATTCCAGTAAATCAGATCATGCTAGCCTGAAAGACCAGGCTAAATATACAGAACAGATTTGACCTCTGACCCAGCTCTGAAAGCTGTGTGGTATTGACCACACTAAATGTCTGATTTTAAGCAGCCAGCTTGTGCTATGATGGAAAGCCAACAATTGATGGAAAGAAGAGAACCTAAGCTTTAATTTGATGTGCAACATGTTTGATTTGAAGCAGGTTTACCAGAAATACAGGAGGATAAGTTAGAATATAAAACCTGTTGGCTACAGGCCTTTTGAAAACAGCTGAATGTAACCATAATTCATCAGTGTGCTGCTAGCCACCAGAAGGGTTAAAATCAACAATGTTGGACTCTATGAAAAGGTCTGAATCTGAGCTTTAAATTGAGGTGTCACTCCAGTAAATCAGATCATGCTAGCCTGAAAGACCAGGCTAAATATACAGAACAGATTTGACCTCTGACCCAGCTCTGAAAGCTGTGTGGTATTGACCACACTAAATGTCTGATTTTAAGCAGCCAGGTTGTGATAGGATGGAAAGCCAACAATTGTTGGAAAGAAGAGAACCTAAGCTTTAATTTGATGTGCAACATGTTTGATTTGAAGCAGGTTTACCAGAAATACAGGAGGATAAGTTAGAATATAAAACCAGTTGGCTGCAGGCCTTTTGAAAACAGCTGAATGTAACCATAATTCATCAGTGTGCTGCTAGCCACCAGAAGGGTTAAAATCAACAATGTTGGACTCTATGAAAAGGTCTGAATCTGAGGTTTACATGGAGGTATCACTCCAGTAAATCAGATCATGCTAGCCTGAAAGACCAGGCTAAATATATAGAACAGATTTGACCTCTGACCCAGCTCTGAAAGCTGTGTGGTATTGACCACACTAAATGTTTGATTTTAAGCAGCCAGCTTGTGCTATGATGGAAAGCCAACAATTGTTGGAAAGAAGAGAACCTAGGCTTTAATTTGAAGTGCAACATGTTTGATTTGAAGCAGGTTTACCAGAAATACAGGAGGATAAGGTAGAATATAAAACCAGTTGGCTGCAGGCCTTTTGAAAACAGCTGAATGTAACCATAATTCATCAGTGTGCTGCTAGCCACCAGAAGGGGTAAACTCAACAATGTTGGACTCTATGCAAAGGTCTGAATCTGAAGTTTACATGGAGGTATCACTCCAGTAAATCAGATCATGCTAGCCTGAAAGACCAGGCTAAATATACAGAACAGATTTGACCTCTGACCCAGCTCTGAAAGCTGTGTGGTATTGACCACACTAAATGTCTGATTTTAAGCAGCCAGGTTGTGATAGGATGGAAAGCCAACAATTGTTGGAAAGAAGAGAACCTAAGCTTTAATTTGATGTGCAACATGTTTGATTTGAAGCAGGTTTACCAGAAATACAGGAGGATAAGTTAGAATATAAAACCAGTTGGCTGCAGGCCTTTTGAAAACAGCTGAATGTAACCATAATTCATCAGTGTGCTGCTAGCCACCAGAAGGGTTAAAATCAACAATGTTGGACTCTATGAAAAGGTCTGAATCTGAGGTTTACATGGAGGTATCATTCCAGTAAATCAGATCATGCTAGCCTGAAAGACCAGGCTAAATATACAGAACAGATTTGACCTCTGACCCAGCTCTGAAAGCTGTGTGGTATTGACCACACTAAATGTCTGATTTTAAGCAGCCAGCTTGTGCTATGATGGAAAGCCAACAATTGATGGAAAGAAGAGAACCTAAGCTTTAATTTGATGTGCAACATGTTTGATTTGAAGCAGGTTTACCAGAAATACAGGAGGATAAGTTAGAATATAAAACCTGTTGGCTACAGGCCTTTTGAAAACAGCTGAATGTAACCATAATTCATCAGTGTGCTGCTAGCCACCAGAAGGGTTAAAATCAACAATGTTGGACTCTATGAAAAGGTCTGAATCTGAGCTTTAAATTGAGGTGTCACTCCAGTAAATCAGATCATGCTAGCCTGAAAGACCAGGCTAAATATACAGAACAGATTTGACCTCTGACCCAGCTCTGAAAGCTGTGTGGTATTGACCACACTAAATGTCTGATTTTAAGCAGCCAGGTTGTGATAGGATGGAAAGCCAACAATTGTTGGAAAGAAGAGAACCTAAGCTTTAATTTGATGTGCAACATGTTTGATTTGAAGCAGGTTTACCAGAAATACAGGAGGATAAGTTAGAATATAAAACCAGTTGGCTGCAGGCCTTTTGAAAACAGCTGAATGTAACCATAATTCATCAGTGTGCTGCTAGCCACCAGAAGGGTTAAAATCAACAATGTTGGACTCTATGAAAAGGTCTGAATCTGAGGTTTACATGGAGGTATCACTCCAGTAAATCAGATCATGCTAGCCTGAAAGACCAGGCTAAATATACAGAACAGATTTGACCTCTGACCCAGCTCTGAAAGCTGTGTGGTATTGACCACACTAAATGTCTGATTTTAAGCAGCCAGCTTGTGCTATGATGGAAAGCCAACAATTGATGGAAAGAAGAGAACCTAAGCTTTAATTTGATGTGCAACATGTTTGATTTGAAGCAGGTTTACCAGAAATACAGGAGGATAAGTTAGAATATAAAACCTGTTGGCTACAGGCCTTTTGAAAACAGCTGAATGTAACCATAATTCATCAGTGTGCTGCTAGCCACCAGAAGGGTTAAAATCAACAATGTTGGACTCTATGAAAAGGTCTGAATCTGAGCTTTAAATTGAGGTGTCACTCCAGTAAATCAGATCATGCTAGCCTGAAAGACCAGGCTAAATATACAGAACAGATTTGACCTCTGACCCAGCTCTGAAAGCTGTGTGGTATTGACCACACTAAATGTCTGATTTTAAGCAGCCAGGTTGTGATAGGATGGAAAGCCAACAATTGTTGGAAAGAAGAGAACCTAAGCTTTAATTTGATGTGCAACATGTTTGATTTGAAGCAGGTTTACCAGAAATACAGGAGGATAAGTTAGAATATAAAACCAGTTGGCTGCAGGCCTTTTGAAAACAGCTGAATGTAACCATAATTCATCAGTGTGCTGCTAGCCACCAGAAGGGTTAAAATCAACAATGTTGGACTCTATGAAAAGGTCTGAATCTGAGGTTTACATGGAGGTATCACTCCAGTAAATCAGATCATGCTAGCCTGAAAGACCAGGCTAAATATATAGAACAGATTTGACCTCTGACCCAGCTCTGAAAGCTGTGTGGTATTGACCACACTAAATGTTTGATTTTAAGCAGCCAGCTTGTGCTATGATGGAAAGCCAACAATTGTTGGAAAGAAGAGAACCTAGGCTTTAATTTGAAGTGCAACATGTTTGATTTGAAGCAGGTTTACCAGAAATACAGGAGGATAAGGTAGAATATAAAACCAGTTGGCTGCAGGCCTTTTGAAAACAGCTGAATGTAACCATAATTCATCAGTGTGCTGCTAGCCACCAGAAGGGGTAAACTCAACAATGTTGGACTCTATGCAAAGGTCTGAATCTGAAGTTTACATGGAGGTATCACTCCAGTAAATCAGATCATGCTAGCCTGAAAGACCAGGCTAAATATACAGAACAGATTTGACCTCTGACCCAGCTCTGAAAGCTGTGTGGTATTGACCACACTAAATGTCTGATTTTAAGCAGCCAGGTTGTGATAGGATGGAAAGCCAACAATTGTTGGAAAGAAGAGAACCTAAGCTTTAATTTGATGTGCAACATGTTTGATTTGAAGCAGGTTTACCAGAAATACAGGAGGATAAGTTAGAATATAAAACCAGTTGGCTGCAGGCCTTTTGAAAACAGCTGAATGTAACCATAATTCATCAGTGTGCTGCTAGCCACCAGAAGGGTTAAAATCAACAATGTTGGACTCTATGAAAAGGTCTGAATCTGAGGTTTACATGGAGGTATCACTCCAGTAAATCAGATCATGCTAGCCTGAAAGACCAGGCTAAATATATAGAACAGATTTGACCTCTGACCCAGCTCTGAAAGCTGTGTGGTATTGACCACACTAAATGTTTGATTTTAAGCAGCCAGCTTGTGCTATGATGGAAAGCCAACAATTGTTGGAAAGAAGAGAACCTAGGCTTTAATTTGAAGTGCAACATGTTTGATTTGAAGCAGGTTTACCAGAAATACAGGAGGATAAGGTAGAATATAAAACCAGTTGGCTGCAGGCCTTTTGAAAACAGCTGAATGTAACCATAATTCATCAGTGTGCTGCTAGCCACCAGAAGGGGTAAACTCAACAATGTTGGACTCTATGCAAAGGTCTGAATCTGAAGTTTACATGGAGGTATCACTCCAGTAAATCAGATCATGCTAGCCTGAAAGACCAGGCTAAATATACAGAACAGATTTGACCTCTGACCCAGCTCTGAAAGCTGTGTGGTATTGACCACACTAAATGTCTGATTTTAAGCAGCCAGGTTGTGATAGGATGGAAAGCCAACAATTGTTGGAAAGAAGAGAACCTAAGCTTTAATTTGATGTGCAACATGTTTGATTTGAAGCAGGTTTACCAGAAATACAGGAGGATAAGTTAGAATATAAAACCAGTTGGCTGCAGGCCTTTTGAAAACAGCTGAATGTAACCATAATTCATCAGTGTGCTGCTAGCCACCAGAAGGGTTAAAATCAACAATGTTGGACTCTATGAAAAGGTCTGAATCTGAGGTTTACATGGAGGTATCATTCCAGTAAATCAGATCATGCTAGCCTGAAAGACCAGGCTAAATATACAGAACAGATTTGACCTCTGACCCAGCTCTGAAAGCTGTGTGGTATTGACCACACTAAATGTCTGATTTTAAGCAGCCAGCTTGTGCTATGATGGAAAGCCAACAATTGATGGAAAGAAGAGAACCTAAGCTTTAATTTGATGTGCAACATGTTTGATTTGAAGCAGGTTTACCAGAAATACAGGAGGATAAGTTAGAATATAAAACCTGTTGGCTACAGGCCTTTTGAAAACAGCTGAATGTAACCATAATTCATCAGTGTGCTGCTAGCCACCAGAAGGGTTAAAATCAACAATGTTGGACTCTATGAAAAGGTCTGAATCTGAGCTTTAAATTGAGGTGTCACTCCAGTAAATCAGATCATGCTAGCCTGAAAGACCAGGCTAAATATACAGAACAGATTTGACCTCTGACCCAGCTCTGAAAGCTGTGTGGTATTGACCACACTAAATGTCTGATTTTAAGCAGCCAGGTTGTGATAGGATGGAAAGCCAACAATTGTTGGAAAGAAGAGAACCTAAGCTTTAATTTGATGTGCAACATGTTTGATTTGAAGCAGGTTTACCAGAAATACAGGAGGATAAGTTAGAATATAAAACCAGTTGGCTGCAGGCCTTTTGAAAACAGCTGAATGTAACCATAATTCATCAGTGTGCTGCTAGCCACCAGAAGGGTTAAAATCAACAATGTTGGACTCTATGAAAAGGTCTGAATCTGAGGTTTACATGGAGGTATCACTCCAGTAAATCAGATCATGCTAGCCTGAAAGACCAGGCTAAATATATAGAACAGATTTGACCTCTGACCCAGCTCTGAAAGCTGTGTGGTATTGACCACACTAAATGTTTGATTTTAAGCAGCCAGCTTGTGCTATGATGGAAAGCCAACAATTGTTGGAAAGAAGAGAACCTAGGCTTTAATTTGAAGTGCAACATGTTTGATTTGAAGCAGGTTTACCAGAAATACAGGAGGATAAGGTAGAATATAAAACCAGTTGGCTGCAGGCCTTTTGAAAACAGCTGAATGTAACCATAATTCATCAGTGTGCTGCTAGCCACCAGAAGGGTTAAACTCAACAATGTTGGACTCTATGAAAAGGTCTGAATCTGAGGTTTACATGGAGGTATCACTCCAGTAAATCAGATCATGCTAGCCTGAAAGACCAGGCTAAATATACAGAACAGATTTGACCTCTGACCCAGCTCTGAAAGCTGTGTGGTATTGACCACACTAAATGTCTGATTTTAAGCAGCCAGGTTGTGCTATGATGGAAAGCCAACAATTGATGGAAAGAAGAGAACCTAAGCTTTAATTTGATGTGCAACATGTTTGATTTGAAGCAGGTTTACCAGAAATACAGGAGGATAAGGTAGAATATAAAACCTGTTGGCTGCAGGCCTTTTAAAAACAGCTGAATATAACCATAATTCATCAGTGTGCTGCTAGCCACCAGAAGGTTTAAAATGAACAATGTTGGAGTCTATGAAAAGGTCTGAATCTGAGCTTTAAATTGAGGTGTCACTCCAGTAAATCAGATCATGCTAGCCTGAAAGACCAGGCTAAATATACAGAACAGATTTGACCTCTGACCCAGCTCTGAAAGCTGTGTGGTATTGACCACACTAAATGTCTGATTTTAAGCAGCCAGCTTGTGCTATGATGGAAAGCCAACAATTGTTGGAAAGAAGAGAACCTAAGCTTTAATTTGATGTGCAACATGTTTGATTTGAAGCAGGTTTACCAGAAATACAGGAGGATAAGGTAGAATATAAAACCAGTTGGCTGCAGGCCTTTTGAAAACAGCTGAATGTAACCATAATTCATCAGTGTGCTGCTAGCCACCAGAAGGTTTAAAATGAACAATGTTGGACTCTATGAAAAGGTCTGAATCTGAGGTTTACATGGAGGTATCACTCCAGTAAATCAGATCATGCTAGCCTGAAAGACCAGGCTAAATATACAGAACAGATTTGACCTCTGACCCAGCTCTGAAAGCTGTGTGGTATTGACCACACTAAATGTCTGATTTTAAGCAGCCAGGTTGTGCTATGATGGAAAGCCAACAATTAATGGAAAGAAGAGAACCTAAGCTTTAATTTGATGTGCAACATGTTCGATTTGAAGCAGGTTTACCAGAAATACAGGAGGATAAGTTAGAATATAAAACCTGTTGGCTACAGGCCTTTTGAAAACAGCTGAATGTAACCATAATTCATCAGTGTGCTGCTAGCCACCAGAAGGGTTAAAATCAACAATGTTGGACTCTATGAAAAGGTCTGAATCTGAGCTTTACATGGAGGTATCACTCCAGTAAATCAGATCATGCTAGCCTGAAAGACCAGGCTAAATATACAGAACAGATTTGACCTCTGACCCAGCTCTGAAAGCTGTGTGGTATTGACCACACTAAATGTTTGATTTTAAGCAGCCAGCTTGTGCTATGATGGAAAGCCAACAATTGTTGGAAAGAAGAGAACCTAGGCTTTAATTTGAAGTGCAACATGTTTGATTTGAAGCAGGTTTACCAGAAATACAGGAGGATAAGGTAGAATATAAAACCAGTTGGCTGCAGGCCTTTTGAAAACAGCTGAATGTAACCATAATTCATCAGTGTGCTGCTAGCCACCAGAAGGGTTAAACTCAACAATGTTGGACTCTATGAAAAGGTCTGAATCTGAGGTTTACATGGAGGTATCACTCCAGTAAATCAGATCATGCTAGCCTGAAAGACCAGGCTAAATATACAGAACAGATTTGACCTCTGACCCAGCTCTGAAAGCTGTGTGGTATTGACCACACTAAATGTCTGATTTTAAGCAGCCAGGTTGTGCTATGATGGAAAGCCAACAATTGATGGAAAGAAGAGAACCTAAGCTTTAATTTGATGTGCAACATGTTTGATTTGAAGCAGGTTTACCAGAAATACAGGAGGATAAGTTAGAATATAAAACCAGTTGGCTGCAGGCCTTTTGAAAACACCTGAATGTAACCATAATTCATCAGTGTGCTGCTAGCCACCAGAAGGGGTAAAATCAACAATGTTGGACTCTATGAAAAGGTCTGAATCTGAGGTTTACATGGAGGTATCACTCCAGTAAATCAGATCATGCTAGCCTGAAAGACCAGGCTAAATATACAGAACAGATTTGACCTCTGACCCAGCTCTGAAAGCTGTGTGGTATTGACCACACTAAATGTCTGATTTTAAGCAGCCAGGTTGTGCTATGATGGAAAGCCAACAATTGATGGAAAGAAGAGAACCTAAGCTTTAATTTGATGTGCAACATGTTTGATTTGAAGCAGGTTTACCAGAAATACAGGAGGATAAGGTAGAATATAAAACCTGTTGGCTGCAGGCCTTTTAAAAACAGCTGAATATAACCATAATTCATCAGTGTGCTGCTAGCCACCAGAAGGTTTAAAATGAACAATGTTGGAGTCTATGAAAAGGTCTGAATCTGAGCTTTAAATTGAGGTGTCACTCCAGTAAATCAGATCATGCTAGCCTGAAAGACCAGGCTAAATATACAGAACAGATTTGACCTCTGACCCAGCTCTGAAAGCTGTGTGGTATTGACCACACTAAATGTCTGATTTTAAGCAGCCAGCTTGTGCTATGATGGAAAGCCAACAATTGTTGGAAAGAAGAGAACCTAAGCTTTAATTTGATGTGCAACATGTTTGATTTGAAGCAGGTTTACCAGAAATACAGGAGGATAAGGTAGAATATAAAACCAGTTGGCTGCAGGCCTTTTGAAAACAGCTGAATGTAACCATAATTCATCAGTGTGCTGCTAGCCACCAGAAGGTTTAAAATGAACAATGTTGGACTCTATGAAAAGGTCTGAATCTGAGGTTTACATGGAGGTATCACTCCAGTAAATCAGATCATGCTAGCCTGAAAGACCAGGCTAAATATACAGAACAGATTTGACCTCTGACCCAGCTCTGAAAGCTGTGTGGTATTGACCACACTAAATGTCTGATTTTAAGCAGCCAGGTTGTGCTATGATGGAAAGCCAACAATTAATGGAAAGAAGAGAACCTAAGCTTTAATTTGATGTGCAACATGTTCGATTTGAAGCAGGTTTACCAGAAATACAGGAGGATAAGTTAGAATATAAAACCTGTTGGCTACAGTCCTTTTGAAAACAGCTGAATGTAACCATAATTCATCAGTGTGCTGCTAGCCACCAGAAGGGGTAAACTCAACAATGTTGGACTCTATGCAAAGGTCTGAATCTGAGCTTTAAATTGAGGTGTCACTCCAGTAAATCAGATCATGCTAGCCTGAAAGACCAGGCTAAATATACAGAACAGATTTGACCTCTGACCCAGCTCTGAAAGCTGTGTGGTATTGACCACACTAAATGTCTTATTTTAAGCAGCCAGGTTGTGATAGGATGGAAAGCCAACAATTGTTGGAAAGAAGAGAACCTAAGCTTTAATTTGATGTGCAACATGTTTGATTTGAAGCAGGTTTACCAGAAATACAGGAGGATAAGTTAGAATATAAAACCAGTTGGCTGCAGGCCTTTTGAAAACAGCTGAATGTAACCATAATTCATCAGTGTGCTGCTAGCCACCAGAAGGGTTAAAATCAACAATGTTGGACTCTATGAAAAGGTCTGAATCTGAGGTTTACATGGAGGTATCATTCCAGTAAATCAGATCATGCTAGCCTGAAAGACCAGGCTAAATATACAGAACAGATTTGACCTCTGACCCAGCTCTGAAAGCTGTGTGGTATTGACCACACTAAATGTCTGATTTTAAGCAGCCAGGTTGTGCTATGATGGAAAGCCAACAATTGATGGAAAGAAGAGAACCTAAGCTTTAATTTGATGTGCAACATGTTTGATTTGAAGCAGGTTTACCAGAAATACAGGAGGATAAGTTAGAATATAAAACCTGTTGGCTACAGGCCTTTTGAAAACAGCTGAATGTAACCATAATTCATCAGTGTGCTGCTAGCCACCAGAAGGGTTAAAATCAACAATGTTGGACTCTATGAAAAGGTCTGAATCTGAGCTTTAAATTGAGGTGTCACTCCAGTAAATCAGATCATGCTAGCCTGAAAGACCAGGCTAAATATACAGAACAGATTTGACCTCTGACCCAGCTCTGAAAGCTGTGTGGTATTGACCACACTAAATGTCTGATTTTAAGCAGCCAGGTTGTGATAGGATGGAAAGCCAACAATTGTTGGAAAGAAGAGAACCTAAGCTTTAATTTGATGTGCAACATGTTTGATTTGAAGCAGGTTTACCAGAAATACAGGAGGATAAGTTAGAATATAAAACCAGTTGGCTGCAGGCCTTTTGAAAACAGCTATATGCAACCATAATTCATCAGTGTGCTGCTAGCCACCAGAAGGGGTAAAATCAACAATGTTGGACTCTATGAAAAGGTCTGAATCTGAGGTTTACATGGAGGTATCACTCCAGTAAATCAGATCATGCTAGCCTGAAAGACCAGGCTAAATATACAGAACAGATTTGACCTCTGACCCAGCTCTGAAAGCTGTGTGGTATTGACCACACTAAATGTCTGATTTTAAGCAGCCAGGTTGTGCTATGATGGAAAGCCAACAATTGATGGAAAGAAGAGAACCTAAGCTTTAATTTGATGTGCAACATGTTTGATTTGAAGCAGGTTTACCAGAAATACAGGAGGATACTTTAGAATATAAAACCAGTTGGCTGCAGGCTTTTTAAAAACAGCTGAATATAACCATAATTCATCAGTGTGCTGCTAGCCACCAGAAGGTTTAAAATGAACAATGTTGGACTCTATGAAAAGGTCTGAATCTGAGCTTTAAATTGAGGTGTCACTCCAGTAAATCAGATCATGCTAGCCTGAAAGACCAGGCTAAATATACAGAACAGATTTGACCTCTGACCCAGCTCTGAAAGTTGTGTGGTATTGACCACACTAAATGTCTGATTTTAAGCAGCCAGCTTGTGCTATGATGGAAAGCCAACAATTGATGGAAAGAAGAGAACCTAAGCTTTAATTTGATGTGCAACATGTTTGATTTGAAGCAGGTTTACCAGAAATACAGGAGGATAAGTTAGAATATAAAACCTGTTGGCTACAGGCCTTTTGAAAACAGCTGAATGTAACCATAATTCATCAGTGTGCTGCTAGCCACCAGAAGGGTTAAAATCAACAATGTTGGACTCTATGAAAAGGTCTGAATCTGAGCTTTAAATTGAGGTGTCACTCCAGTAAATCACATCATGCTAGCCTGAAAGACCAGGCTAAATATACAGAACAGATTTGACCTCTGACCCAGCTCTGAAAGCTGTGTGGTATTGACCACACTAAATGTCTGATTTTAAGCAGCCAGGTTGTGATAGGATGGAAAGCCAACAATTGTTGGAAAGAAGAGAACCTAAGCTTTAATTTGATGTGCAACATGTTTGATTTGAAGCAGGTTTACCAGAAATACAGGAGGATAAGTTAGAATATAAAACCAGTTGGCTGCAGGCCTTTTGAAAACAGCTGAATGTAACCATAATTCATCAGTGTGCTGCTAGCCACCAGAAGGGTTAAAATCAACAATGTTGGACTCTATGAAAAGGTCTGAATCTGAGGTTTACATGGAGGTATCACTCCAGTAAATCAGATCATGCTAGCCTGAAAGACCAGGCTAAATATACAGAACAGATTTGACCTCTGACCCAGCTCTGAAAGCTGTGTGGTATTGACCACACTAAATGTCTGATTTTAAGCAGCCAGGTTGTGCTATGATGGAAAGCCAACAATTAATGGAAAGAAGAGAACCTAAGCTTTAATTTGATGTGCAACATGTTCGATTTGAAGCAGGTTTACCAGAAATACAGGAGGATAAGTTAGAATATAAAACCTGTTGGCTACAGTCCTTTTGAAAACAGCTGAATGTAACCATAATTCATCAGTGTGCTGCTAGCCACCAGAAGGGGTAAACTCAACAATGTTGGACTCTATGCAAAGGTCTGAATCTGAGCTTTAAATTGAGGTGTCACTCCAGTTAATCAGATCATGCTAGCCTGAAAGACCAGGCTAAATATACAGAACAGATTTGACCTCTGACCCAGCTCTGAAAGCTGTGTGGTATTGACCACACTAAATGTCTTATTTTAAGCAGCCAGGTTGTGATAGGATGGAAAGCCAACAATTGTTGGAAAGAAGAGAACCTAAGCTTTAATTTGATGTGCAACATGTTTGATTTGAAGCAGGTTTACCAGAAATACAGGAGGATAAGTTAGAATATAAAACCAGTTGGCTGCAGGCCTTTTGAAAACAGCTGAATGTAACCATAATTCATCAGTGTGCTGCTAGCCACCAGAAGGGTTAAAATCAACAATGTTGGACTCTATGAAAAGGTCTGAATCTGAGGTTTACATGGAGGTATCATTCCAGTAAATCAGATCATGCTAGCCTGAAAGACCAGGCTAAATATACAGAACAGATTTGACCTCTGACCCAGCTCTGAAAGCTGTGTGGTATTGACCACACTAAATGTCTGATTTTAAGCAGCCAGGTTGTGCTATGATGGAAAGCCAACAATTGATGGAAAGAAGAGAACCTAAGCTTTAATTTGATGTGCAACATGTTTGATTTGAAGCAGGTTTACCAGAAATACAGGAGGATAAGTTAGAATATAAAACCTGTTGGCTACAGGCCTTTTGAAAACAGCTGAATGTAACCATAATTCATCAGTGTGCTGCTAGCCACCAGAAGGGTTAAAATCAACAATGTTGGACTCTATGAAAAGGTCTGAATCTGAGCTTTAAATTGAGGTGTCACTCCAGTAAATCAGATCATGCTAGCCTGAAAGACCAGGCTAAATATACAGAACAGATTTGACCTCTGACCCAGCTCTGAAAGCTGTGTGGTATTGACCACACTAAATGTCTGATTTTAAGCAGCCAGGTTGTGCTATGATGGAAAGCCAACAATTAATGGAAAGAAGAGAACCTAAGCTTTAATTTGATGTGCAACATGTTCGATTTGAAGCAGGTTTACCAGAAATACAGGAGGATAAGTTAGAATATAAAACCTGTTGGCTACAGTCCTTTTGAAAACAGCTGAATGTAACCATAATTCATCAGTGTGCTGCTAGCCACCAGAAGGGGTAAACTCAACAATGTTGGACTCTATGCAAAGGTCTGAATCTGAGCTTTAAATTGAGGTGTCACTCCAGTAAATCAGATCATGCTAGCCTGAAAGACCAGGCTAAATATACAGAACAGATTTGACCTCTGACCCAGCTCTGAAAGCTGTGTGGTATTGACCACACTAAATGTCTTATTTTAAGCAGCCAGGTTGTGATAGGATGGAAAGCCAACAATTGTTGGAAAGAAGAGAACCTAAGCTTTAATTTGATGTGCAACATGTTTGATTTGAAGCAGGTTTACCAGAAATACAGGAGGATAAGTTAGAATATAAAACCAGTTGGCTGCAGGCCTTTTGAAAACAGCTGAATGTAACCATAATTCATCAGTGTGCTGCTAGCCACCAGAAGGGTTAAAATCAACAATGTTGGACTCTATGAAAAGGTCTGAATCTGAGGTTTACATGGAGGTATCATTCCAGTAAATCAGATCATGCTAGCCTGAAAGACCAGGCTAAATATACAGAACAGATTTGACCTCTGACCCAGCTCTGAAAGCTGTGTGGTATTGACCACACTAAATGTCTGATTTTAAGCAGCCAGGTTGTGCTATGATGGAAAGCCAACAATTGATGGAAAGAAGAGAACCTAAGCTTTAATTTGATGTGCAACATGTTTGATTTGAAGCAGGTTTACCAGAAATACAGGAGGATAAGTTAGAATATAAAACCTGTTGGCTACAGGCCTTTTGAAAACAGCTGAATGTAACCATAATTCATCAGTGTGCTGCTAGCCACCAGAAGGGTTAAAATCAACAATGTTGGACTCTATGAAAAGGTCTGAATCTGAGCTTTAAATTGAGGTGTCACTCCAGTAAATCAGATCATGCTAGCCTGAAAGACCAGGCTAAATATACAGAACAGATTTGACCTCTGACCCAGCTCTGAAAGCTGTGTGGTATTGACCACACTAAATGTCTGATTTTAAGCAGCCAGGTTGTGATAGGATGGAAAGCCAACAATTGTTGGAAAGAAGAGAACCTAAGCTTTAATTTGATGTGCAACATGTTTGATTTGAAGCAGGTTTACCAGAAATACAGGAGGATAAGTTAGAATATAAAACCAGTTGGCTGCAGGCCTTTTGAAAACAGCTATATGCAACCATAATTCATCAGTGTGCTGCTAGCCACCAGAAGGGGTAAAATCAACAATGTTGGACTCTATGAAAAGGTCTGAATCTGAGGTTTACATGGAGGTATCACTCCAGTAAATCAGATCATGCTAGCCTGAAAGACCAGGCTAAATATACAGAACAGATTTGACCTCTGACCCAGCTCTGAAAGCTGTGTGGTATTGACCACACTAAATGTCTGATTTTAAGCAGCCAGGTTGTGCTATGATGGAAAGCCAACAATTGATGGAAAGAAGAGAACCTAAGCTTTAATTTGATGTGCAACATGTTTGATTTGAAGCAGGTTTACCAGAAATACAGGAGGATACTTTAGAATATAAAACCAGTTGGCTGCAGGCTTTTTAAAAACAGCTGAATATAACCATAATTCATCAGTGTGCTGCTAGCCACCAGAAGGTTTAAAATGAACAATGTTGGACTCTATGAAAAGGTCTGAATCTGAGCTTTAAATTGAGGTGTCACTCCAGTAAATCAGATCATGCTAGCCTGAAAGACCAGGCTAAATATACAGAACAGATTTGACCTCTGACCCAGCTCTGAAAGTTGTGTGGTATTGACCACACTAAATGTCTGATTTTAAGCAGCCAGCTTGTGCTATGATGGAAAGCCAACAATTGATGGAAAGAAGAGAACCTAAGCTTTAATTTGATGTGCAACATGTTTGATTTGAAGCAGGTTTACCAGAAATACAGGAGGATAAGTTAGAATATAAAACCTGTTGGCTACAGGCCTTTTGAAAACAGCTGAATGTAACCATAATTCATCAGTGTGCTGCTAGCCACCAGAAGGGTTAAAATCAACAATGTTGGACTCTATGAAAAGGTCTGAATCTGAGCTTTAAATTGAGGTGTCACTCCAGTAAATCACATCATGCTAGCCTGAAAGACCAGGCTAAATATACAGAACAGATTTGACCTCTGACCCAGCTCTGAAAGCTGTGTGGTATTGACCACACTAAATGTCTGATTTTAAGCAGCCAGGTTGTGATAGGATGGAAAGCCAACAATTGTTGGAAAGAAGAGAACCTAAGCTTTAATTTGATGTGCAACATGTTTGATTTGAAGCAGGTTTACCAGAAATACAGGAGGATAAGTTAGAATATAAAACCAGTTGGCTGCAGGCCTTTTGAAAACAGCTGAATGTAACCATAATTCATCAGTGTGCTGCTAGCCACCAGAAGGGTTAAAATCAACAATGTTGGACTCTATGAAAAGGTCTGAATCTGAGGTTTACATGGAGGTATCATTCCAGTAAATCAGATCATGCTAGCCTGAAAGACCAGGCTAAATATACAGAACAGATTTGACCTCTGACCCAGCTCTGAAAGCTGTGTGGTATTGACCACACTAAATGTCTGATTTTAAGCAGCCAGCTTGTGCTATGATGGAAAGCCAACAATTGATGGAAAGAAGAGAACCTAAGCTTTAATTTGATGTGCAACATGTTTGATTTGAAGCAGGTTTACCAGAAATACAGGAGGATAAGTTAGAATATAAAACCTGTTGGCTACAGGCCTTTTGAAAACAGCTGAATGTAACCATAATTCATCAGTGTGCTGCTAGCCACCAGAAGGGTTAAAATCAACAATGTTGGACTCTATGAAAAGGTCTGAATCTGAGCTTTAAATTGAGGTGTCACTCCAGTAAATCAGATCATGCTAGCCTGAAAGACCAGGCTAAATATACAGAACAGATTTGACCTCTGACCCAGCTCTGA
This sequence comes from Centroberyx gerrardi, assembly GCF_048128805.1. Lineage (NCBI taxonomy): Eukaryota > Metazoa > Chordata > Actinopteri > Beryciformes > Berycidae > Centroberyx > Centroberyx gerrardi. Next base: position 2,942,349 of record NC_135998.1, on the reverse strand, counting down.
AAGCTGTGTGGTATTGACCACACTAAATGTCTGATTTTAAGCAGCCAGGTTGTGATAGGATGGAAAGCCAACAATTGTTGGAAAGAAGAGAACCTAAGCTTTAATTTGATGTGCAACATGTTTGATTTGAAGCAGGTTTACCAGAAATACAGGAGGATAAGTTAGAATATAAAACCAGTTGGCTGCAGGCCTTTTGAAAACAGCTGAATGTAACCATAATTCATCAGTGTGCTGCTAGCCACCAGAAGGGTTAAAATCAACAATGTTGGACTCTATGAAAAGGTCTGAATCTGAGGTTTACATGGAGGTATCACTCCAGTAAATCAGATCATGCTAGCCTGAAAGACCAGGCTAAATATACAGAACAGATTTGACCTCTGACCCAGCTCTGAAAGCTGTGTGGTATTGACCACACTAAATGTCTGATTTTAAGCAGCCAGCTTGTGCTATGATGGAAAGCCAACAATTGATGGAAAGAAGAGAACCTAAGCTTTAATTTGATGTGCAACATGTTTGATTTGAAGCAGGTTTACCAGAAATACAGGAGGATACTTTAGAATATAAAACCAGTTGGCTGCAGGCTTTTTAAAAACAGCTGAATATAACCATAATTCATCAGTGTGCTGCTAGCCACCAGAAGGTTTAAAATGAACAATGTTGGACTCTATGAAAAGGTCTGAATCTGAGCTTTAAATTGAGGTGTCACTCCAGTAAATCAGATCATGCTAGCCTGAAAGACCAGGCTAAATATACAGAACAGATTTGACCTCTGACCCAGCTCTGAAAGTTGTGTGGTATTGACCACACTAAATGTCTGATTTTAAGCAGCCAGGTTGTGCTATGATGGAAAGCCAACAATTGATGGAAAGAAGAGAACCTAAGCTTTAATTTGATGTGCAACATGTTTGATTTGAAGCAGGTTTACCAGAAATACAGGAGGATAAGTTAGAATATAAAACCTGTTGGCTACAGGCCTTTTGAAAACAGCTGAATGTAACCATAATTCATCAGTGTGCTGCTAGCCACCAGAAGGGTTAAAATCAACAATGTTGGACTCTATGAAAAGGTCTGAATCTGAGCTTTAAATTGAGGTGTCACTCCAGTAAATCACATCATGCTAGCCTGAAAGACCAGGCTAAATATACAGAACAGATTTGACCTCTGACCCAGCTCTGAAAGCTGTGTGGTATTGACCACACTAAATGTCTGATTTTAAGCAGCCAGGTTGTGATAGGATGGAAAGCCAACAATTGTTGGAAAGAAGAGAACCTAAGCTTTAATTTGATGTGCAACATGTTTGATTTGAAGCAGGTTTACCAGAAATACAGGAGGATAAGTTAGAATATAAAACCAGTTGGCTGCAGGCCTTTTGAAAACAGCTGAATGTAACCATAATTCATCAGTGTGCTGCTAGCCACCAGAAGGGTTAAAATCAACAATGTTGGACTCTATGAAAAGGTCTGAATCTGAGGTTTACATGGAGGTATCATTCCAGTAAATCAGATCATGCTAGCCTGAAAGACCAGGCTAAATATACAGAACAGATTTGACCTCTGACCCAGCTCTGAAAGCTGTGTGGTATTGACCACACTAAATGTCTGATTTTAAGCAGCCAGCTTGTGCTATGATGGAAAGCCAACAATTGATGGAAAGAAGAGAACCTAAGCTTTAATTTGATGTGCAACATGTTTGATTTGAAGCAGGTTTACCAGAAATACAGGAGGATAAGTTAGAATATAAAACCTGTTGGCTACAGGCCTTTTGAAAACAGCTGAATGTAACCATAATTCATCAGTGTGCTGCTAGCCACCAGAAGGGTTAAAATCAACAATGTTGGACTCTATGAAAAGGTCTGAATCTGAGCTTTAAATTGAGGTGTCACTCCAGTAAATCAGATCATGCTAGCCTGAAAGACCAGGCTAAATATACAGAACAGATTTGACCTCTGACCCAGCTCTGAAAGCTGTGTGGTATTGATCACACTAAATGTCTGATTTTAAGCAGCCAGGTTGTGATAGGATGGAAAGCCAACAATTGTTGGAAAGAAGAGAACCTAAGCTTTAATTTGATGTGCAACATGTTTGATTTGAAGCAGGTTTACCAGAAATACAGGAGGATAAGTTAGAATATAAAACCAGTTGGCTGCAGGCCTTTTGAAAACAGCTGAATGTAACCATAATTCATCAGTGTGCTGCTAGCCACCAGAAGGGTTAAAATCAACAATGTTGGACTCTATGAAAAGGTCTGAATCTGAGGTTTACATGGAGGTATCACTCCAGTAAATCAGATCATGCTAGCCTGAAAGACCAGGCTAAATATACAGAACAGATTTGACCTCTGACCCAGCTCTGAAAGCTGTGTGGTATTGACCACACTAAATGTCTGATTTTAAGCAGCCAGCTTGTGCTATGATGGAAAGCCAACAATTGATGGAAAGAAGAGAACCTAAGCTTTAATTTGATGTGCAACATGTTTGATTTGAAGCAGGTTTACCAGAAATACAGGAGGATAAGTTAGAATATAAAACCTGTTGGCTACAGGCCTTTTGAAAACAGCTGAATGTAACCATAATTCATCAGTGTGCTGCTAGCCACCAGAAGGGTTAAAATCAACAATGTTGGACTCTATGAAAAGGTCTGAATCTGAGCTTTAAATTGAGGTGTCACTCCAGTAAATCAGATCATGCTAGCCTGAAAGACCAGGCTAAATATACAGAACAGATTTGACCTCTGACCCAGCTCTGAAAGCTGTGTGGTATTGACCACACTAAATGTCTGATTTTAAGCAGCCAGGTTGTGATAGGATGGAAAGCCAACAATTGTTGGAAAGAAGAGAACCTAAGCTTTAATTTGATGTGCAACATGTTTGATTTGAAGCAGGTTTACCAGAAATACAGGAGGATAAGTTAGAATATAAAACCAGTTGGCTGCAGGCCTTTTGAAAACAGCTGAATGTAACCATAATTCATCAGTGTGCTGCTAGCCACCAGAAGGGTTAAAATCAACAATGTTGGACTCTATGAAAAGGTCTGAATCTGAGGTTTACATGGAGGTATCACTCCAGTAAATCAGATCATGCTAGCCTGAAAGACCAGGCTAAATATACAGAACAGATTTGACCTCTGACCCAGCTCTGAAAGCTGTGTGGTATTGACCACACTAAATGTCTGATTTTAAGCAGCCAGGTTGTGCTATGATGGAAAGCCAACAATTGATGGAAAGAAGAGAACCTAAGCTTTAATTTGATGTGCAACATGTTTGATTTGAAGCAGGTTTACCAGAAATACAGGAGGATACTTTAGAATATAAAACCAGTTGGCTGCAGGCTTTTTAAAAACAGCTGAATATAACCATAATTCATCAGTGTGCTGCTAGCCACCAGAAGGTTTAAAATGAACAATGTTGGACTCTATGAAAAGGTCTGAATCTGAGCTTTAAATTGAGGTGTCACTCCAGTAAATCAGATCATGCTAGCCTGAAAGACCAGGCTAAATATACAGAACAGATTTGACCTCTGACCCAGCTCTGAAAGTTGTGTGGTATTGACCACACTAAATGTCTGATTTTAAGCAGCCAGCTTGTGCTATGATGGAAAGCCAACAATTGATGGAAAGAAGAGAACCTAAGCTTTAATTTGATGTGCAACATGTTTGATTTGAAGCAGGTTTACCAGAAATACAGGAGGATAAGTTAGAATATAAAACCTGTTGGCTACAGGCCTTTTGAAAACAGCTGAATGTAACCATAATTCATCAGTGTGCTGCTAGCCACCAGAAGGGTTAAAATCAACAATGTTGGACTCTATGAAAAGGTCTGAATCTGAGCTTTAAATTGAGGTGTCACTCCAGTAAATCACATCATGCTAGCCTGAAAGACCAGGCTAAATATACAGAACAGATTTGACCTCTGACCCAGCTCTGAAAGCTGTGTGGTATTGACCACACTAAATGTCTGATTTTAAGCAGCCAGGTTGTGATAGGATGGAAAGCCAACAATTGTTGGAAAGAAGAGAACCTAAGCTTTAATTTGATGTGCAACATGTTTGATTTGAAGCAGGTTTACCAGAAATACAGGAGGATAAGTTAGAATATAAAACCAGTTGGCTGCAGGCCTTTTGAAAACAGCTGAATGTAACCATAATTCATCAGTGTGCTGCTAGCCACCAGAAGGGTTAAAATCAACAATGTTGGACTCTATGAAAAGGTCTGAATCTGAGGTTTACATGGAGGTATCATTCCAGTAAATCAGATCATGCTAGCCTGAAAGACCAGGCTAAATATACAGAACAGATTTGACCTCTGACCCAGCTCTGAAAGCTGTGTGGTATTGACCACACTAAATGTCTGATTTTAAGCAGCCAGCTTGTGCTATGATGGAAAGCCAACAATTGATGGAAAGAAGAGAACCTAAGCTTTAATTTGATGTGCAACATGTTTGATTTGAAGCAGGTTTACCAGAAATACAGGAGGATAAGTTAGAATATAAAACCTGTTGGCTACAGGCCTTTTGAAAACAGCTGAATGTAACCATAATTCATCAGTGTGCTGCTAGCCACCAGAAGGGTTAAAATCAACAATGTTGGACTCTATGAAAAGGTCTGAATCTGAGCTTTAAATTGAGGTGTCACTCCAGTAAATCAGATCATGCTAGCCTGAAAGACCAGGCTAAATATACAGAACAGATTTGACCTCTGACCCAGCTCTGAAAGCTGTGTGGTATTGACCACACTAAATGTCTGATTTTAAGCAGCCAGGTTGTGATAGGATGGAAAGCCAACAATTGTTGGAAAGAAGAGAACCTAAGCTTTAATTTGATGTGCAACATGTTTGATTTGAAGCAGGTTTACCAGAAATACAGGAGGATAAGTTAGAATATAAAACCAGTTGGCTGCAGGCCTTTTGAAAACAGCTGAATGTAACCATAATTCATCAGTGTGCTGCTAGCCACCAGAAGGGTTAAAATCAACAATGTTGGACTCTATGAAAAGGTCTGAATCTGAGGTTTACATGGAGGTATCACTCCAGTAAATCAGATCATGCTAGCCTGAAAGACCAGGCTAAATATACAGAACAGATTTGACCTCTGACCCAGCTCTGAAAGCTGTGTGGTATTGACCACACTAAATGTCTGATTTTAAGCAGCCAGCTTGTGCTATGATGGAAAGCCAACAATTGATGGAAAGAAGAGAACCTAAGCTTTAATTTGATGTGCAACATGTTTGATTTGAAGCAGGTTTACCAGAAATACAGGAGGATAAGTTAGAATATAAAACCTGTTGGCTACAGGCCTTTTGAAAACAGCTGAATGTAACCATAATTCATCAGTGTGCTGCTAGCCACCAGAAGGGTTAAAATCAACAATGTTGGACTCTATGAAAAGGTCTGAATCTGAGCTTTAAATTGAGGTGTCACTCCAGTAAATCAGATCATGCTAGCCTGAAAGACCAGGCTAAATATACAGAACAGATTTGACCTCTGACCCAGCTCTGAAAGCTGTGTGGTATTGACCACACTAAATGTCTGATTTTAAGCAGCCAGGTTGTGATAGGATGGAAAGCCAACAATTGTTGGAAAGAAGAGAACCTAGGCTTTAATTTGAAGTGCAACATGTTTGATTTGAAGCAGGTTTACCAGAAATACAGGAGGATAAGTTAGAATATAAAACCAGTTGGCTGCAGGCCTTTTGAAAACAGCTGAATGTAACCATAATTCATCAGTGTGCTGCTAGCCACCAGAAGGGTTAAAATCAACAATGTTGGACTCTATGAAAAGGTCTGAATCTGAGGTTTACATGGAGGTATCACTCCAGTAAATCAGATCATGCTAGCCTGAAAGACCAGGCTAAATATATAGAACAGATTTGACCTCTGACCCAGCTCTGAAAGCTGTGTGGTATTGACCACACTAAATGTTTGATTTTAAGCAGCCAGCTTGTGCTATGATGGAAAGCCAACAATTGTTGGAAAGAAGAGAACCTAGGCTTTAATTTGAAGTGCAACATGTTTGATTTGAAGCAGGTTTACCAGAAATACAGGAGGATAAGGTAGAATATAAAACCAGTTGGCTGCAGGCCTTTTGAAAACAGCTGAATGTAACCATAATTCATCAGTGTGCTGCTAGCCACCAGAAGGGTTAAACTCAACAATGTTGGACTCTATGAAAAGGTCTGAATCTGAGGTTTACATGGAGGTATCACTCCAGTAAATCAGATCATGCTAGCCTGAAAGACCAGGCTAAATATACAGAACAGATTTGACCTCTGACCCAGCTCTGAAAGCTGTGTGGTATTGACCACACTAAATGTCTGATTTTAAGCAGCCAGGTTGTGCTATGATGGAAAGCCAACAATTGATGGAAAGAAGAGAACCTAAGCTTTAATTTGATGTGCAACATGTTTGATTTGAAGCAGGTTTACCAGAAATACAGGAGGATAAGTTAGAATATAAAACCAGTTGGCTGCAGGCCTTTTGAAAACAGCTGAATGTAACCATAATTCATCAGTGTGCTGCTAGCCACCAGAAGGGGTAAAATCAACAATGTTGGACTCTATGAAAAGGTCTGAATCTGAGGTTTACATGGAGGTATCACTCCAGTAAATCAGATCATGCTAGCCTGAAAGACCAGGCTAAATATACAGAACAGATTTGACCTCTGACCCAGCTCTGAAAGCTGTGTGGTATTGACCACACTAAATGTCTGATTTTAAGCAGCCAGGTTGTGCTATGATGGAAAGCCAACAATTAATGGAAAGAAGAGAACCTAAGCTTTAATTTGATGTGCAACATGTTTGATTTGAAGCAGGTTTACCAGAAATACAGGAGGATAAGTTAGAATATAAAACCTGTTGGCTGCAGGCCTTTTGAAAACAGCTGAATGTAACCATAATTCATCAGTGTGCTGCTAGCCACCAGAAGGGTTAAAATCAACAATGTTGGAGTCTATGAAAAGGTCTGAATCTGAGCTTTAAATTGAGGTGTCACTCCAGTAAATCAGATCATGCTAGCCTGAAAGACCAGGCTAAATATACAGAACAGATTTGACCTCTGACCCAGCTCTGAAAGCTGTGTGGTATTGACCACACTAAATGTCTGATTTTAAGCAGCCAGGTTGTGCTATGATGGAAAGCCAACAATTGTTGGAAAGAAGAGAACCTAAGCTTTAATTTGATGTGCAACATGTTTGATTTGAAGCAGGTTTACCAGAAATACAGGAGGATAAGTTAGAATATAAAACCAGTTGGCTGCAGGCCTTTTGAAAACAGCTGAATGTAACCATAATTCATCAGTGTGCTGCTAGCCACCAGAAGGGTTAAAATCAACAATGTTGGACTCTATGAAAAGGTCTGAATCTGAGGTTTACATGGCGGTATCACTCCAGTAAATCAGATCATGCTAGCCTGAAAGACCAGGCTAAATATACAGAACAGATTTGACCTCTGACCCAGCTCTGAAAGCTGTGTGGTATTGACCACACTAAATGTCTGATTTTAAGCAGCCAGGTTGTGCTATGATGGAAAGCCAACAATTGATGGAAAGAAGAGAACCTAAGCTTTAATTGAATGTGCAACATGTTTGATTTGAAGCAGGTTTACCAGAAATACAGGAGGATAAGGTAGAATATAAAACCAGTTGGCTGCAGGCCTTTTGAAAACAGCTGAATGTAACCATAATTCATCAGTGTGCTGCTAGCCACCAGAAGGGTTAAAATCAACAATGTTGGACTCTATGAAAAGGTCTGAATCTGAGGTTTACATGGAGGTATCACTCCAGTAAATCAGATCATGCTAGCCTGAAAGACCAGGCTAAATATACAGAACAGATTTGACCTCTGACCCAGCTCTGAAAGCTGTGTGGTATTGACCACACTAAATGTCTGATTTTAAGCAGCCAGGTTGTGATAGGATGGAAAGCCAACAATTGTTGGAAAGAAGAGAACCTAAGCTTTAATTTGATGTGCAACATGTTTGATTTGAAGCAGGTTTACCAGAAATACAGGAGGATAAGTTAGAATATAAAACCAGTTGGCTGCAGGCCTTTTGAAAACAGCTGAATGTAACCATAATTCATCAGTGTGCTGCTAGCCACCAGAAGGGTTAAAATCAACAATGTTGGACTCTATGAAAAGGTCTGAATCTGAGGTTTACATGGAGGTATCATTCCAGTAAATCAGATCATGCTAGCCTGAAAGACCAGGCTAAATATACAGAACAGATTTGACCTCTGACCCAGCTCTGAAAGCTGTGTGGTATTGACCACACTAAATGTCTGATTTTAAGCAGCCAGGTTGTGATAGGATGGAAAGCCAACAATTGTTGGAAAGAAGAGAACCTAAGCTTTAATTTGATGTGCAACATGTTTGATTTGAAGCAGGTTTACCAGAAATACAGGAGGATAAGTTAGAATATAAAACCAGTTGGCTGCAGGCCTTTTGAAAACAGCTATATGCAACCATAATTCATCAGTGTGCTGCTAGCCACCAGAAGGGGTAAAATCAACAATGTTGGACTCTATGAAAAGGTCTGAATCTGAGGTTTACATGGAGGTATCACTCCAGTAAATCAGATCATGCTAGCCTGAAAGACCAGGCTAAATATACAGAACAGATTTGACCTCTGACCCAGCTCTGAAAGCTGTGTGGTATTGACCACACTAAATGTCTGATTTTAAGCAGCCAGGTTGTGCTATGATGGAAAGCCAACAATTGATGGAAAGAAGAGAACCTAAGCTTTAATTTGATGTGCAACATGTTTGATTTGAAGCAGGTTTACCAGAAATACAGGAGGATACTTTAGAATATAAAACCAGTTGGCTGCAGGCTTTTTAAAAACAGCTGAATATAACCATAATTCATCAGTGTGCTGCTAGCCACCAGAAGGTTTAAAATGAACAATGTTGGACTCTATGAAAAGGTCTGAATCTGAGCTTTAAATTGAGGTGTCACTCCAGTAAATCAGATCATGCTAGCCTGAAAGACCAGGCTAAATATACAGAACAGATTTGACCTCTGACCCAGCTCTGAAAGTTGTGTGGTATTGACCACACTAAATGTCTGATTTTAAGCAGCCAGCTTGTGCTATGATGGAAAGCCAACAATTGATGGAAAGAAGAGAACCTAAGCTTTAATTTGATGTGCAACATGTTTGATTTGAAGCAGGTTTACCAGAAATACAGGAGGATAAGGTAGAATATAAAACCTGTTGGCTGCAGGCCTTTTGAAAACAGCTGAATGTAACCATAATTCATCAGTGTGCTGCTAGCCACCAGAAGGGGTAAAATCAACAATGTTGGAGTCTATGAAAAGGTCTGAATCTGAGCTTTAAATTGAGGTGTCACTCCAGTAAATCAGATCATGCTAGCCTGAAAGACCAGGCTAAATATACAGAACAGATTTGACCTCTGACCCAGCTCTGAAAGCTGTGTGGTATTGACCACACTAAATGTCTGATTTTAAGCAGCCAGGTTGTGCTATGATGGAAAGCCAACAATTGTTGGAAAGAAGAGAACCTAAGCTTTAATTTGATGTGCAACATGTTTGATTTGAAGCAGGTTTACCAGAAATACAGGAGGATAAGTTAGAATATAAAACCAGTTGGCTGCAGGCCTTTTAAAAACAGCTGAATGTAACCATAATTCATCAGTGTGCTGCTAGCCACCAGAAGGTTTAAAATGAACAATATTGGACTCTATGAAAAGGTCTGAATCTGAGCTTTAAATTGAGGTGTCACTCCAGTAAATCAGATCATGCTAGCCTGAAAGACCAGGCTAAATATATAGAACAGATTTGACCTCTGACCCAGCTCTGAAAGCTGTGTGGTATTGACCACACTAAATGTCTGATTTTAAGCAGCCAGGTTGTGCTATGATGGAAAGCCAACAATTAATGGAAAGAAGAGAACCTAAGCTTTAATTTGATGTGCAACATGTTTGATTTGAAGCAGGTTTACCAGAAATAGAGGAGGATAAGTTAGAATATAAAACCTGTTGGCTACAGGCCTTTTGAAAACAGCTGAATGTAACCATAATTCATCAGTGTGCTGCTAGCCACCAGAAGGGTTAAAATCAACAATGTTGGAGTCTATGAAAAGGTCTGAATCTGAGGTTTACATGGAGGTATCATTCCAGTAAATCAGATCATGCTAGCCTGAAAGACCAGGCTAAATATACAGAACAGATTTGACCTCTGACCCAGCTCTGAAAGCTGTGTGGTATTGACCACACTAAATGTCTGATTTTAAGCAGCCAGGTTGTGCTATGATGGAAAGCCAAAAATTGTTGGAAAGAAGAGAACCTAAGCTTTAATTTGATGTACAACATGTTTGATTTGAAGCAGGTTTACCAGAAATACAGGAGGATAAGGTAGAATATAAAACCAGTTGGCTGCAGGCCTTTTGAAAACAGCTGAATGTAACCATAATTCATCAGTGTGCTGCTAGCCACCAGAAGGGGTAAAATCAACAATGTTGGACTCTATGAAAAGGTCTGAATCTGAGGTTTACATGGAGGTATCACTCCAGTAAATCAGATCATGCTAGCCTGAAAGACCAGGCTAAATATACAGAACAGATTTGACCTCTGACCCAGCTCTGAAAGCTGTGTGGTATTGACCACACTAAATGTCTGATTTTAAGCAGCCAGGTTGTGCTATGATGGAAAGCCAACAATTAATGGAAAGAAGAGAACCTAAGCTTTAATTTGATGTGCAACATGTTTGATTTGAAGCAGGTTTACCAGAAATACAGGAGGATAAGTTAGAATATAAAACCTGTTGGCTGCAGGCCTTTTGAAAACAGCTGAATGTAACCATAATTCATCAGTGTGCTGCTAGCCACCAGAAGGGTTAAAATCAACAATGTTGGAGTCTATGAAAAGGTCTGAATCTGAGCTTTAAATTGAGGTGTCACTCCAGTAAATCAGATCATGCTAGCCTGAAAGACCAGGCTAAATATACAGAACAGATTTGACCTCTGACCCAGCTCTGAAAGCTGTGTGGTATTGACCACACTAAATGTCTGATTTTAAGCAGCCAGGTTGTGCTATGATGGAAAGCCAACAATTGTTGGAAAGAAGAGAACCTAAGCTTTAATTTGATGTGCAACATGTTTGATTTGAAGCAGGTTTACCAGAAATACAGGAGGATAAGTTAGAATATAAAACCAGTTGGCTGCAGGCCTTTTGAAAACAGCTGAATGTAACCATAATTCATCAGTGTGCTGCTAGCCACCAGAAGGGTTAAAATCAACAATGTTGGACTCTATGAAAAGGTCTGAATCTGAGGTTTACATGGCGGTATCACTCCAGTAAATCAGATCATGCTAGCCTGAAAGACCAGGCTAAATATACAGAACAGATTTGACCTCTGACCCAGCTCTGAAAGCTGTGTGGTATTGACCACACTAAATGTCTGATTTTAAGCAGCCAGGTTGTGCTATGATGGAAAGCCAACAATTGATGGAAAGAAGAGAACCTAAGCTTTAATTGAATGTGCAACATGTTTGATTTGAAGCAGGTTTACCAGAAATACAGGAGGATAAGGTAGAATATAAAACCAGTTGGCTGCAGGCCTTTTGAAAACAGCTGAATGTAACCATAATTCATCAGTGTGCTGCTAGCCACCAGAAGGGTTAAAATCAACAATGTTGGACTCTATGAAAAGGTCTGAATCTGAGGTTTACATGGAGGTATCACTCCAGTAAATCAGATCATGCTAGCCTGAAAGACCAGGCTAAATATACAGAACAGATTTGACCTCTGACCCAGCTCTGAAAGCTGTGTGGTATTGACCACACTAAATGTCTGATTTTAAGCAGCCAGGTTGTGCTATGATGGAAAGCCAACAATTAATGGAAAGAAGAGAACCTAAGCTTTAATTTGATGTGCAACATGTTTGATTTGAAGCAGGTTTACCAGAAATACAGGAGGATAAGTTAGAATATAAAACCAGTTGGCTGCAGGCCTTTTGAAAACAGCTGAATGTAACCATAATTCATCAGTGTGCTGCTAGCCACCAGAAGGGTTAAAATCAACAATGTTGGAGTCTATGAAAAGGTCTGAATCTGAGCTTTAAATTGAGGTGTCACTCCAGTAAATCAGATCATGCTAGCCTGAAAGACCAGGCTAAATATACAGAACAGATTTGACCTCTGACCCAGCTCTGAAAGCTGTGTGGTATTGACCACACTAAATGTCTGATTTTAAGCAGCCAGGTTGTGCTATGATGGAAAGCCAACAATTGTTGGAAAGAAAAGAACCTAAGCTTTAATTTGATGTGCAACATGTTTGATTTGAAGCAGGTTTACCAGAAATACAGGAGGATAAGTTAGAATATAAAACCAGTTGGCTGCAGGCCTTTTAAAAACAGCTGAATGTAACCATAATTCATCAGTGTGCTGCTAGCCACCAGAAGGTTTAAAATGAACAATATTGGACTCTATGAAAAGGTCTGAATCTGAGCTTTAAATTGAGGTGTCACTCCAGTAAATCAGATCATGCTAGCCTGAAAGACCAGGCTAAATATACAGAACAGATTTGACCTCTGACCCAGCTCTGAAAGCTGTGTGGTATTGACCACACTAAATGTCTGATTTTAAGCAGCCAGGTTGTGCTATGATGGAAAGCCAACAATTAATGGAAAGAAGAGAACCTAAGCTTTAATTTGATGTGCAACATGTTTGATTTGAAGCAGGTTTACCAGAAATACAGGAGGATAAGTTAGAATATAAAACCAGTTGGCTGCAGGCCTTTTGAAAACAGCTGAATGTAACCATAATTCATCAGTGTGCTGCTAGCCACCAGAAGGGTTAAAATCAACAATGTTGGACTCTATGAAAAGGTCTGAATCTGAGGTTTACATGGAGGTATCACTCCAGTAAATCAGATCATGCTAGCCTGAAAGACCAGGCTAAATATACAGAACAGATTTGACCTCTGACCCAGCTCTGAAAGCTGTGTGGTATTGACCACACTAAATGTCTGATTTTAAGCAGCCAGGTTGTGCTATGATGGAAAGCCAACAATTGATGGAAAGAAGAGAACCTAAGCTTTAATTGAATGTGCAACATGTTTGATTTGAAGCAGGTTTACCAGAAATACAGGAGGATAAGGTAGAATATAAAACCAGTTGGCTGCAGGCCTTTTGAAAACAGCTGAATGTAACCATAATTCATCAGTGTGCTGCTAGCCACCAGAAGGTTTAAAATGAACAATATTGGACTCTATGAAAAGGTCTGAATCTGAGCTTTAAATTGAGGTGTCACTCCAGTAAATCAGATCATGCTAGCCTGAAAGACCAGGCTAAATATATAGAACAGATTTGACCTCTGACCCAGCTCTGAAAGCTGTGTGGTATTGATCACACTAAATATCTGATTTTAAGCAGCCAGCTTGTGCTATGATGGAAAGCCAACAATTGTTGGAAAGAAGAGAACCTAAGCTTTAATTTGATGTGCAACATGTTTGATTTGAAGCAGGTTTACCAGAAATACAGGAGGATAAGGTAGAATATAAAACCAGTTGGCTGCAGGCCTTTTGAAAACAGCTGAATGTAACCATAATTCATCAGTGTGCTGCTAGCCACCAGAAGGGTTAAAATCAACAATGTTGGACTCTATGAAAAGGTCTGAATCTGAGGTTTACATGGAGGTATCATTCCAGTAAATCAGATCATGCTAGCCTGAAAGACCAGGCTAAATATACAGAACAGATTTGACCTCTGACCCAGCTCTGAAAGCTGTGTGGTATTGACCACACTAAATGTCTGATTTTAAGCAGCCAGGTTGTGCTATGATGGAACGCCAAAAATTGTTGGAAAGAAGAGAACCTAAGCTTTAATTTGATGTGCAACATGTTTGATTTGAAGCAGGTTTACCAGAAATACAGGAGGATAAGGTAGAATATAAAACCAGTTGGCTGCAGGCCTTTTGAAAACAGCTGAATGTAACCATAATTCATCAGTGTGCTGCTAGCCACCAGAAGGGGTAAAATCAACAATGTTGGACTCTATGAAAAGGTCTGAATCTGAGGTTTACATGGAGGTATCACTCCAGTAAATCAGATCATGCTAGCCTGAAAGACCAGGCTAAATATACAGAACAGATTTGACCTCTGACCCAGCTCTGAAAGCTGTGTGGTATTGACCACACTAAATGTCTGATTTTAAGCAGCCAGGTTGTGCTATGATGGAAAGCCAACAATTAATGGAAAGAAGAGAACCTAAGCTTTAATTTGATGTGCAACATGTTTGATTTGAAGCAGGTTTACCAGAAATACAGGAGGATAAGTTAGAATATAAAACCTGTTGGCTGCAGGCCTTTTGAAAACAGCTGAATGTAACCATAATTCATCAGTGTGCTGCTAGCCACCAGAAGGGTTAAAATCAACAATGTTGGAGTCTATGAAAAGGTCTGAATCTGAGCTTTAAATTGAGGTGTCACTCCAGTAAATCAGATCATGCTAGCCTGAAAGACCAGGCTAAATATACAGAACAGATTTGACCTCTGACCCAGCTCTGAAAGCTGTGTGGTATTGACCACACTAAATGTCTGATTTTAAGCAGCCAGGTTGTGCTATGATGGAAAGCCAACAATTGTTGGAAAGAAGAGAACCTAAGCTTTAATTTGATGTGCAACATGTTTGATTTGAAGCAGGTTTACCAGAAATACAGGAGGATAAGTTAGAATATAAAACCAGTTGGCTGCAGGCCTTTTGAAAACAGCTGAATGTAACCATAATTCATCAGTGTGCTGCTAGCCACCAGAAGGGTTAAAATCAACAATGTTGGACTCTATGAAAAGGTCTGAATCTGAGGTTTACATGGCGGTATCACTCCAGTAAATCAGATCATGCTAGCCTGAAAGACCAGGCTAAATATACAGAACAGATTTGACCTCTGACCCAGCTCTGAAAGCTGTGTGGTATTGACCACACTAAATGTCTGATTTTAAGCAGCCAGGTTGTGCTATGATGGAAAGCCAACAATTGATGGAAAGAAGAGAACCTAAGCTTTAATTGAATGTGCAACATGTTTGATTTGAAGCAGGTTTACCAGAAATACAGGAGGATAAGGTAGAATATAAAACCAGTTGGCTGCAGGCCTTTTGAAAACAGCTGAATGTAACCATAATTCATCAGTGTGCTGCTAGCCACCAGAAGGGTTGAAATCAACAATGTTGGACTCTATGAAAAGGTCTGAATCTGAGGTTTACATGGAGGTATCACTCCAGTAAATCAGATCATGCTAGCCTGAAAGACCAGGCTAAATATACAGAACAGATTTGACCTCTGACCCAGCTCTGAAAGCTGTGTGGTATTGACCACACTAAATGTCTGATTTTAAGCAGCCAGGTTGTGCTATGATGGAAAGCCAACAATTAATGGAAAGAAGAGAACCTAAGCTTTAATTTGATGTGCAACATGTTTGATTTGAAGCAGGTTTACCAGAAATACAGGAGGATAAGTTAGAATATAAAAC
Organism: Centroberyx gerrardi; assembly: GCF_048128805.1. Lineage (NCBI taxonomy): Eukaryota > Metazoa > Chordata > Actinopteri > Beryciformes > Berycidae > Centroberyx > Centroberyx gerrardi. The sequence goes on along the minus strand of NC_135998.1, from coordinate 2,926,886 downwards.
CAGTTGGCTGCAGGCCTTTTGAAAACAGCTGAATGTAACCATAATTCATCAGTGTGCTGCTAGCCACCAGAAGGGTTAAAATCAACAATGTTGGAGTCTATGAAAAGGTCTGAATCTGAGCTTTAAATTGAGGTGTCACTCCAGTAAATCAGATCATGCTAGCCTGAAAGACCAGGCTAAATATACAGAACAGATTTGACCTCTGACCCAGCTCTGAAAGCTGTGTGGTATTGACCACACTAAATGTCTGATTTTAAGCAGCCAGGTTGTGCTATGATGGAAAGCCAACAATTAATGGAAAGAAGAGAACCTAAGCTTTAATTTGATGTGCAACATGTTTGATTTGAAGCAGGTTTACCAGAAATACAGGAGGATAAGTTAGAATATAAAACCTGTTAGCTACAGGCCTTTTGAAAACAGCTGAATGTAACCATAATTCATCAGTGTGCTGCTAGCCACCAGAAGTGTTAAAATCAACAATGTTGGACTCTATGAAAAGGTCTGAATCTGAGCTTTAAATTGAGGTGTCACTCCAGTAAATCAGATCATGCTAGCCTGAAGGACCAGGCTAAATATACAGAACAGATTTGACCTCTGACCCAGCTCTGAAAGCTGTGTGGTATTGACCACACTAAATGTCTGATTTTAAGTAGCCAGGTTGTGCTATGATGGAAAGCCAACAATTGATGGAAAGAAGAGAACCTAAGCTTTAATTTGATGTGCAACATGTTTGATTTGAAGCAGGTTTACCAGAAATACAGGAGGATAAGTTAGAATATAAAACCAGTTGGCTGCATGCCTTTTAAAAACAGTTGAATGTAACCATAATTCATCAGTGTGCTGCTAGCCACCAGAAGGTTTAAAATGAACAATATTGGACTCTATGAAAAGGTCTGAATCTGAGCTTTAAATTGAGGTGTCACTCCAGTAAATCAGATCATGCTAGCCTGAAAGACCAGGCTAAATATATAGAACAGATTTGACCTCTGACCCAGCTCTGAAAGCTGTGTGGTATTGATCACACTAAATATCTGATTTTAAGCAGCCAGCTTGTGCTATGATGGAAAGCCAACAATTGTTGGAAAGAAGAGAACCTAAGCTTTAATTTGATGTGCAACATGTTTGATTTGAAGCAGGTTTACCAGAAATACAGGAGGATAAGGTAGAATATAAAACCAGTTGGCTGCAGGCCTTTTGAAAACAGCTGAATGTAACCATAATTCATCAGTGTGCTGCTAGCCACCAGAAGGGTTAAAATCAACAATGTTGGACTCTATGAAAAGGTCTGAATCTGAGGTTTACATGGAGGTATCATTCCAGTAAATCAGATCATGCTAGCCTGAAAGACCAGGCTAAATATACAGAACAGATTTGACCTCTGACCCAGCTCTGAAAGCTGTGTGGTATTGACCACACTAAATGTCTGATTTTAAGCAGCCAGGTTGTGCTATGATGGAAAGCCAAAAATTGTTGGAAAGAAGAGAACCTAAGCTTTAATTTGATGTGCAACATGTTTGATTTGAAGCAGGTTTACCAGAAATACAGGAGGATAAGGTAGAATATAAAACCAGTTGGCTGCAGGCCTTTTGAAAACAGCTGAATGTAACCATAATTCATCAGTGTGCTGCTAGCCACCAGAAGGGGTAAAATCAACAATGTTGGACTCTATGAAAAGGTCTGAATCTGAGGTTTACATGGAGGTATCACTCCAGTAAATCAGATCATGCTAGCCTGAAAGACCAGGCTAAATATACAGAACAGATTTGACCTCTGACCCAGCTCTGAAAGCTGTGTGGTATTGACCACACTAAATGTCTGATTTTAAGCAGCCAGGTTGTGCTATGATGGAAAGCCAACAATTAATGGAAAGAAGAGAACCTAAGCTTTAATTTGATGTGCAACATGTTTGATTTGAAGCAGGTTTACCAGAAATACAGGAGGATAAGTTAGAATATAAAACCTGTTGGCTGCAGGCCTTTTGAAAACAGCTGAATGTAACCATAATTCATCAGTGTGCTGCTAGCCACCAGAAGGGTTAAAATCAACAATGTTGGAGTCTATGAAAAGGTCTGAATCTGAGCTTTAAATTGAGGTGTCACTCCAGTAAATCAGATCATGCTAGCCTGAAAGACCAGGCTAAATATACAGAACAGATTTGACCTCTGACCCAGCTCTGAAAGCTGTGTGGTATTGACCACACTAAATGTCTGATTTTAAGCAGCCAGGTTGTGCTATGATGGAAAGCCAACAATTGTTGGAAAGAAGAGAACCTAAGCTTTAATTTGATGTGCAACATGTTTGATTTGAAGCAGGTTTACCAGAAATACAGGAGGATAAGTTAGAATATAAAACCAGTTGGCTGCAGGCCTTTTGAAAACAGCTGAATGTAACCATAATTCATCAGTGTGCTGCTAGCCACCAGAAGGGTTAAAATCAACAATGTTGGACTCTATGAAAAGGTCTGAATCTGAGGTTTACATGGCGGTATCACTCCAGTAAATCAGATCATGCTAGCCTGAAAGACCAGGCTAAATATACAGAACAGATTTGACCTCTGACCCAGCTCTGAAAGCTGTGTGGTATTGACCACACTAAATGTCTGATTTTAAGCAGCCAGGTTGTGCTATGATGGAAAGCCAACAATTGATGGAAAGAAGAGAACCTAAGCTTTAATTGAATGTGCAACATGTTTGATTTGAAGCAGGTTTACCAGAAATACAGGAGGATAAGGTAGAATATAAAACCAGTTGGCTGCAGGCCTTTTGAAAACAGCTGAATGTAACCATAATTCATCAGTGTGCTGCTAGCCACCAGAAGGGTTGAAATCAACAATGTTGGACTCTATGAAAAGGTCTGAATCTGAGGTTTACATGGAGGTATCACTCCAGTAAATCAGATCATGCTAGCCTGAAAGACCAGGCTAAATATACAGAACAGATTTGACCTCTGACCCAGCTCTGAAAGCTGTGTGGTATTGACCACACTAAATGTCTGATTTTAAGCAGCCAGGTTGTGCTATGATGGAAAGCCAACAATTAATGGAAAGAAGAGAACCTAAGCTTTAATTTGATGTGCAACATGTTTGATTTGAAGCAGGTTTACCAGAAATACAGGAGGATAAGTTAGAATATAAAACCAGTTGGCTGCAGGCCTTTTGAAAACAGCTGAATGTAACCATAATTCATCAGTGTGCTGCTAGCCACCAGAAGGGTTAAAATCAACAATGTTGGAGTCTATGAAAAGGTCTGAATCTGAGCTTTAAATTGAGGTGTCACTCCAGTAAATCAGATCATGCTAGCCTGAAAGACCAGGCTAAATATACAGAACAGATTTGACCTCTGACCCAGCTCTGAAAGCTGTGTGGTATTGACCACACTAAATGTCTGATTTTAAGCAGCCAGGTTGTGCTATGATGGAAAGCCAACAATTGTTGGAAAGAAAAGAACCTAAGCTTTAATTTGATGTGCAACATGTTTGATTTGAAGCAGGTTTACCAGAAATACAGGAGGATAAGTTAGAATATAAAACCAGTTGGCTGCAGGCCTTTTAAAAACAGCTGAATGTAACCATAATTCATCAGTGTGCTGCTAGCCACCAGAAGGTTTAAAATGAACAATATTGGACTCTATGAAAAGGTCTGAATCTGAGCTTTAAATTGAGGTGTCACTCCAGTAAATCAGATCATGCTAGCCTGAAAGACCAGGCTAAATATACAGAACAGATTTGACCTCTGACCCAGCTCTGAAAGCTGTGTGGTATTGACCACACTAAATGTCTGATTTTAAGCAGCCAGGTTGTGCTATGATGGAAAGCCAACAATTAATGGAAAGAAGAGAACCTAAGCTTTAATTTGATGTGCAACATGTTTGATTTGAAGCAGGTTTACCAGAAATACAGGAGGATAAGTTAGAATATAAAACCTGTTAGCTACAGGCCTTTTGAAAACAGCTGAATGTAACCATAATTCATCAGTGTGCTGCTAGCCACCAGAAGGGTTAAAATCAACAATGTTGGACTCTATGAAAAGGTCTGAATCTGAGGTTTACATGGAGGTATCACTCCAGTAAATCAGATCATGCTAGCCTGAAAGACCAGGCTAAATATACAGAACAGATTTGACCTCTGACCCAGCTCTGAAAGCTGTGTGGTATTGACCACACTAAATGTCTGATTTTAAGCAGCCAGGTTGTGCTATGATGGAAAGCCAACAATTGTTGGAAAGAAGAGAACCTAAGCTTTAATTTGATGTGCAACATGTTTGATTTGAAGCAGGTTTACCAGAAATACAGGAGGATAAGTTAGAATATAAAACCAGTTGGCTGCAGGCCTTTTGAAAACAGCTGAATGTAACCATAATTCATCAGTGTGCTGCTAGCCACCAGAAGGGTTAAAATCAACAATGTTGGACTCTATGAAAAGGTCTGAATCTGAGGTTTACATGGCGGTATCACTCCAGTAAATCAGATCATGCTAGCCTGAAAGACCAGGCTAAATATACAGAACAGATTTGACCTCTGACCCAGCTCTGAAAGCTGTGTGGTATTGACCACACTAAATGTCTGATTTTAAGCAGCCAGGTTGTGCTATGATGGAAAGCCAACAATTGATGGAAAGAAGAGAACCTAAGCTTTAATTGAATGTGCAACATGTTTGATTTGAAGCAGGTTTACCAGAAATACAGGAGGATAAGGTAGAATATAAAACCAGTTGGCTGCAGGCCTTTTGAAAACAGCTGAATGTAACCATAATT